>NC_066619.1:190812442-191412442 GCF_025201925.1 Gopherus flavomarginatus
CTTAATATAAAAAATATCATGTGACACATTTCACAAAAAAATCCCAAAGGAAACTTGTGTACATACTACATACCCACCTAGGATGAGGCCATGAATTTGTTTCATCCATAACAGGTCCTGCTCCTACAATGAGCTTCAAGAGTGAAATCCACCTGAGGCACATAGAGCATGTCAGTCTTGAACTGCTGCTCTTTAGACTGATAAACAGATAAGTGTGCACGCCCTTAAAGTTTAGAAAAATATGCCTTTCATGTCACTTTCATGTCTTCCTAGCTCTGCTAACAGGAAGTTTCAGCATTTCCAGCTCACTTTCCAACCTTCTTATGCCGGTGTTGCCTCTCTGGTTTCTTTTGGGTATTCTCTTATGTGCAACATGTTCTAACAGGTTCCTGAAATGTTTAGCATGATAGCTTGCTGTTACTCTAAATTTACCAGCCATTGCTATGCCTGAGATTTATTTCTGGCGTGTTCACTGCTAAGTGTTATTGACTGGTGGTCTTATTCTCTCTCTTCACTTCAGTCTCTCCTACTCCCACTCTCATCATAATCATAGAGAACACCATCACTTATCTTGGTAGAACTGCATATCATTTTCCCCATGTATGTTTCCCAAGGTACTGTGGTCTCAAAAGCAATATTCATTCTTATATACAAATAAAAATGCACACACAGAATTCCTCCATTAAAAGTGGTGTATTGTTTGAAAACAAGAGATAACGGTCACAGTAAGGTGAATTGTTTAGAACAAAACTGTAATAATGAGTTACTGTAATGCAACACCAGCTGGCTGAGAGCATGCTGATTTCCCAATGTTTGTGAATCTTTTACATCCTCTTCTCTTTCTGCTTCAACTCCATAGTAGTTATACGAGTTAGGGCAGCCTGCTGTGCATTTAGTACCATCATTATCAGGAGGAATGTTGTGATGTTTTGTGCAGAAGTAGCTCTAGGGGATGTAATTTAGCTTGACAAGGCACAGCATTACTCAAAGCAGTAGCATCTAAGTGCAGAAACTTACGGTCTTCTCAACCTACCTACCCCACCAGACCCAGAGAGACATGATCAGTGCATCTGACAGTTTCCTGCCCTTTCTTCCTTTTCCAAGGGAACAGTAGCCAGCAGGAGTTTAGACATGTCAGAGGATGGATGCCTGAAGATCTTTGGTGCTTTTCCAAGAATGCATGTACGGTCCAGAAATGGAACACCATCCTTCCAAGAATTCAGGGGTTTCATACACATAATTATATAAGCACTGATATTCTGCTCTTCTCAGAAGGTAACAACAACAACTCCTTTGATAAGAGTAATTCACCACCCACATTAACGCACAACCAGTCTAATCATTAGCTAACAATCCACTGTTCACAAAAAATTTCCAGCAGGCTGTCCTAATTCATGTAACTACTAACTCACGTAACACCTAACTCATGTAACTACTATGCATCTGTCTCTGTCCCACACACCTATACCTGGTCCATATAAAGAGGCAAAATCTACCACTTGGGAATCTGCTCTGAATAGCAACCAAGAAACAGCTGTAACAGTAGTTTGGAGATAACAGAGTGGCATACAAAAGGAAAAACAAAGGAAATGAGTGCCATAAAGAAAACCTCCCAACAGATAAGCCAGGGGTATAAGATAAGAGATATGAATAATATACACCAAATGACTTCAAAGGCAATTAGAGGGGAAAATATTCTGGTAAAAAGTTCTGTCTACACTGACAAGAACTGTTAAGGCAAATGGGGAAAAGAAAGTGTTGTTCCTCAAAGTCAGTCAATATTTAGAGGGAAGGGGGGAGAGGGGAAGGAGTGTGTGTGTGTGTCTGTGTGTGACTGTTCAACTAGCTTAAACAAGAATGAGTTATTTTAGGAATGAGTTTTATGAAATATTTTCAGAGCCTCTCCTTTTCCATGAAAAAAAATTAGCACAGGAGACCCTCAAACTCTGACTAGAGCGCAGGACATTTTTGCCACTTCCTTATTCATTTCTCACATACCAAAATTGCCACTGTGTGTATTTATAAGGATTAAAATGGAACACTGCATGAGCTTATCTAGTGATTAGTGTTTTTGGCCTGTCTTCCAAAAGCCAGGAATAAAGCAGTTACATATGGCATGATTTGAGTGTGTGCACAGGGTGGGAGTGGTGGGCAGGCAGCGTTTATGGATATATTCCTCAGGTACTGTCACATACCTTCATGTTTTAATTGCCTTGTAAAATATGCACTAAATGGTGGGAGATCTGTTCTGTGTACAGCACCCTATGGACTTTTGTGCTCTTAATTCCTTTTTCTAACTTAGATGGATCCAGCTGCTTTTCAGTGTCACTCGTGCTGCTCTCATCTTTTATTTTATATTCAACAGTAGAAATTGGGAACCACAGTGTTTAACAGTCCTGATTTATTGTCTATTATCAGAGAAAAGAAGAGATGAAAGTGGTCCTTGTTCCCAGTAACAACAAGGCAAGCAAACAGCAATTCAAAATGTGTGCTTGTTCCTTTGAAGTCCTTCTACCCAGTCACCATTTTGATGGCCAAAAGTGGCTGCATCTGCGTTAGATTTTAGTTTAAATTTTAATAGGTCAAGCTGGAACATTAAACTGGTGTTTTATAGTTTGCTTGTGCAAGTGACATGTATTTACAAATATGCAGCTTCTTTAAAAGAAAACTAGCTTGAAAAGGGCTCTGCAGTATGTTAAATTATGTCTGATTGCAGTATGCAGAAAGATGGAAGAGTGATGAGGGGTAAACAGTTTACAGTGTCTGTTCTTTAAACCAGTACTATGTATTTGATCAATATTTTTAAAATTAGAACAATGTTTCCTACCTTCACCCTACCCCCAGAATTCCTCATTTACATGTAACTGTAAACTACAGAGTCTGGACAGCAAGGATACTTCTTAGATACAATTTTATTTAATAGCTTCATCAATGATCTGGAAGAAGGGGTTAACAGACTTAACAAGTATGAAAATGATGCTAAATTGGGAGGAATTACAAAAATTGCGCTGTCAGGGGTGTTCCCTAAACCAAAGAATATCCATCTCTTATTCATGTAGTTGATTTCTCACCTAGGGTGACCAGACATCAAATGTGAAAAATCGGGATGGGGTGGGGGGTAATAGGAGTCTATATAAGATAAAAAGACCCAAAAATCAGGACTGTCCCTATAAAATTGGGACATCTGGTCACCCTATTCTCACCTGATGCCATCCATCAAAAGAATTAATATTACAAAATAAAGGCCCAAACCACCAATTCAGGTTGACAATCCAGGACAAGTTTCCAAACACGTGGCCTTAAGATGCTCATATGTGCCTGTACATCCATGTATCCACAAAACCTGAATACACAAGGCAGAATTTCCATTTCAAAATGAGAGAATCACACATAATGTGCATAAATGCCTATTTGTTTATTCAAATTGAGATGTGGGCATAACATTTGCATGTGCATATTTTGTGAGCACTGCTTAAGTATACTTGAATGTTTGGTCATTAACATCTACAGTCATCCTATTAATCACTGACATTTCATATTATCTAAATATATTATTGCTTGGCTTGCAAAGAGATGAAGAAATGAGTGTCACACAGGCAACACATAGCATTGTTCAGTTTTTATAATATATATGAACCTGTAAAAATAACCAAATGTTGACACTAGGGTGTTTGATTCAGTCTTTTTAAGAGACAGACCCACGCTAGCATGATCTTACTGTCTTTCAATACATCTGTTGACCCTAAGTGCTCTCCTTATTAAGTCTTCAGTGCATCAAACTTAGATATATCATCTTTGTCAGGTAAGGTCAGACTTTTTATGGATCTATGTCAAAGCTATTGAAAGTAGTTCACTGGTGAGGCAGAAGACAGAAAATAAAAAAGAAAAAAAAAGAGTAGCTTGCTGAGAGCAGACAGAATTAGTGTTTGAAACCCTTCCAGGAGGAGAGGGTAAACAGCTGGCAGAGAAACATTTTCCCACTCTGCCACACATTAACTTATGGAGACCCACATATAGGCCCTGAAATATAATCAGTTTCTGCTTGCACTTGCCTCTAAATGTACTATTTTGGGGGAAAACGGATAGAGGATAACAAAGTTTGATCCCTTTTCTGCTGGAAGTGACAGTAGCTCCTACTTTCTAAACGTAGATATTTTGAGATATGCTGATGGCAGGGTCATCCAGATGAAAGCCTAGAATGTCCACACTGCTCCTTTAAGTGCAGGAACACCCTCTTCCCTGATACAAGATCCTTGTTTGCACAAAGTTTGGTCTTCTGGCACTTAAGGTTGCGGCAAAGCATAGTGGGATGTTGTTCTCCTGCTAATCACCTTGTGTCACAGTGCCTCAGTGGGTCACAACAGAGAATACCAAATTCAGGACAAACTGCTGAGAATTAGGGCAGACACTCCAAAACTGGTGGTTATTCTCCCATAAGATATACCAAACCAGCAACAAAAGTAAACTTCTGTTTCACCATACTGGCTAACAAGAAGTCAGAAATGCAGCCTCCTTAGTATTCCAGTCCTTTTATCACCACCAAAAACACTAGACTTAATGATGAGTGGTTATTTTCAACCAATTTCATCAACCAAATGGTTCTTCTGATCCCAAAGGACCAGCCACATACCCAGGTCAATATATAATTAAGATCTTGCCCAATAATCATGCTGTTGCCAATCCTTTAGTATCTAATATCTAAAGGTTTATTTATAAAAAGAAAGAAAGGTAAGAGTTAAAATTGGTTAAAGGAATCAAATACATACAGTAATTGCACATTTATTGGATCAGGCTTGTAGCAGTGATGGAATAAACTGCTGGCTTGTGAAGTCTCTGGTTGCTCCACAATTAATTGGAAGGTCATCAGTCCCTTGGTTAGAATGCTCCTGTAGTGAGGCGGCCTGGTTCCCAGGCGCCCCAGAAGACCAAGAGCCCAGCCAGAGGCCAGACTGGGAGGAGCTACGGGGCTCTGGGCCCGCCCCGCAAAGGGTCAGGCGCTGACCCAGAAGTACAAAGGCGGGCCCTCCAAGCTCATCAAGGCCCCAGCCATCAGCCAGGCCAGACGTCCGCAACCCACCCTCCCCCTCGCTCGTTACCCAAAGGAGTACTGGCTGAGCCTGCCCCGTTCCTGCTACCCGGAGGAGGAGCCGAGCCCGACAGTGGCCGTCTACCCAGAGGACCCACTGAGCCCACCCGTGGACACGTACCCTGAGGAGCCGATGGTGGTTGACCCCTCTGCCGACACCACGACGACTCAGGTACTCGAGGAGGGGGAAAGTGGAAGTAGCCCGGTGGCAGCAGACCCCAGTCTGGCTGCAGCACTGCCAGAGCCAATGTCAGTGTGTTGCAGCCAGGATCCCCACTGACCCAGCAGCAGACTGCCTGCCGCTGTTAGGGCTCCGGGCTGGGATGCAGTGGAGTGGGAAGGCCTGCGTCCACCCCTGCTACCCTTCCAGGGGTGGCAGACTCCCCCTCTCCCTGGCCTGAGGAGGCCTTTAATCCTACTTGAACTGCTGCTCAGCCTAGCCTGTGTTTGTTGCCCTGCCCTGAGCCAGGGCTTGGGCTTTGTAGATTTATAGACTGAATTGCTGAGTGTGTAGTGAGGCGGCCTGGTTCCCAGGCGCCCTGGAGGGCGAAGAGTGACCCCTCGCCTGACAGGGGAACTCCCTTACAGCTCCCAACAGTACAAGTCCACAGTCCAGATATCAGAGCAGGAAAGAGGCAAAAAGGAGCTCTTTGTAGCTTTTTCTAGCTTTTGCAATTTGGAGGGAAACCCACTGTTTCAAACAAAGCCCTCAGTTCAGTTTGTGTTTAAAGATAGGTAACAAGATGGAGTTTGGGTCACATGGTTTAGTCACATGCCTTTGCATGCTCTGCTGAGTCATAGCAGGGGTCATCACCCAGGCTCTAGCTAGAATGTCCATAGGAAAATCCATGGTCCATTGTGAATTAAGGGTTCTTTGATGGGCCATTCAACTTGAATAGTTCCTTCACAATGTGATGGCTAAATACCTTATTGGTGTTGCAACAGGAGTAAACATTTGGAACAGAGGTACATAGTTAATATTCATAACTTCAGATACAAAAATGATACATGCACACAATTAGCATAATCGTATTCAGCAACTTTTAACTTTTCCATAGACATCTTTTTGATACACTTTGTATAAGATTTGTTGCAATTATATAACAGTGGTAGCAACAATGATCTACCTGGTCATGTTTTCATCATATAACATCACACCTGGTTTGGCTCTTCACAGGATACATTTTGTTGTTGTCCAAGTCAGTGTCAAGGTTATTGACGTGCTTCTAGTCTGAATTAGGTTTTTTTTATAAACCCACTGCTGTAAAGTGTCTAAGATGCATGCTCAGTGTGTCTTGTGTCCACTTGCTAACAAGTTTCAGCAGCCTTGTGTTTGAATTACTATAGGAAAAAAGAGTCATTGCAGAAAAATCTAAAACCCCACAAAATTAAATCACACCTGAAGACTATTATATTTATTACTGCTGATAACTCTGGTACAATGGCTTTACTGAAGTGAGTTTTCCTTACCTTTTCAACTAGATATGCTATTCCTCTTCACTGAGTTGTTGTGTATTGTTTACCAGCAGCCACAGTTCACATCAGAGGTGGCTGATAAAGCCAGTCTTGTATATACAATGGTTGTAAAGGGCTTTGGGAATCTTACTATGAATCAAAATTAATATGATTTAAGAATAGCTTGTTTCTAAGTAGTTATATGGTTGTCTATTGTTATTGTATCTGAGAACTTTCCATGAAACAAAGCTCAAAAATACCTCTTCCTTCCAAATTGTTCTCAATGTCCATTAAATAAATCATTCAGCAGACAATGGACAGTTAGATGTTTTCATTCTGAGGATTTAGAAAAATACTGAGTAGATGTAATAATATTCAATATTACAAATCTGTTTCTCCATATTTTCATATTATGTCAAAATAGAAAGATTGAGAGAAAATGTAATTTGTGGTGAGCAGGTGGACTGGCTAGGAGTCCAGCAGTGAGCTCCTGAGTTCAGAGGTAACTTTGGGCTGCCAGCTTTATGGCTTGGAATGATTGAAGACAGTGAAGGTTGGTTAATATTGTTCGATGTAGTCTGTCATACCTGGAAGCCCCTTGGGTGGCTTTCAGCTCATGCTGTGCTAACAATCCCCTCTGGTTGCTACAGCTGGTTGTATGGCTGGTGTGTGTGTCTGTGTGTGTGTTTATAATTAGAGAAAAATTGTGTCACATTTTCTGTCTAACAACAGTAACTCAGCCAGTCTGATGCTTTCTTGAGGAGTTCAGGAGTGAATCTCCTGGTTCCCCCTCTGCCTTAGTGACAGGGACTTGTGTCAGCTCTCTCACTCTCCAGTCTATTACCCCCCCTCAACAATCTCCACAAAAGCTTTCCCCACCTTTACTTTGCCTTGAAGGTTAACCTCAGGTGCACTGCCATCCCTATACCTTCTTCAAAGGTGTTCCCCAACAATACCCAGCACCTGTAACCGAATGCTTACCAAGTATGCTGTCTCCAAAGACACAGCATACACACACCAGCCTGGTAGATCAGCTGAGGATTCACACTTTAATATATTGAACTTAAATCTGTTCTTTAATATACTAAAATCAATAATAAGTTCAAACAGAACAGACAATTGCCAGAAAGAAAACAAGTGTAAAACTTTCTAGTTACAAACAAGTAATAGGCTGGAATCCTTGTCTAAGGCATTTTCTAACTGAAAACCACACTGCACTACCAACCCATATGGCTGGGAATCCACCATTTATAGATACTGAAGAAACAGTTGTAGGTGCCTTTTTTGTGATAGAAAGCCACAATCCCCTCACCACCCTTTTTTTAAAGTCTAGTAAGCCTTATTCTTGGTGTTTGTTCTCTACAGTGCTGGGACCATGTCACCTTTTCTCATCTTTTGTTAATTTGCTTTTCCTGTTGACTTCAGACACAGAGTGCAATTGCCATTGTTTTTGGCCTCCTCTGTTGTCATGCTGTCTGATGAGACTCATGACCATAAGTGCCAAGCTCAGACCTGACACCTCGAACTGGTTGTGTGTTCTATGATTATATTTCACCAACCCTATAACAAATGTGAACTCCTAAAGCACAGTCTTGCCATGGAGTAAGACAATCCCTTTGGACATTGTAGTCTATCTTGCAACTGAAGCAAGCTGGAGTTAGTGACAGCTGATTGTACACAAAAGATTCAGGTTGCTCTCAGTCCCAAGAGACCAGCCACTTACCCCAGGACAATTTGTATCTTAGATCTCACACCAGAAACAACACTTGTAGCCAATCCCATAGTAAACTAAAATAAGCAAGCAAACATATACAAATAAGTTACAATCTCTGGTTTTTAAAAGGTGTCAGTTGTAGCAAACTATCACTACTGAAAGGCTTTTAGGGCTAACCCAGGTTGACCCTGGAGATCTCTGCTTTAGTTTTGGATTCACAGGGTCAGAGCTACAAAGAGAAAGATGAAAACGTTTGTCAGCTGTTTCCTTCTTTCCAGAATTCAAGCTGATGGGATGAGCCCTTTTGCATGTAGCATCCAGGGCTGACTTTACTATGTGACGAACTGAGGCAGCCGCCTCAGGTGCCAGACTGTGGGGGGGCTGGAAATGGGGGGGACACTGGACACTAGGACCTAGAGTATAGAAAATTGTGTCTGCTGCTAGTGCATATATATTCTCTCTGCTCTAGATGCATAGAGATGGTGGAGTGCTGTGCTGGAGGAAGGAGGGCACAACAGACATAACAGGCAGACAGGAGAAAATGTGAGAGGGAATAACTGAAAGCAGCAGGAACTGCAGGGAAAGAGAGGAGGAGGAGGAGCCTCTTATGTACCTCTCTAGCATCCCCAGGAGCCTGGACTGATTAACACCAGCTTCTCAGGGAGCTTCCTGTTTCCTGCTGCTTCCCTGAACCCACTTGAGGAGAACAGGCAGTCAACTGAAGTTTTAGGAGCCAGTGAGGCCCTTAAGACGCAAATATCTTCCCTCACTCAGGCCCTGCTACCATCCTGCTTATTTGTTCCCTTCAACTGAGTGTTGAGAGCCACCATAGCTGGCATAGAACAGCAGTCATGAGTGAAAGAAGAAAACACCCCTCTGGGGCAGTATTCAGAAGAAAGAAAGAAAGCAAAGGAAGCTTTTCTATCTAAGCAGAGGAAAGAACAGAGGAGTGCAGACATGGATCCGAGAATTAAACCCTAGAGCTATTTTTCTCATTAATTGAACTTGGTGGTCAGTGATGCAACATCAGCTTCTAGTGAGACTGCTGAATTTTTTAATGTAATTCAAAGCATCTATGTATTTTTCTCTGTATCAGCTCATCAATTTCAAATTTTGAAGCAATATCTGGGAATATCCTCTCTGACGCTGAAACCACTGAGTGCCATACAATGGGAAAGCCAAATGGAGGCAATAAAGCTATCAAACACCAAATTGGGAAGACTGATGATGCCATAGTTGCCATTATGGAAGAAAATTCTATGACAGTAACTGTTCATGGGAGAACAGCGACAGAGGGAAATGGATTCACCACAAACATACATAACTTCAAATTTCTGTGTGGCTTAATGTTGTGGCATGACATACTGTTTGAAAGAAATATTGTAAGCAAGAGACTCCAAGGTGCTGAACTTGATATATCTGGAGTAATGGAACAACTAGATAAAGCAAAGTCATACCTACAGTCTTACCGGTCAAATAAGAGATTTCAAAATGTTCTGAAGAGTACACAGAAGTTGGCAGAGGAACTTCACACTGAAGCTATTTTCCCACCCATTCAAGAATACAAGAGTCACTGAAGAAGATGACATTTTGATTACAGCAGCAACATAGTTGAATAATATTTGAATAATATTTCTTGCAGGTTTAAACTAGTGTAAATGGTGAATTCTCTGAAACTTCATTAAACCATGATTTGAGGACTTCAGCCACAGGTTAGGAATCTATTTCAGAAGTGAGTGGGCGAGGTTCTGTGGCCTGCAAAGTGCAGGAGGTCAGACTAGATGATCATGACAGTCCCTTCTGACCTTAAAGTCTATGAATAATATTTCTTTATAGCCTTTGGTAAATAGGGAAGATGTAGGCTGAGGTCTCATCTTTCTGTTGAATGGTTATTTCTTGCAGAAGTTACCCAACATTTCTGCAAGGGGTCCCCACTCCATCCAATCAGCTTCAAACACACACACATACAACAAAAAACATACACATTTGAGACCATCTGCTAAGCTCTTACTTGCTCTAACATTTGTTGCACAACTCTTTTAAATAAACTTCCTTAGCTGGGTGAATGCAAGTCAGCTGGGGAAGACCGATCCATGCTAGGATGTCATAGATGTTGTGGAGGTCCCTGACCAATTCTCAAGAACCTGATTGCAACCACTTTGCTCTCAGGAACACAGTATGTATCCTAGTTAGGTGTTTCAGAGCTACAAAAAGTTTTCCCTTGAAAAATTGCATAGTTTCACCCATGAGGCCTATTTAGCTTCTATGGGCCAGAAGCCACTCAGACAAAATTAATCAGTCTCAGGTTTTAAAAGACTAAATATAATTCTTATGTTTGTACCACATGACATTTCTGTAAACATACCAGAGAAAGCTTGGTATAAAACTGCATTTATCTTCATCATTTATTAGGAAGAAATTAATTCTACCACACTACATTCAGTTATTTGGTGTCAGATCTAATGATACCATTATTTTGTTTTGAGGAAACAATCTAATTGCTTCATTGTTATGAATCTGAGTTGTTGCTATTTTATTTCCATACTAAACATCTGCTCAATCCTACTGGTATGGAATAACTATATCAGATTATTGATATGCATGGACTGGCATAATGCAATACTTTGTACTCCAATAATGATTTCACAGATGGGGAAAGTTATTTTTCTATATCTCAGTTTCCCTAAGATCAGAGGGAGTAATAAATAAAAGGGGAAGGGAACCAGGCATTCGTCTGGGAAAACACCACAACCACATTCAGAAACATACAATCATATCCAACCTGACCCCACTGTGTTGGACAGTGCCCTTTGCTCAGTTTCCCACCTGGCAATGGGAAAGTGATGAAAAAGTATCCCTCTAGCACATCACTCCCCTCTCCCTCCACTGCAGCCCACTCAACCTACAATCATTGCAGTACTGGGGAATGATGCTACAGAACTGCAGGAACCTAGAAAAGTAATGGTATTACACAAATCATTCCCAGTAACAAAGCTGGCATTAGGAAAAGAAGCTAGATGAAACAGATTTACTGGTAGAGTTTCCAATGATGTCCAGTTCTTAGTTAACAGTATGGGCCAAGTTTTTTTACCCAGTGTGCCTCAAACCAATACATATATGAAAGATATCTGATAAATATTTTCCCTATTTTTGTAACATAGGTTGTTTTAAAAAATATTTGGTCCATTTTCAGTAATTTAATTACTGTTTCCATGGTGACAAAAGCAGCAGCAGGCAAATAAACTACTTTAAAATAATAATAATAATAATTTCAAGAGCACAGAGCGGGAAGTGCCAGTTCCCCCAGAGCACTTGCATGCTTTAGGATTCTTACAGAATGAAGTAGGTTGATTATGATACAGAATTCTAAGCTATTTTTCAAATATTGAATTCATTCAATTTAGTAGTTAATATATATAAATTTTACAAATACAGCAACATACTTCTAAAGGGTGCAGTTTTGCTGTCTACCTGCACTTGTAATTTGGATGAGGTCACTGTGACCTGTTCTGAATTTATTCCCAATAATTGGGATTGAGAAGAAAATAATTAAATTTTAGCTTTGTTCCTCAAAACATACCTGTGGCATGCCAACACCTACTTAGCCTATAACTACATAGCAGTTTGTGGTTCACCTTCATCTTGTTACAAAAGCCCTAGATAAAAACAGGTCCAAATGAATTACAGCTGCATAAGGCTTAATATATTTTTCATATCTTAAAATGGTCAAATATTAAATCTGACTGGCTGACGTAGGTATCTCTTTTGGGCATCTAGTTTAGGACATTGCAGATGTTGGCACTCAAAATTTGCTCTCCAATATGTGTTTATTCTGATTTTTTAGGTTTAATTTTAAGACTCAGTTGTTGCAAGGAATAGCTATCTGACCCTAAATTCAAATCTTGAAATCTAGATAGAAGATATTTTTTTAAATATTTAGCTGAAAAAATGTCTAATATATTTTACAGTCTAAACATTTGGTCAGTTCTTTTTTACATATTGAACACCTGTTCTGAGGCAGCATCTTTGCTTTGTACATAAAGAAAATGTCTACACTGCAAACAGCAAAAAGTGCTCAGTTTGTATGTGATGTGATTATATTATAGCCCTTGCCAGCTATCATACAGGTAACAAAAGTTCATTTGTTTAGTTCAGTCCTTTTGGTAGGAGTACTTAAGTAATTGATACAAAGTATGTTATTCTAGTGAAGCAGCCCTGTGTTGTTGATGCATTGATGCCTATAAAATAGCATTCTCCCCCTGCCCCCTCACAGATGGCTGGACAGTGAGGTTTGTTATTTCCAATTTAGAGCCCATTTTGTGGGTGTGCTAGCACCACTCCAACAGCATGAAGCTGGCCACTAGAGAATCACTTATCTAAAGAAACCTTCATATGGCATAGCACCACCATAATGGTTCTTATGCTGTAACCTTTCCCTGTCCTCCCTCCCCTCTCTGTGGCTGTCAGTATAAGAGGCCTTGGCCAGGGCTCACTCATGCTCAGGTGTTGTAACATCCCTGAGGCTACACTAATTTACCCTGAGGACTGAGCCAGAATCTGAATGACCCCAGAGTCAGGCTGCATAAAGGAGGCTGAAAACTAACATTGCACCTTCCTCCTAAGCACTCCTCAGCTACCACCTACAATCTGACCTTTAGAATGTCCTAGACATTACGTTTTAAAACATTTTTAACCTAGTTCTGGCATTTATGTCCTGTTAATAAGAATGTAAGGAACCAATTTAGTATACACACACACACATGCTGATAGCTAGATCAGTATCCTGCACAAACATTTTCTAAAGCAGTTTAAAATTTTATTAGAAATGATCTACGGTTTGAAATATGGAAGACAATGCATAGACACTAGAAGATACAATACTGCTCACTACAAATTATAAGTATGTAATGTTTTAGTTAAAAGGTTGTAGAGGAAGGAGAGAGGCTGTGCTGATAGGTTTTTCCAGAATATTAACATATGTATGAAATGTACAAAACAGGAGTCTAGTTTTATGTTGAGCACTACAGTACTCAGATACTTAGTAAAACTAAGAGGAAAACTGGGGGAAAAAATGTTAATATCAGGAGGATTCATTTATGCTGTTTTTTGTGGAATATTTTATATTATTCCCTTCTCCTTATTTCCATTGCTATGTAAATAGTTTTCTTCCTCGTATGTTTCTGATTTATAATTCCATTGAAAAATGGAAATTTTCTTTGGTTCAATTTTTTTGTTTTGCTTTTGATGTTTTCACTTATTTTTAATTTTTTTTCTTGTTAGAAACCTGGAGAACCTTAAGCATTCTTACTTCTTGAAAAGTAATATTTTAAATCGTGGGAACTTCTAAAGTAAAGCTGTCCATTTTTAAATGCTATGTAAATAGACCTCAGAAGGCAATTAAGCCATGAAGCATATATAGTTTTTATAAGACTGTTTCTTAAATTAGTTTAATCTTGATAGGCTATTTTAAAAACATCAAGAATGCTGATTCAGAAAATAAGGCATTTGTCTTACAGCCCAGTTCCAAAAGAGAAAGTCAATGAAAGGAGTCACATTTGTGACAAGAATAGCAACATTGGTCCGAAATTGGAACTTATTTTTGCTGATGGACAAACATTGAGTGACTTAACTGAAAGACAACTCCTAGCAATCAGATATGCTTAAGTCACACTTTCCATACACTGGAAAGATCTTTTCACCCAGCTATGACCATCCCAGCTTCCTCAAAAGTGGGTCATGTATTCAGCTTTGATATTTTTAGGGGTCAAACTTATTTGGTGGTTTGTGTACTACAGAGTATTATCTAAAGGGTTATATTTTAAATATAGCTTTTGGAAAAGTAGTGTAAGTTAGGAATGACCTTACTTAAAGTTGATCAGACCAAGCTGTATGGCTCTGAGGTAGCCATGGACCAAATTTGCCTGAAGACCTTTAAGGGATGTGCTGCGAAGTGGAGTAAGCAGACGCAAGAATCAAGGGTAAAGCTGAGAATCCTTGTCATTGGGGTCAACAAGCCAATGGAGGGAACACTGATGTTCAAGTCTTCAATAAACCAACACATTGAATATCTTTAGCCTTTGACCTTTGTGAGCCAAGGTTTCCATTATGACCGGTTTCAGAGTAGCAGCCATGTTAGTCTGTATTGGCAAAAAGAACAGGACTACTTGTGGCACCTTAGAGACTAACAAATTTATTTGAGCATAAGCTTTTGTGGGCTACAGCCCCCCTTCATTGGATGCATGTAGTGGAAAATACAGTAGGAAGATATATATACACAGAGAACATGAAACAGTGGGTGTTACCATACACACTGTGAGGAGAGTGATCAGTTAAGGTGAGCTATTATCAGCAGGAGAGAAAAAGAACTGTAGTAGTAATGAAAATGGCCCTTTCCAGCAATTGACAAGGAGATGTAAAGAACTGGGGGCAAAAAGGGGAAGATATACTTTGTGTAATGGCCCATCCACTCCCAGTCTTTATTCAAGCCTAGTTGGATGGAGTCGAATCTGCAAATTAATTCCAATTCAGCAGTCTCTCATTGAAATCTGTTTTTGAATTTTTTTTGTTGTAATATTGTGACTTTTAGGTCTGTAATCGAGTGACCAGTGTGTGTATATATATATATATATCTTCCTACTTTATTTTCCACTACATGCATCCAATGAAGTGGGGCTGTAGCCCACGAAAGCTTATGCTCAAATAATTTTGTTAGTCTGTAAGGTGCCACAAGTACTCCTATTCTTTTTAAGGTTTCCATTACGATTTCTAGCTTCATTATTTTACTTTTTCTTGCAGTCCAATAATATAATCTGATATTCTACATCCTCAGTTTGAACCCAGTCCTATTACCATCAACTTCATTAGCAAACTCCTATTGACATCAATGGCAAAAGAATCAGGCCTCAGTTGGACATGTTAGAATAAGTTTTGATTGCCCTAGGACATCTTAGTCTCTTTGGGATACTGATGCTGCCAGCTTTTTATCAAAGCTTTGGCATCAAATCAGAATTTTCTCTGAGTTGGTAAAATGTGACTCAAAACAGAGGGGGGATGAAATTTTACTTGAACACATTACTCCAGTCTTAAATATCATGTATTCCTGTGAAAAAGCCAACATGAAAGATGTGTTTCTACAAGAAAAAAATGTCCTGCAAATATCTATTCTAACAGTGTACTTTCAACTCTACTTTGCCAGGCATCTGAGAGGTCTTACATACTGTGGTGTCAAAGAACTAATTGATGTGGGAAATCTCAGGGTCTTATTCTGTAGACACTATTACTGGAATTAGCCTCAGATTATTAACAATGATCTTCCAGGAAAAGCATTCACAAAGAGATCATAATGGGGGACTAAACGATGTCACAGATAATACAAAATGCATAATTTGCTCCTTAAATCACCAAAAAAAACTAGACTTCTTTTAACAGACAAGATCCAACATCCTCTGCACTGAATAAGTTAAGCTCAAAATTTGTGGGAGCTGAGCCTTTGAAGCCTACACGTTTTGAGACAGGCACCCATGGAGATTAACATCCACCCGACATAGCCCAAAAGGGACAAACAGGATAATTCCTATCATATTGATTCATTTTAACTCACAATTCATATTGAGTTTAAATGGTCTGTCATGAAGCAGGTACAATATTAAAGAGTGGTTCTGCTCTATAACGTGAAAGTAAACAATGACACCTCCTTACTCAAAGCTGACCCTGCACTTTGGCATAACTACTTTCTTAATGACAATTGTCATGGTACAATTCCCCATTCTGAACCTTAGTGTCCAAAAGATGGGTACCAGCATGAATTCCTCTAAGCTCAATTACCAGCTTAGAACCTGTAGCGCTGCCACCAACCAGGAATTCCAGTGCCTGGTACACTCTGGTCCCCACAAAACCTTGCCCGGGGACCCCCAAGACCCAGACCCTCTGGATCTTATCACAAGGAAAGTAAACCCTTTCCCTCACCGTTGCCTCTCCCAGGCTTCCCCTCCCTGGGTTACCCTGGAAGATCACTGTGTGATTCAAACTCCTTGAATCACAAAACAGAGAGGACAATTCACCTTCCTCCCTCCTTCTCTTTCCCCCTCCCAGACTCTTCCAGAGAGAAAATAATCCTGGCACAGAGAGAAATCAGTCTCTCTCTCCCTCTTCCCTCCTTTCTCCCCACCAATTCCCTGGTGAATCCAGACCCCGTCCCCTGAGGTCTCACACCAGAATACAAAAACAATCAGGTTCTTGAACAAGAAAAACTTTTAATTAAAGAGAGAAAAACAGTAAAAATTAGCTTTGTAAATTTAAAATGGAATAGGTACAGGGTCTTTCAGCTATAGATACTGGGAATACCCTCCCAGTCTAAGTATACAAGTACAAATTAGAATCTTTTCAGCAAAATACCAATTTGAACTCCTTTCAGGCAAATACACATTTGAACTCCTTCCAACCAAATACACATTTGCAAATAAAGAAAACAAACATAAGCCTAACTCGCTTTATCTACCTCGTACTCACTATTCTGAATCTATAAGAAACTGCATCAGTGAGATTGGAGAGAAACCTGGTTGCACATCTGATCCCTCTGAGCCCCCAGAGTGAACAACAACCAAAACTAACAGCACAGCACAAAAACTTCCCTCCCTCAAGATTTGAAAGTATCCTGTCTCTGGTCCTCTGGTCAGGTGACAGCCAGGCTTACAGTTCTTGTTAACCCTTTCCAGGCAAAGAGATATGAAGCACTTCTGTTCTATTAACTCTTACTTATCTGTTTATGACAACAACAAAATACAATTAACTGCTTTTTAGTCCTGTTAACCCTGCACAGACAACACAGAAATGAGAGCTAAGAGAAAAATGGATTTTTTTTACATATGTGAATACCCAATTGAGAGCAAACTGGAGTAAGTTAGAGGGCAAAATAGCAGCATTAAGCTCTCTACTTAGCTCCCTCATTCTCTCACTGTCATAAACATACAGCTAAGGGTAGCATAAAATCCCTCTTTATCCTGTAAAGGGTTAATTCCTCTTTAACCTGTAAAGGGTTAAGAAGCTCAGATAACCTGGTTGGCACTTGACCAAAAGGACTAATAAGGGGAAAAGATACTTTCAAATCTGTGGGGGAAGGTTTTTGTTTGTGTCTTTGTTTTGTTCTCTTCGAATCAGTAAGGAACCAGGACAGGAAAAATACATCTCCATAAGCATATCTGGACTAAGCCTCTAGTATTACAGAAATAGCAAGTAATAGCAAAAAAATGTGTTAGATTATCTTTTGTTTTAGTTTGTAAATTTTCCCTGTGCTAAGAGAGAGGTTTATCTGTCAGTATTAGGAAGACTGCATTGTATAGGTGGAGCACTGGGCAACAGTTACTCCATACTATGAGCAAGAACTGAGTTCTTCGGTACAAAAATTCCTAATCAAAGATGAAAGTAAGAGAGAATCCAAGTTGGTCTCCCCCTCCTTTTATTTTTTTTAATAATCCACCAGAAGCTAAGATGACAAAAGATTTGCCCAATATAACAAAGTACATTAAAATTCTCTATTTGTGGTAACCCATAGAGAAATCACAAGTAGAGATGTGAATACACTGCACCATAAAAAGTGGTCCTTAAAGTTCATCTAAAAAAAGATGTTTCAGCCATTTGGACTATCTCTCCAGAGAAAATAAAGACACTAAAATATCCTCTTGTAGATAATGATTCAGCAGATCCCTTAATCACATTCTCCCACTGTTCAGCAAAGCATTTACGCACACTGCAGCATCCTTTGAACTATTTTAGTTGTTATTTCTGGTTTATAAAAGGTAGAGAGGGTTCAAAGAAGAGACACAAATTTGATTAAAGGTTCAAAAGTAATTCCCTTACAGGGCAAAGCTCAGGGAACTCAATCTAATTGGCTTAACAAATGGAAGGGTGTTGGGTGGCTACTTAATCAAATACCTACATGAGGAGTGGAAATTTGACAGTGAGCTTTTAAGGCTAGGAGATAAAGGTATATAGCATGTGCCAATGGCTGGAGTTTCAGGTAGGTAAATTAAGACTGGAAGTTAAAAAAAGATACACATTTTTAAAGAAGGAGAAGTTAATCATTGGAAGAAAGGTTATGGTGTATTCTAAATCATTGATAATTACTCAATCAAAGTTTTCCTAAAGCTATAATCTAGTTTAGACAGGAATTAATCAAGCAAATGTCTATGGCCTATATTAAACAGGTGGTCAGCTAGATGGTCACAGTAGACCCTTCTGGCCTTCAAATATATGAATTAGAAGAAACTTCCACTGTCTCAATTAGGTGATCATTCTGAAACATTTACACTCCGCATCCTTCAGTATCTGAGCATGTAAACTCAAGAGGTTTAATAACCTCTATGCAAAGGAATGGCTTATGAGCTGTACCAACCCAGGAAAAGTCCTGGAAAAGCCTCATTTTTTTAGGACAGTTCTTACTGAGTCTTTTAGGAATATCAATATAAAATAATTCATGTTTACCAAGTTAAGTATTTAAGAGGAAGAAAACAGGTTTTTAGACAGACAATAGAGGAAGTGAATGGTTAATTCTCATGGATCTGCTAGGACTAGGGAAGCCAACTCTGTAGATAAAGAGACGAAGTGGGTGAGGTAGTATCTTTTATTGGATGAATTTCTGTTGGTGAGATAAGCTTACACATGGTTCTTCAGGTCTGGGAAATGTATTTAGCTGTGACACATAGTACAAGGTGGAACAGATTGTTTAGCATAATTAGGTAACATATTTTAAGGGACCATTCAAGGTGAAGTAGATCATGCAGATTATTTTAGTCTCAATCTGTTCTTTCTTAGGCTGGTATAAAATCAGAAGTAACTCAATGGGAGTCAGTCATATCAGTGAAAGCAGATCAGGCCCAGTTACTGACACTTTTACTCTGATTGTTATGTGCCCCAGAAACTTAGCTCTGTTTTTGTCTCCCATAAGTCCCCCAAACATTTCCATTCTTCCAATAGAGCTCCCACAATTCAAATAAAAGACTATACCCTCTGGTTTAAAGCTGGCCACTATACATCTTTCAGAGACTGGATAAAACTGAGGTCCTGAACATTTATCTTAAAGATCTCCCATCATTTGTTCTAAGAACACAGTTGTTAAACTTGGGGTTCTGACTAAGTTCTAACTTTACTAATTATATTTGGCCTTGCTAAGTTTTTCCTGCATTCTCCATTGGATAAGGAATTCACTTGCCCTAAACATTTAGGCATTGATTTTATGTACTTTAGGTATGGCTGGACTTTTTTCCAAAGTGTTCTTTTTTGCAATATACCAATCAGTAAATTTTGTTAATCAGTTCAGTATTTGGTTGAAAAGTTTTTTATGAAATATAAATTCTATCAGATATCTTGAGTTATTTGCTTTTAGAAATCCGAAGGCCAATTTCAGATGAAAATTGGAAGGTAACAAAGATATCTCACTGAAATAAAGTATGATCAATCTGTTTCAGTTCTGAATATATAAATTTTTAAGCTTTCTTCTAACCTTTTATCACTTTTCTGCAACTCAGTATTGTTGCAAGAGTGTTGGGATTTTGGGACACTAACGTATAGAAAGTCCCTGCCCCTTGCTTATCTTTTCTTGCTGTTTCAGGTAGTTGTTTTTGAATCAATTTTACGAAGTACTAAATAAGATTATGCCCCCTTCATTCATATTATTGTGCTTTATGAAACAGAACAACATTGTGTTGGGGAAGTTTGAGAGTTCCATCATGTGTAAGCTGTGCCTCAAGCACTGACTGCAATTTTGCAGCAGCTAGATACAGAACTTCAAATAGACAAAAAGTAAATGCCACAGCTTGCAGTGGTAAAAAAAAAAAGGGAATACAATCTTTCCTCCTGCTAAATGGCAACATTTAAAAAAAAAATCTAGAGCACATGCAATTATATCCAGGGATAGCCTAGTTGTAGTAGTAGTCAAATATATACCCCCTTCCCTCACCGGCGAGTTGCTTGTCGTATAGCATACAAGAAGTCTGTGCTAATTTCTTGAATTCATAAGTGGGAGAGACTAAAGAAAAAATAGTTTGTCTTCTTCCAGTTTGAATTTTCCTAGCATGCATCTGTAATCATCTTGCCCAACAATAACTCATGTCCACGAGAATGCGGACTGATGCTAAAAAGGTGGGATCTCAGTGTGGTGGATAATATTTGTGAGTAGTACGCTGCGATTAGACACTTATGGCTGACCTGTGCCAGCTGACTAGGGCTAAAGAGCTGTTTAATTGCTGTGTAGCTGTCTGGGCTCTGGCTGCAGCCCCAGCTCTGGGACAGACTCACCTTGCAGGGTCCCAGAGCCTTCACTCCAGCCTGAGCCTGAATGTCTACAGTGCAGTTACAGCCCCTTACCCTGAACCAGCTGACTCAGGGTAGTTGTGAGTGTCTATTTGCGATTTAGACAAAACCTAAAGTCCCACAATGTCAATAATAGTCTCAAAGAGTTAGAATGATGCACTGCGGATGAATCGAGCAATTTCATTTGTGGCTATTTTGGTTGCTTGTGTTTGTAGTCCAATCTGGAGTGGATATTCAAGTATCCACTTTCAGCCTAAGCATCCCAATGCCTTCCCACAATGACTATCCGCCATTTTTGACTATTCAGTGTCAATTCTGCCTGAATCCATTCTACAATATTTTCAGGGTGCCAAAGTTTACAAAACAGCGATATCTGGACATTTGAAGAAACTATTCTTGTGGCTTGTTGCTTTAAAGCACTGGTGGCTCATAACATTTCTTGAATACCCACAAACCTTTTTATTGTCAAAAAGCTAGCAGCACCTTTCTTGGATGGACTTTACTTACAGTTTTGTAGTTGGAAATTGTTTTTGGATGTAATACTTGCACACCAAACATCGCAAAAATAGCCTCCATATAAAAATTCAGGAATCTTGAAAGTATTAATATATTGGGGCTCTTCTTCACACTGTAACAGTGGTGCACATGTGCCATAAGGTATTATGAGTGAGTGAGTTTCCTGGAGGTGTGTTAAAATCCAATAATGAACTTTAAAAAAGCTAAATCAAATCTGCTTACACTATAGCCATGAGCCCACACATCTGTGTAATGCTTTTTCCCCTTCTGCACTGTCATGCTTCTAGGTGACATTGTCAGAATTAGAGGAATTCTTCCACTCTAAGAGTGGTTATACAACTTAAGAAAGCCTGCACTGAAAGTTCACCCACATTGCCTTGCTAAAATTTGCAACCCTCCCCTCACGTGCTATAGTTTCTACATGCATCAGTTCCTTGGTGTGTGTTCATTGGGACACTTCAGAGGGTAGTTTGATAGACTCCAAGAAGTGGACTAGAATCAATTAATTCATTTTACACATGCCATGTGACTGACTGAAGTCTGGAGCCAGGATTGAACTGGCAACCCTTTACAGGACATCCCCTACAGCTTGTATTAGGGTAGATATGAAAGGAAAAAAAGAACTTGAGTTTTCTTTAGCAAGCTTCTTTTTTGTAGGTGATTATTATTCAATACTGCAGATGCAAGTTTTTAACTAAACTGGGACAGCATTTACGTGGCTGCATGCAATAGGGGAGGGAATTCATGGGGCCTCCCCTACCCCCCTCCCACTGGTCATATAAGAACTAACTAGAATTGAAAGCACTTAATGGAATTATGGAGGCTGCTCTCCTCCCACCCAGAAGCAACCTACTGTAAGAGGGGTAGAGAAAAGGGAAGAGTAGGTAGAATCATAGCTCCATTCCTGTATGTCCAGCCAGGGCAGGGGCACACAAAGGAAGAGAACTTCTGTATCTTTTAGAGAGGCAGTTTAGCTCTGTAGAAAAAAAGCTGTTTCAGTGAAACTTTTATATTAATGTGTCAAATCACACTGAGAATTCAAATTATTAGTATTACAGTAGCACTTAGGAGCTCTAGTTATGGATCAGGACCCAACTGCATGAGGCATGGTAGAAACAGAACTAAAAGATGATCTCATACGGATACAGGCAAGTGGATAGGACAGAATTTCTGCATTGATAGGAAATGACCTCAGCACCATATCCCAACCATTGACAAGGTTTTTTTGTAAGCATCATAGAAGGGGGTTTTGAAGGCACATAAATGTTAGTTTTGCAGATATTTATTGGAAGTTTCTCACATGCATGAGGGTCAACATGGTAGAAAACTAGGCAGTCTCTGGAGATGTACATAAAGATTCTCAGCTGTGTATGTTAGTTTAATTACATTAGAACCAATGTAACCCTTCTGCCTGGTGTCAATGGCAGCAACAAGAGTTAGGTTCAGCCTAAGGATCCTAGACCAAAAAAAATAAACAGAAGACTATGACTTGAATGCCCACTCCTACTTCTACCTCCTAATCTTATAAAGCATCTCACTCTTTATTAGTGATTATATACCCTATTGAGCACTCACCATGGAGATGGGAGACTGGGGTTCAAGTCCCTCCTCCACATCAGCTGAGGGTGGAGTATTTGAACTTAAGTGTCCCCCCATCCTGTGTAAGGGCACTGATCACTGATATACTGATGATATTGCCCCAATAAAGGGCTGACTTGACTTAGGCACCTAACTTCAAAAGTTTGTTCCTGGCTGCAGATCCTGAGTGGAGGAAAGTGCATTTCTCTGACTTGCAGTTCAATGTCTAACAGTTCAATGGGTGGGGCTTAGGTCTCAACATTTCCTCCTGGCTAGCTAAGACAGCTCCCCGCTCATTAGGCCAGCTTTGTGAATCCCATATAATGAATGGAGAGAGTCAAATACCTAAGAATGGGAAGCTTGGGCACCATTTGTGAATTCCACTACATGGCAGGGCCTTATTCCCCTACAGGGAATCTATCCCCAAGTTCTTCATTTCTAAAATGGAGATAAACTTCCCTACTTCAAATGTGCCACATACAAGCCTGTTAGGTGCTTAGATACTATGTTAAGAGGAACTTTAAGTCCCCTAGAAAGATAGGATAGGATTATTAGAGCTATTTTGTTGACATTTAAATAATGCATCCCTATTCAGGATAGCAGTGTTCTGTATTGGGGATAGAAAAGCATGAGTTTCAGGGCTTTCATGAATAGCTAATATTTAATTAGGCTGTGCATCACATACTTAAACAGACATCAATTCTTGTAATCAAGTCAAAACAAATCAATCAAGAAACCAAGTACAAGATTTTCAGAAGCCCTCACTATTGGTCTAACTTCTCCTGAGTTTTGCCATTGATTTGAATGGGAGAAGAGCTTGGTCAATGCTGACCATTTTTGAAAAAATTTCCTCATAGGTACTGTTTATGTTAATATGTCTAGAGGATTTGTTTAATCTTTCTTTATGCTTGGTTAAGACTTCACACTGTGGATTTCCCCTAATCTGTCATGAGATCACTGCAAGATAATGTCAGTAAGGACCCATAATATGAATATTACAAAGGTCATGTCAATTTTAATTATTCTGTATCCAAAAGTCATTTCTGTAGTTTAGAATCCAGACCGTTGCAATAACTTCACCCGTTTACTTCCTCATTAGTAAGGAGAGCATTATTTCCATATTCTGGCAATTAGTACAAAAATGTACCAGGAAGTAGGCTTACTATTACTTACCAGTCATTTATATAGCTTCACAAATGATTGAGACTTAGCATAGCAAAGCTATATACCAGTTTTCACTTATACTAGTTGGTTAACCACCAAAAAACAGTTTTATAGGTCAGCATGAAACAAGCCCCTAATAAAGTTCTTCCAAATCAGTAAAGATTATAGAAATGTACAGTCAAAATAGAAGCAGGAAAATGACAAAAATAGATTTCACTTCATTAAAGGCTAGATGGCAATGCCTCAGTATGGCTTGTCCTCTGCTGAGATCAGTAATTTCTGAGAGTACTGCAAAAGTCAACACAATTCACTTTCAGTTGGTTTAGGATGGACTGTCACCCCACCACTCTAGCAATGCCGTCCAAACAGATCCTGGATAAATTTTTGGCTCTGCCCTTCCTCTGGCACCACCTATCTAGCTATACCCAATTCATGCTATTCTTCCTCCATAATCTGTATGATTTGGCCTCTCTACACACACCACTAAGTCTTCAGAGTCCCATCCTGATTACTGCAGGCTCTTCTCTAATCTTCAAGACAAACTGTAGGTCTGAGGTCCATTTAGAACACTACTGCTAGGATTATCTTCCTGACCCACCGTAACTAAATCCTTCCACTGTCTTCCCTTTCTGCACTTCATCCTGATATAATGGTAAGGACCAGCAACTACCTCTTCAAAATATACCTTTCTCCTATTTATCATCATTCACATTTGCCAGTTGTGCAACAATACTGGATTTACCACCCATTCATCAGCTTCTCCTTTAGCCACCTTCTTTCTTCCATGCTACTCTTTATACATTGAATGCCATCCCTGCCTCCTTCAAATTGCACCCCGAAGAAAAACATCTACTGCACTGCCTACAGTAAGTTCCCAGCTCACAGTAGCAAGGCACTTCACCAGAAGAACAGAGCAAGTAGAGCTAAAAAGAGGTTTGGGCACCTTTTCTTTTTTTTTAAATTGTCAAGTAAAAATAGTGCCAAATAGATTCAGTGTTTTTTTTTTTTGAACACTTTTTTCCCCTCTTCAGTTGCATTCAGATAAAGTGTTAAGGCATAAAGTAAAAATAAAGGTTTCTTTTAAGCTTTTTGATTTGCTGCAAATTTTGAAGTTGTTTTTCAGTCAACCCAGAAAATGTGAGGTTTCCACCCTAGCCCTCGCTACGATTGCCATTGAACTTTAAAAAACAAAAAAAGTTATTTGCATAATTTTATTAGTGAGACCAGTCTTACTTATATCTTTAAAAGAAAAGCTGAAATTTGGAAGTTGTGCATGTGATCATTCTACCTAACCAAGGGTGACTATGTATTTTGCCATCCCAAGCACGGCAGTCAGGTGACTTTCAGGAGTTCTGTTGGTAACGCAGATTTGGCGGCATGCCTGCAGGAAGTCTGCCGGTCCCATGCCATCCATGTACCTGCTGCCAAATTGCCGCTGAAACCATGGGACAGGGGGACCTCCCACAGGCATACCGCCGAAGGCAGCCTAATTGCTGCCCTCACAGCGACCAGCCTCCCCTGTACCTAACCAAGTTTACCTGTCACAATTCTCCTCTTCTTTTTTCTTGTTTGTTCTGTTACAACTGGTTCTCCATCTTCTCAGTTTAGACTATGGTCCCTACTGAAAACTATGTCTATACTATGTGTTATGTACAGATCATAGCGCAATACATGCCTGAATTGATGTGAGCCTCTGGGCATTGCTGTGATATAAATGATACCACTGACTGCTGGATAAGGAATCCTAGCCAACACTTCTTTCCAGGCAACAGGTCAATAACAATCCTCTGAGGTAGAAGTGGAGTGAGGGAGAAGAGGAAGAAGGAAAGCAAAGGCACAGTCCAGATATGTTGAGTATTGAGATCCTTGGAAAAATTTGTCCCATTGTGAAAGATCAGGAAGGATGGGAGGAGGAGGAATCCAACAGGAGAGAGGCATAGAGACCTTCAGATTAGAAAGATAAGCATATATTTATTCACCACTAATCCAGCCATGCAGAATTTAAACTGTATGCTTCTAATTGCATCAGTACTATCTACTTGGGCTGGCCCCCAGGCTATCCACTGCCTCTGTTTCCCTTCATACAAGTGGCGGAAGTGACGTGATCCTCCAGCTAAGTCACAAGAGAAAAAGCCACGCCTTCCAGGCCATCAGAATCCAAGCTAACACAAAACCCAGCAGAGTCTCAATCTGGACTTCCTTCCTGATGACTTATCTCTTCGTCAAACAGCCAGCCCTTCCTGGGCTCTGCTCACTGTTTTCCCTAACCCAGAAACTGCTGTAGGAATCTCACTACTCCTTTAAGCTCTCCCCAGTTCAGCTGTGCTCTTGCTGGACTCTAGAAGGGCACGGTGCACTTCCTCAGGTGGTACAGCCTTAGCTAGGAGACAGCTAAGCAGTCACAGATACAGTGGGCCCACCACATAATAATGTCAGATTAAAGTAGTTGATACATCACTAATATTACACATTTATCATACTAGCAACTTTGTGTTTCACCATTGTTCATATTGACATATAAACTTCCAAGTACTGGCAAATAAAACAAATTCTACTAAATGTACCTTACGCAAGACTAAACATTTTCCCTGAAGAGGATCACACAGGCACAAGCTGTCCAATGCATGTCTTGTCAACAGTCTCCCATTACTTTAAGTGTAATGCACTTTAAGTGTCCTTGCCATTTACTCACTGTTATGAGGTAAGACAGATATTGTCAAGTATCATCAAGATTTAAAAAAAAGAGCAGAAAAGATGCCTGTGACAGATGAGCATTATTGACTTGTCATAACTCTAAAGTGAGAACTTGTAAAAAGACTGAATATGTTGTGTTATCTCACAGCTAGTTAATTATGCCACATTAAATATATTGAATGTCTAGATGTATGCCATATACTGAAACACCTAGTCATGGTTGATTTTACTGAAGATATATGTAGGAAAAAAAGCATGCAAAAATAGGTAACTTGGATGAAGATATAGTTTTCCATTAGCATCTGTTTAGGTGCTCATGTGCTTTCCCAGACTGCCTCCTCCCCAAAAAATCTGAACCTTTCCACAGTTATTTGTGCCTTAGCCTGTTTCAGATTGGATACTGTAATGTATTTTGAGGTTATGCAGGACAACTCTCAGAGGCTTCATTTACTGAAGTCTGTGGTGCTTTGTCTGATTGGTGGTATTAGCTACAGAGGGCATACCAGAGTAGTGTTGTCATTAGTCTCAGACTTCCATAGAATATTAGGGTTGGAAGGGACCTCAGGAGGTCATCTAATCCAACCCCCTGCTCAAAGCAGGGCCAATCCCCAGATTTTTACCCCAGTTCCCCAAACAGCCCCCTCAAGGATTGAACTCACAACCCTGGATTTAGCAGGCTAGTGCTCAAACCCCTGACTCATGATATTAGCTTTGTTCTACAGTTACACACACACACAGCTCAGAACACTTCCCAGGGACTATATTAGTCATGTCTTCCCATCACAGGATACTCTACCCACCCTTGGAGCACTTCCTCCTGGTGGTGTTGGACATTAGCTCAGCCAGGCTGACACTCCATCTTGTGGTTGTACTATCACTGTCTGTCTCATCCTGTCAGGACTCAACTGCTCCCACTTCATGGCTTGGTCCTCCAACCAGGTCACTATGGGTTTCCCCTTCTGGAGAAATGATATGTCAGTCTCTCAGGACAACTGTCTCCGGTAGCTTTCTCTTTCACTCTCCCTTAATATTGGCAAATCTCCAGTGGCTGGTACAGAAACCCAGGCTCACCCAGTACAGTGGATTCTAACCCAGGGACCCTACAACAATCAGTCAAAGTCTGCACAGATCTATCCCTTACTGCTATATCACTGAGCTAACTTGTTTTCTCTCACCACCCACAGCCTCTCTGATCTTTACAGGACTTTTCCATGCTAAGCTACTGGGCTTTATACAGGCCCCTCCTGTTCCTGTCCAGCTGAGCTGCTTCTTAATTTACCCTCATTACAACCTGGCTCCTCCTCCAGGTGCAGCTTAGGCAATTAATTGGCCCATCTAACTACCTTAACCTCTTCAGGCCTTGCATGGGGTGGACAGCCCTTCACACCCCTTAGGGGTGTTACATACAATTTAACATTAATATATAACATTTGAATTTTATTACAATGAACTCCTAAAATATTTAAACTTAATTCAATAAGGTTTGTCCAAGTTTTGTAGGAAATTGCCATATCTGTCAGAAAGTATTGAGTGGAGAAGAAATTCTGTATGTGAATAAAGGAATCTTAGGTAATGTTAATTAAAACAGTATTCGGTGCCTCCACTAAGTCCCAACAGTGCACCTAAGTGACTAAAGTGAACAGGAGCCAAGGAAGCAAATATACTAGAAATCCAGCAAGCTATTCTAACCTGTGATACCATCAGTACTGATTAGTCTGAATTGCATGTACTCACAAACCACAGGCTGAATGAATTCTGTGGTCTTAAACAAAGGACATAATGTATAGAATAGAGTCTCACATGAATAGAATAGAGACTGTGGACCTTATTCACTTCTCACACCAATTTGACACTGATTTAGCTTCACTGACTCTAGTGAAGTCACTCCTGATTTACATGGTATAGGTGAAAAGTAAATCATAACCTATACATCTAATAGGGTCATGCACTGAAATTATAATAGGGTTTGATTGGAGAGGGAGACCCCAGAATATCCTGGCACTATAATTGTGTGTGGTTACTGATAGTATGTCAACTGATAATCTCTCCAAACACTGTTAATGAAGCCTTTAAGTGCATTTTTTTCCCCATTTAAACTAAAGAATGTTCCTTTTCCTTCTCTTCTCTGTAAATTAGTGGCATCTCCATTGCACAACCACAAGAAAAATTAGACAAAAGAAATTCTGGAAAAAAACGAACACTGCAGATTTAATCCAGTATTTACTTTATTGCTGAAACTATTCTCCCACGAAAAAGACACAGGCATAGTATTAGTTTAATTTCAGTCTGAAAATAATGGTTTTAGCAGCCTGTACTGATCAGATGCAATGGTTTGAAGTTCATTATTTTTTGTTCTGAAGCCACCCTGCTGTTCTTACCAACTGAAAAGCAGGTCAGAACCAAGCTTTTTTAATTAGTTAAGAAGCCAGGTGATGTTTGAGAACATTGCTAATCAGTTTCTAACTACACACCATTCTCCATCAGAATTAAGTTGACAATAGGCCTTCAAATTAAATATACAGAATGCAGGATTTTTAAAATGCTTAATCTAACAAAGAGGCATGAAATGTAGAATTACAATTAAAATAAATTCAGGATAAAGGCTATATACATATATACTTTGTTTGGGGCGTGTCTAAGGAGTGTCTATAACTAACTCTGAGCCGGCACAATTACATTACAACTTTTTTATGTAATACAGTGTGTTTTAAATGAAATCATAAATAAAATCCCAAACTATGAGCCTAATATTGGAAGCTTCTGAGTATACATACTTCCCATTCCCTTTAGAAGGATCAGACCTTCAGATAATAGATATTTTCAAAACTTTCCTGCACTCTACATGCTTCTGATCTGTCACCCTGTAATCTTTGATATATGAATGAAATGTTATTGTTTACTCAGAATTTAGACAGTAGTAAAACAGAAAGGAAATTATCATGTCTCCTATACTTTTTTCTGCTGCCCCTTTTACTGTGTCATACTAGCCACTACATTCAGAAATGTCAATTTTAACTAACATAACTAAACTTTATTTCCAAGTAGAGTACAGTTGATACTATTCTCAGTGAGAAGTGTTCCTAACCTTATGAACTCAGACTTTTCTACAGAGCAAAATGGGGTAGCAGACTTTTAAGATCTGTTTTGAAATATTAGGAAAAAGTACAGTAACTAGGGACTTTGTTCATCAGAAATTAGGTTTCCTTAGATGCAGTAACTTCACAGACTTCCACACTTTTGCTCCCAGTGAAATCAATGCTCTAGGCTTTTGCTTTCAAATATGATCGTTGTACCCAATCACTCTCTTAGAAAGTCTGGACCAGCTGCTTCATCTGAAGTTAACCATAAGTGATTGTCAGGTTTCAGGTAGCATGCTGAGAGAGCCAATTTGTATAGTGAAGAAGAGAGGTCTGTTGTCATTCAAAGTGTTTTTCAGTAAGCATAGATTCATTTTAATTAAGATTAAAAATGAAGAAAAGTACTCAGTGGAATACTATCTGCTATAGTAAAAGGACAAGTCTCTTCTCCCCCTGCTAATGAAAATTAACTAGGTAAAAATACTTTTTTTACTGGAACTGTTTGGTTTCAAAGCCAATTTTCTTTTTAACAGCAGACTAAACATCTAGAGCCTAATCTTTTATAGCTATTATACCAGAGGCTGCAGAAGTTTATGCATGTGCTTAACTTTAAACAGAAGATGAGTCGTATTGACTGTAATAGGTCTATTCGCATATGGTATATCTACATAGCAACTACACACTGTGGTTGGCCTGTGCTAGCTGACCCAGGATCTCAAAGCTCAGGCTGTGGGGCTGTTTAATTGCTGTGTAAATGGATGGGCTCAGTCTGAAGCCTGGTATATAGGACTTCATGAGGTGGGAGGGTCCCAGCCCTTGGGCTGCAGCCCAAGCCCAGATGTCTACAAACACCACAATGAAACAGCCCCGCAGTCCGAGCCCTGCAAGCCTGGGTCAGCTGGCACAGGTTACCCATGGGCTTTTCTTTGCAGAGCCAAAATCTTAAAGTAAAACTTTGTAGGACGAAGACCTTCATATTTACTCCTCATTTTTCCTTTTGTAAAGTAAGGAAAGTAATACTTAACTCTGCCTATTTGTGGGGGCTAATTTACTGCCAAAACCAACCAAACAACAACAACAACAACAACAAAAACAGAGTGTCTTTAGCTAGTTAGTTAATCTTGGAAACAAATATTATAACTCTTTAAAACAAAGAACTCAAGGGAAGTGACTTGGACATAGATATTCCTTTGGGTGATGGGCTTTGTGAACTAAAAAGCTATCCTCGAATCATGCTTTGGCCTGGTAAATGGACAAAGTGTCATTGGAACCTCCATTCAACACATCAGATAAAAAGGGAGAGTTGGGGTTAAGATTCAGATGTTCCCAGATTCCAATCCCTTTTTCAATCAACTAGACTACATTGTTTCTCTGATTCCTGTGTGGAATGGAACATTCTTTCCTTTGGGGAATGTATTAATCATCTTCACCCAGAATTATTATCTCACTGCATTTTGTGGAATTGTTGGGATACTGTGCTACTTCCCCATCTCTGAGATCAAATGTATTCCTCCTATATAGTTTATAGCCATTAACCAAGTGTCCGATTAACTTTTTCTGGCAGATTGTATGCAATACTTTTTTTTTTAACATAGTTTCAAATTGCATGCTATTCTTTGAAAATCTTGTATATGAGTAAGGGGTCACAACTATATAAAGCAGCAATTTATTTGAAACTGAGGCCATATAACCTCTGTTCATAGAATTATACATGTACTGCTCTGCTGGTTAACACACTCAAGGCCCTGGGCACATTGGATCAAACTGAACCTAAGTTCTGTAGCAAGACCTGTGTTTTAAGTGTCACTTTGCTATGAATTCTATAGCATCTTGGTTATGCAGAAGAAAAATCAGTTCATTTATAATACTCTTTTTATTTAATCAAATATTAAAATATTTAATGCCACCTATACAATAATCTTGGTTATTCATTTTTACTTTAAAAACAATCAATTGTATGCTGCCAAAATTTTCTGTTTGACACTAGTTTTTGTATTTGCAAAGCATGAGTGCAGTGAGGATGTTGTAAGAACTCAAGAGAATCTAGAGGTTTCGGCAGCTAAGAAGTTTTATAATTTTGGAAACTTGGGAAGCATAGGAGACCATTTAGGTTTTTGGCAGTTGGGAAAAGATCTATATTTCCCTTTACCTTCATCTTGTGGGCAAGCCTGGATGGGACTTGAGTTTAGGGATTTTAAGCTCCTAAATGCCTGTTGTAGCAACCTTTGGAAACAACTGGTTGTTTTCTTTACTCTGACTTCCCTCTGCATCCCACAACGATGGATAAAGCCAGCTGAACAATATTGACATATACATTCATCATAGAATCATAGGACTTGAAGGTGATCTCGAGGGGTCATCTAGTCCAGTCCCCTGCACTCATGGCAGAATTCAGTATTATCTAGATCATTCTTGACAGGTGTTGTCTAACCTGCTCTTAAAAATCTCCAATGATGGAGATTCCACAACCCACCTAAGCAATTTATTGGGTGAACATTGTAATTTTTTCATACTTTATTCAATTAATATATATTTTGTGGTATTTGGTTAGATGTATGGTTGTTTGAATATTTTTTTTTCCACCAAGACCACCAGTATTTGTGGAATAAATTATCAGATGACATTTTTATGGCATTCTACATTATTTAAATAGCAACCTTCCTTTTAGTTGGTCATCCTACAGAAAGATCAGGAACAACTACAGTCCCTGAACTTGGGGCAACTCAGGGACTGCATCCTCTATTCACTCTTGGGAGAACACAATGATCCAAAGAGTATGGGAAGACCAGGCCAGCCTAAAGATTAGTTCATTTTGTATCCTTCCACTGCAAGTAAGGGAGAGAGAAGGTTGATTGTATTCGAAAAAGCTGTGTGGTCTAGTAGACTAAGTGTAACACTGGACTCCAGGGATTTGGATTTCTAGCCCTAGTTCTATCACTGACACCTTGTGCTTTCTGTCTCAGTTTCCATCTCTGTAATTTGAGGATAAGTCTTACATAATTGCCTTGGAGAGGTGCTGTGTGGATTGATTAGTTAGAACAAAAGTTAGGTGTCCAGAGACAATCCAAATCCTTGCTTTAGTAGTATCCATTAGAGTCAGTGACTCTTTTCATGTAATAGGGATACAGTCATTGACTTGCTCCCTTCCTACAGCAGCAGCCCAGAAATGACACTGAGAATTTTAGGAAGAGACTGTGCCTTCCTGATGCACTTTCCATGACCAGAGCTCTTTTGTTCCTGAATTACAAAATTGAAAGTGATATTGAGATTTTCAAGATCAAGTTTCAAAATAAACCTATCATTTAAGTTCTTGGAGTCACTTTACTCAGAGATCTGGTGTGTTTCACTGCTTGCAGACTCAGGTAGACAATTATATATAGGTTTACATTTATTTTGCATTTGGAACATTTTTGTTTTAAAGCCACAAGGAATCTTCTACACTTTTATGGAAGATGTTTGATTCTATGGAATCAAATCAAACACATTGTCCTTGTCAGAGGCACTACATGATTTAAAATTCTACTATATTTTGATGGCAGCTTTGCTTCTGATAGACCTATTCCATAAATCAAATTATGCAAAACCATCGAGAAAACAAAACATGGACCAGTACAGTTTATTCCTATGTGCTATAATACTTCAAAAGTAATTATTTATGTGATCATTAATTATGAATAGATCAGCTTGCCAGTGCCATGTTTATTCTGTTTTAAGCCCTTTACTCTTATATTAAACAATTTAAGCCTGTCCAATTTAATGGAATTCTTTATGTTGTGCTGCAGATGCTATCAAAGGAATCCTGTGAGGAACTCAGTTGGTGCCTGCCTGCTACATCTAGGCAATGTACATGCAGATTGAGGAGTGTGATCAAGTGAGGCTGAGTCATGGAAGCACATTATTCTTTCTCACTGAATGTTTGCCTGTGCTAGGGAAAATCTAACAAACACAAAGAAACCACCAACAACAACGAACAACCCCCTACATTTTCTCATGGAGAATTCTAATGAATAACTGACCTGCCTTAAAAGAAAAACCCGAAAGAAGACATTGTAAAATTACAATAGCTTTCCAAAGTGAAGTGTGTGTGGGAGGGAAGATGTATACATGTTTATATTCTCTAACAAATATGGGGAGGGGAAGGAGGAGCATAAACATTTTCCCCTGCAGTTATTTTGTTGGGAGCAAGAAGAACCCACAAATCTAAGGACAACCCCTAGGGACATCTATGGACAGATCCTATACCTCAACACCAGCTCTGAAGCTCTCTAGTACCCAGGCAGCACAGCACTACTTAAGTAATGCTTTCCAGGACAACCCTTCTATACCCTTTATGAGAGTGGGGCAGAGCAAAAGAGAATGCAGCTTCAGTTTTCATGAGATTTTTTTTTAGATGCCCTGTATAGTTTCAAGAGGCACAGTTCATGTTCCAAGATCCCTCTTCTCTTTTACGCCATGTGAGAGTCTGCAAGATCCAGGAAAGGTGGGTGAGTGCATTGTGCCAGAAGCAAATGATGCCCCTCTTGAAATTGTGCACTCGGGCTTTTTGCATTATAAAGTGAGAACTGCATGCCATGGGTCTTCTCTATATGCATATCCTGTGGGAATGAGTCCCTTCTCTCTCTAGCATTATCCAAAACACAACATGGGTTGAGAATAAAGATTAATTGCAGTCAGAATCCTAAATTATTACCTACATGTCAGCTTTGCATTAGAAAGTTAACATTGCCCATATACTTTACAATATATTCTTCCAGTAACTAAAGTGATTGCATAACTATTGTATGGAATTTAAATGTTTCAGGCTTGGGCTGCACTGGAGGCATAGGGAAGGGGAATCGATCTAAGTTACGCAACTTCAGCTATGTGAATAACATAACTGAAGTCAACGTACTTAGGCCTACTAACCAAGGTGTCTTCATTGCAGTCAGTCAACTGCTGCAACTCCCCCATCTTCTCCACCTGCGCCGCTCGTGGTGGTGGAGTACAGGAGTCAATGGGAGTCTAGATGCAATAAATCGAACCCCACTGGATCGATCGCTGCCTGCCTATCCGGTGAGTAGTGTAGACATACCCTCAGGCAATTTGAAAGTAAGGTGACTGAATTAACCTACTCCCCTTCTTCCTCCATGGGCTCCAGACAGACTCTCTTTATTATGAGGAACATTTGCTTTCTAACAGAACAAATGTTTAGTTATTGGTTTGCAGGCTCTTGAAAAATTACTAGTGTGCTGAATGAGCCATACTGGAGGAATGCTGAAAGCTTTATGGAATGATGTAATCATCTGTATTCCTTTCTCACCTACTGCAAATCTCTTGACTCTTTTATGCAGATAGATCGAAATTCTGAGTCCCCTATTTTGGTCAGGACCCCATAAATATATACAAATAGTAAGTTTAATACTCTAGTTACTTTGTGCATTGTCTTTACTACCCTGCCCACCCAGACTTGAGGAACAAAGGTTATATGGTATAATCAATGCTATTCTCTGATCTTTTGTGATCCACTAGTTTTTTAACAATAAATGTGTCCCAGTGAGTATAGAAGCACATATCCTTTTTCTTTCAGTGAAACTTGTTAACGTTCAGATTTATGTGAGCTGTTGTTGAACAATTACTGATCTTACGGTGTGCCTATCTAGTGCTTAGTCCTACTCCTACTGAAATCAATGAAAGTTTGCCATTGACTTGAGAGCAGAATCAGACCCATTGCTACATTGAATTAATTACTTAATAAATGGTTTTGGAAAACTATGAACATGGGAAACTGTTAACAAGTTCTATTAGAGAGATGCAGCAGATTTTCGTGCTTTTATAGTAGTCTTTCAAAGAATGGGAAACAAAGGCTGAAGGCTAAATCTTGGCCTCTCCCTTTAGTCTCTTTCACTCTGAAAAATGTGTGCTTGTTCTTGTCTCTCCCTTTTTTCTTCTTCCTGGGGATGTGGTATATTCTCACCCAATTTCTCTGCTATAAAACACTTAACAGGACAAGCATCTGACAATAAGATGTTGATAAATCTGTAAAAGCTTCAGTATGGTGCTTACCAGTAGTAGAAATAAGTGTTCTGTGAAGCCTAAGCAGAACTACCATAGCATGGTAAATCATAAGGAAATCTGGATAACAAGCATGTGAAATTCTGGATAATCCTGTGAAACTAGCCTCCAGATCGTTTATGTTTCATCCATCACTCTCCTGTAACCTATTAACATTGTACAGCTAGGGGAAAAAAATAAACAGCAGCAGCAACTATTACGGATTTTAAAGGCTCTAGGAAAATCAGAATTGTCAGAACTTTTACAAGAAAAATTTAAATAAATGTTCAAAGAAATAAAAAACACATGCAAATGTCAGTTCCTATCCATGTTATCCTCAACACAAAAGATCCAGATTTTCACAGTATTTTTTCTTTGTTTGTGTATGGTACATGACTACATTCTGTAGCTTGAGAAACTTCGAGCCCTGTTCACAGTTGCCTTGTAGCTTGTAGTCATTTATGCTTGAACAAAGTGGGAGTAATCTATTCTGATTTGGTAGTGTTTTACAGCAGAGCGGATAAATTAGAGTCTATACATTTGCCTTAGCCTCTAGGCACCACATTGTGCATTTAAGGGTACGTCTTCACTACCGGCCGTATCGGCGGGTAGCAATTGATCCCTGAACGAGCTCCTGTCGACTCCGGAACTCCACCAACGCGAACGGCGGTAGCAGAGTCGACAGGGGGAGCCGCAGACATCGATCCCGCGCCGTGAGGACAGTAGGTAACTCTATCTAAGATACTTCAACTTCAGCTACACTAATCACATAGCTGAAGTTGTGTATCTTAGATCGATTCCCCCTCCCCCAGTGTTGACCAGCCCTAAAAAAGAATCACTAAAAGTTTTCAACTACTGTACTAGTCTTTGTAAGCACAAGCCAGTTAAAAATAAAACAAAATTTACACAAACAAACCTTTCTGTATATGTCACATCAAGGTTCCTGATAAGATATATCACCATCCCCATAATCCTCAGTTTACAGCGTTGATGTCCTTTAAACTTACGTTTACAAAGAACAAACAAGTTTGCTCCAGATGGTATATCTGTTAAAAACAGTTTTCTCCAATCTTGTAAATATTCAAATCTTACATTCTGTAAAAATCTCTCTGCTCTTAAAGTTTTAATTTTTCCTCTCCAAGCACACAGGATATTTACAAATTGAATTAAATATCTGACTTTGTTCCACTTACTTGATTTTCAGTTTTTCTCATTCAAAAGCAAATGCAAGACTGCATAAGTGAGGACACCATCTAAATTGTGTTCTTTATAATGGTTGAGTGGAGCCAGATACATTGGAGCTCCTTTAACAAATTTCAAACTATTTAATACACTTACAAATTGAAGAACCTCCATTATTTTTAAACATGTATCAAAACCGCCTCTGTTTTAGTGAAGGGATAGGAGAAATGCATAAGACAAGATATGGGGAGGGATAGCTCACTGGTTTGTGCATTGGCCTACTAACCCCAGCATTGTGAGCTCAATCCTTGAGGGGGCCATTTAGAGATCTGAGGCAAAAATCTGAGGATTGGTCCTGCTTTGAGCAGGAGGTTGGGACTAGATGACCTCTTGAGGTCCCTTCCAACCCTGATATTCTATTCTATAAAGATATTCAGTATCTATATGCACAAGGAAAATGATCCATGACTGCTATGCTGATGAAAATAGCATATGTTATGGATATGGATAGCATTTCACTATCATGGACCTTCAGACGCAATGACCAAGCCTCCCATATGGTTGCTACTATAATGTGGTATGGGCAGCAGCTCCAAACCCACCCTTCTAGGTATTAGAACAAGGCATAAACCAATAAAGGTATCAAAAATAGACCACTCCTGTAATATTGAAACTTTGGGACACTGAAGAATAATTACAAAATGATTCAGTTCAAGGACACTATAATTTTTAGGTGAAGGGTCTGGTTGATTCTTATATGCTGCTAACCAGTTTACTCTTTCTTAATTTATTTTATTTTCCCAAAATCAAGATGCAATGCATTAAGACAAACAAACTATTTTCCTCTCTGTTCATGCATGTAACTCTCCTTGGTGTTAATGGAAGATGCAGATACTGTGCAAACAGACCCCCCAAAGAGAAGAAAATGTGTCAAACTTGGATATCAGCAAGCAAAGAGACATCAAGTTTCTCTTTAATGATAATCATGTGATAAGCTTTGTTAATTTGCTCCTCTAGCCTCATAATAAGTTAACAGTTCAGGAAGTGCAATCTGGTTGGAAAGTAAACCCTGAGGGAGGCTATACTGTTACATTATCTGCAAATGTAAGAATAAACACTTTATTGTCAATTTGAATTCTTTCTGTGTAGTTTAACACATTTCTAATCTAATTGAGAAAACAAAGGAGTCGTAAAAAATCCAAGAATGGCTACATACTACCTACTGTAAAATGTCCCACAAATACTTATATCATCAGATGCTATATAACACAAAGTTTCAAATGTAGAAATAGGAGAAAAAATTTCCTCTAGCACCTGTATAGTGGTCTCTACCTTTATGCAAAGAATCATAGAACTGTAGGGTTGGAAGGGACCATGAGAAGTCATAAAGTTCTGCCCCTTACACTGAGCCAGGACCAAATAAAACTAGACCAAGTAAATCTAGACCATAACTAACCTTGTAGTTAGAAGATTTTTTCCTAGTATCTAACCTAACCTTGTTGCAGTGTACATGGAAAACAATTGATCACAGTCCTCTTTATAGCATCCCATAACATATTGAGCAGGAGCAGGATCAGAAACATTATTCCTAGGGAGAAGGCATACACAGTATTAAAATTAAATTACACCTTTATTGTAGCCCAAAGACTGACAAGAAGCAGGTAAGAAAAGCTATAAGAAATCAGTGGCAATTATCAGGACATACCTCAGTCATTTTTTCTCAATATTAAATGTGACTGAACCTTTCATTATTTTTGTTGCTCTCCTCTGGAGTCTCTCCAATCTGTCCACATCTTTCCTAAAGAACGGCACCCAGAATGGGATATGGTACTCCAGCTGAGGCCTCATCAGTGCTGAGTAGGATGAGACAATTACCTCCTATCACTTAAATACCTGTAAGCACCATATTTTTGTGCTAAGATAAATTTTCACAGCAAAACAGTGGTATGGGACTGTACAACTAATAAAAACCTCTTGTAGGTACTAAAGCCACTTTCACTTTTAAAGAGAAATTAAAAATAGATACAAATGGCTGGACATAATATTTGCCTTTCTGGGCCAAAGTAGAGACAAAGATAAAAGATCTATTATGTCTTCCAAATTTTCTTTATGTAAATATGGAACACAGGGCTCAGTCATGCAGCACTGAGGTCAGTGAAAGTTTTGCCATTGAGGTCAATGGGAGCAGGATCAGAAACATTATTCCTAGGGAGAAGGCATACACGGTATTAAATTTAAATTACACCTTTATTGTAGCCCAAAGACTGACAAGAAGCAGGTAAGAAAAGCTATAAGAAATCAGTGACCAAATGAAAAGGAATGCCACAAAAAGAGGAGAAAACTGTTAAAATTTGAATCCTTTTTCAAAATGCTGATTACAGCCTCAATGCTTATAGGGTGATGCTGTTTCACACTCAGATTAACCTTTATACAATTCCTTATCCTCGGCATCAGAAAAGGAAAAGTGCAATCAAATCTAAAATGGAGATAGAGCAAGTGTTAGTGATTTCACTAGAAGAAGAATGTGAATCTAGAGTTGGTAAAAAAAGGGGAAGGGTTAGTTTCTGTCACCAAAAATTGTGGCCTTTTCCAGTTTCTTGAAAATTTTCATGAAAAAAAATTAGAAGTGTCTGATTTTTTAACTAAAAGCAAAACTGGAATAATTTTCAGGTTTGAAAACACATTTTTCATTGGTTTTCAGTTTTGGGTTATTTTTTTTCTCCTCTCTCTCCTTTTCTTTCCTCCATCCCTCCCCATTGTTCTTGTTTACCCATTTTTATTCCTCTTCTCTTTTTTCCATTTCCCACTGAAGAAGTTGGGAGGAGGGAGGAAATAAGGAGAAAAAGGGGAAACCGATGTTTTCTTAAGAACATAGGGCATAGGACAAAGGGGACCTCCAGGGTCACTGAGTCCAGTCACCTGTTCACTGCTCTACAGCCAAAATGCTTCTGAAATAAATGTAGTCCAACTTTACTAATTCTGGGTCACTGAGAACAAAAATGATGCTTAAAGTTGTTGATTGGCTCTAGTTTCCAAGATATGCTATTGGGTCAGTATATACGACCCTTGACTTGGGAATGGCGGAGGATAAGTGAGTTATAACTCACTTATAACCCTTTATAACTCAAAGGGAAGTGATCTCAATTTAAACCAGAAATGACTAAAATACATCTTTGACTGGATCTATTAATAAATCTATGACTGGGTTTGGACAGTACTTGCTTTTTAGGCAAAACAATGAATGATGCAATCTGAAGCTGGTATTGCGTCATACACGATATGAATTGCATCATGTTATTCCTAGAAGTCATGGATGATGCAATCATAATGAAGCTTACATCACTCTGCTGAACAAGTTGCCCTATATCAGCTCTAGAAATCATACAGTGTCGTGCTCTCTTATTTGTCAATATTTGATTTTGCAAAGGGACACATTTCTGTTTAGCCAAAGTGAGCAGAGATGCTTCATACTTGCGTGAACAATGCAGATAACTTCTGCTATGTTTGTGGTGAAGTGACTTTTGCATCACAAAAGCGCAGTATAAGCACTATGGTTAAGAAATCCTATCACCTTTATTTTGGCTGCAAAATTGGAGATCAGGACAAGAGGTGGGCCCCACACATATGCTGCAACACTTGTGCAACAAATCTTCGCCAGTGGTTGAACAGGAAAAGGAAATCTATGCCTTTTGCAGTGCCAATGATTTGGAGAGAGCCAACAGATCATACCAGCAATTATTACTTTTGCATAGTGCCTCCAGTTAGGAAAAGTGTGTCAAAGAAGAAAAAGTGGACTGTGCATTATCCAAACATTCCATCAGCTATATGCCCAGTACCCACGGAGAAGGACTTCCGGTTCCTGATGCACCAGAATCATTCTCACTTGAGTCAGACGAGGAAGAGGAAGAGGATGAAACTTCTGGTCCTGAACCATCAATGTCACAGGACCCACATTTTCTCCCATCCTCCTCCTCTGAACCACACCTCATAACACAAGGTGAACTGAATGACCTTGTCAGGGATTTGGAACTACCCAAGAGTAAGGCAGAGCTGTTGGGCTCCAGACTACAGCAGTGGAATCTCCTGGCAGGCTATCAGGGCAAATGGAGCCCATCAATGCTTGCAGACTATTACTGGACAGTGACAAGAGATGCTCCATTTAATGAATACAAGAGACAAGCCAAGAAGTGCCGAGTAGACACTGAATAGGACTAAACTATGTACAGAATAGTTTTTTGCCTTTTGTTTCATAATAAATTTTATTGATATAACCCTTTTGCTGATTTTTAAAGTGTTCCATAAACAGGACAGGTGAAATATTATCATGTAAAGCAACCATAAACACATGAAAAGACCTAGGTTTACAATTTATGATTAAAACTCTACTATCTACACAATATACCTAGACATAAAATGTAAAAACTTAAATATCTTAGAAACAGTAGCCAATCAGTTGTTTTAATTGTCATATGTGAATTCAGCACATCAAAATACATAATAAATATCACATTTTATCTCTGAAGCAGACGACTTCTCAAAAATTGTAGACCAGTGTTATCACAGGCAACCTTGTCAAATAATTCTATTCGTAAACTTATCATATTCAATCTTAAAACTAGTTCGGTTGTTTGCCCCCACTACTGTTCCAGAACTTCCCTCTTCTGGTGGTTAAAATTTTTCAAATTTCCAGCCTAAATTTGCTCATGGTCACTTTATGCCTATTTGTTCTTTTGTCAAAACAGTCCTTCAGCTTAAATCACTTTTCTCCCTTCCTGCACTTTACCCTCTGAAATATTTATAGAGACCAATCATATCCACCAGCCTTCATGCTAAACAAACTTAGCTCTCTTAGTCCTCTTTCATAAAATAGGCTCTCCATTATCTCAATCATCTTAGTAAGCCCTTTGTCACAGATCCAGTCAAATGCATCAGCTGTCCACCCACTGGACTACTGTGAAAGGATCCGGCTGCTGGATACCACTGCCCTAATATTGGCATCCCTAGGCACACTCTCGAGGGCTGGACACAGATCGTTTGTCTAGAACCCCATTCAGTGCTGAAGCCCACTGTCCAGTTTCTTAGCTCCTTGGTGCAGTGCTGATGCTTCAGGTTCCCCTGTGGCTTAAACATACCATCTCTCAAAACTCTACCCCAGGCATAAGCCATCTGTTTTACCATTTAACTCTTTTAGGAGGCACATGGTTATTGTGAAGCAGGTAACGCACCAAGACACTTAGCATATTATTGCCCTTTTACTTAATTACATAATACACAAGAGGGTGTCAATCATTTAGAAAACAGTGAACATCCTAACTACAATGCCCCTTACTAGCTCATCTTTCTTTGGGTGTCCTTAGGGAAGCCAACTGGGCTCTAGGAAGCAGGCAGAGACAATTTCCATTGCCTCAGGCTGTTGTATGGTGAGTGGCTTCTTCCTCATGGAATCTCCTTCCCTCGCTTGCCCTTTCCTCCTGTTAAACTGGAGGAAAATGGTCAGAAATCCAGATAGATCAGCTCCTCCACTTTTCTAATTTTTAGCCTCCTTTGTCAAGTGACTCCCTTGTCAGCTTCAATGGGTGATCCAAAACCTCTGCCGGGAAAGTTTCTTTGCTGAGGTGACCTCTCCCCTGCTAAACTAGTTCTCCTGGCTAGAACCCAGTCTATTGTTTAAAGGTATTCCATTCTGATGGGAGTTTTAGTAAAACTTTATAACTTCATAATGTCAACCGGAGTTCATAGATTTGTACAGACTGATTCCCAAATCACTGTATCCTTTCCCACCCCTGTTCCAATAAGAATTCATGTTTCTTGAACATGGATGGCCAGATCTGTACACAGTATTCTAGAAGAAATTTTACTAGCGCCTTGTACAATGGCATTAATTCTTCTCGTTTGCTACTTGACCTACCTTACTTCATCATTGGTTCACATTTGCCTTTTTTTCCTGGCCACATCAAACTGTCATCATAGTCATCCTGTGATCAACTAACACGCCTAGGTTTTTCTCTTCATCTGGTGCATCTGATTGATGAGCCCCACCAGGTAATAGCAGGAATTGTTGTTACTAGTCCCTACATGCATAACTTTGCACTTGTACTGTTACATTTCATCCTATTTGTATTACTCCAGTCCTCATCCAATTCTTTCTATATAATATTCTGATCCTCCCTTGTGTTGATGATCCTCCCAACATTGTATCATTTCATTAGTACATTCCTACTTTTTGTGCGAAGTTCACTAATGAAAATACTAATAAAATCAGTCTCAAGACAAATCCTTCTATATAATAGCCCCATTTCTTCTTTTCTTATCTATATGAGCCCTACGACCATTCTACTATTTGTTTTAATTTCCTTTGCAAGATCTAACACAGCTTGACTTTTGGCAATTTTAACTTTCTCTCTGCACTTTCTGACCCCTAAGACATAGCTTTCTTTGCTGATCAATCCTTTTTTCATTCTTTGTAAGTATCTCTGTTTACTCCTAATATCCCTTTTGAAGTGATTATTCATTCAGTTGTTCATTCAGTGATTATTCATTCATTCTGGAGCCCTAAGAAAATATTTTTTTTTGCCTTCGTTTGGAATGCAAATCCAGATAGTTTTTTCAACTTTGACTTAAAAATTCCAAATCTCTTCCACATTCAAGTCCCAGAGATTTTCATTTCAGTTGACATTACTAAATAGCTCATTTAATTTATTAAAATCTGCCCCTTTGAAATCTAAAATCTTAGTTTACCTACTTGTTTTTGATGAACTTTCCCTTTAATTTAATCTGAATCATTTCATGATCACTCCATCTGAGTTTGTTTTCTATTATTAGCTCTTCTATATTGTACTCACCACTTACTAAAATAAATTCTACAACAGCATCATCTCATTTTTATTCCATGTCCATTTAGTGAAGAAATCTGTTGGTCATCATATCTAGGAATAACTGGGCCCTACTGTCATTAGTAGCAACTTTTCTCCAATCTATATTTGGGAAGTTAACATATTTTTGTCTATTACGATTTTTTTAATTGGAACATTTTGAAAAAATAGAAAATATTCATGGAAATTATCGTTTCTGACAAAAGGACTTTTTTTGGTCAAATAAAGTTTTTGAATAAAAAATTTCAAGAAGCCCTTGAAAATAAATAAATTGGACAGGTCCATGGCAGCATGAACCAAAAATATAAGTATCTACATACACTGATAGAAAGGAGAAGGGTGGAAAGGTGGGCATATGATGAGAGCATAGTCCAAAGAACTATAAGTGTATGGGTGAATGTTCATTGTGATGTCCGGAGGCTGAAGGTCTGAAGGCTTCTCCTACTGGGGGTAGGGGTGTTTTGGGGGAACTTTCTAGCTCACTATGGAAGCACTTCTTGCTGGCCCTAACTTTATCACAGCTTGGAGCATGACTTGTGGATGCAGTGGTTGTGGGCAGTAGAGTGATAGGGGGACTTACATTTACCCACACTTCCTGCTGTTGCTGCTGCTGTCATTTCAACTCAGACTTCTCTGGTCTAATCCTGTCTAGGTCTCCGTATATTGCTGGCTCTTTCAGATGAGAAGTACACTTTAGTCTATAAATAATGTGATGCTATTGAGATCTATCAAAATGAGCAAGAAGAACAACACCTACTCCTCTCATCTTTTTACAGTTAGAAGTTATGGTGACTTCATTTTTCTGGGTCAGAAACTCCTCATAACCCCATAGAGAGATGCTTGCAATTTTTTTTTTTGGTTCAGAACTAGCTCTGTAAATAGAACTAGCTCTGTAAATAGACAGAATTAAGGTTTTTTGACATTTAAGTGACCTGCTAAGTGTCTCCTAAATTATGGTTAGACATCTTGCAGCTCCACTGTGACATCTAATCTGATGTTAATCACTGTTACCATGGCAAAGTGGAACCACTATAACTTTCTCCTTAACACTCATCATACTACAAAAACAAATTGGTATTAAGGAGTGTTTCAGAGGTGGGTCAAGAGTTAAATTATATCCTTGGTTGAGTCTTAAGAAAGCAAAACAAAGATCTAAAATGTTATTTTTTTCATAATACACAAAAATAGCGGGCAGAATCTAAACCTGTTTGAGTGCAAGTAGGGTGTTATGTTTACTTGGTGATATTTTTATATAGGAACATGCCATCCTGTATCAGACCAATAGCCCACTTCTGACACTGGCTAGTATCAAATGCTTAGTATAGGTGCAAGCAACCATATAGTGGACTATTCTAGAATAGCTTACCCATAGGGAATGCTTCTTCCCATACCTTTTAAAACTTTCTTATATGAATGCAATACTTATCTACGTTTTAACAGTGTCACCGGATAATCAACCCTAGGTAATAATGAAGTATTCCTCTTATCTACAAGATAGGTACAAAACAGGGCAACAGCAATTCTTACACAATGTTTCTCCAGTTCATCTCCCCTTTCTCCCCCCAATTTGCAGGAGCCTTCTCTAGAGTTAAAAGAGTAATACAAACCCTAGTCAAACAAAGCACTTGAGTGAGTACTACACAGCCTCATTGACTTCAATATCTATCAACTTACTGCAATTTAGCCATAGCATATGTGATATCTATATATATATGCCTCTTAGATAAATGTAAAGTTTTTAGCCTGTTCATAAAAACAAATAGGAAAGTTGCCAGTGAAATTTCAAGAAGAGTCTTTCAATTTTAAGTATTTAATAAAGAAGAAGGAAGCAAAAAAATTTCTTATAGACCATCATTGTTGTATAATTATAATGTGATTCAGATGAACACCTGCACTGTATGTTGACATAGTAGTACATTACCCATTTATGAAACACTTATTTTTTCAGTCATAAAACTGCCATTTTGAGTCTGTGAATTAATTTACAGAAACGTTACAAAAGACAGAGCGAGAAAGAATTTATTGTTTGTTAAGACTTTTTATTAAGACCTACCTCCCTCCCCCCACGCCCCGATAGGATCTTCTAAATAAAAGAGAACATGACAAAATATATAAGAAATTCAATATTCAGATAATGGCTTCTTCTCCATGAGAATCTGTTAGAAACAGAATAAATTCTTTTGTGAGTGGCTTGAACTAGATCTGATTGATTAGGAGTGAATCATAATCTTTTAAATCAAAAGCAGTAAATATAGCTAAGGTGAGGTAAAGCCATTCTAATAAGTTACTTTTAGCCCTTCTCTATGAGCACTTTTCTTCAGCTGTCCCCTGAAAAAATGACCTCTTGTGCAACTCCAACAGTGGTAACAATGGTGGGAGCACTCATTTAGACAGGTATTGCCATGTATTTTAACTGCATTGGCCTCTAGCCCTAGTAAAACATTGATGGCCAGTTTAAACTCATATTACCACAAATGCTACAATCAAGGGAGCAGTATTGGTGATAGTGTAATAGTGGAAAATTTGAACTAAAATGACATTTTAGCCACAGGCTCCTGATCCCAGGCTTCTTGAACTAATTGGGTTTCTTGAAAATAATTTAAATGATTACTAGGTCAGGGTCTTAGTTTATTTCCTTGTCTTTGAGTTTTTACAAGATTTATTCAAGGAGGTTGAATTTTTCATTGGAGCTTGATCCTTACTCCAGTACACCTATGTGCTTTAATGGCAGGATGTTAGCTCTAAGAGCCTCTTTCCTTTGAAGTTTCCCCTCTCATAGTTTTAGCTGCACAATTTCTTTGAAAAAAATTATTTGCTCCCTCCTTGCATACACGGAAGCATCTGGTAGTCCAACCTACATACTCTGTGGGTATGTCTACACTACTCACTGGATCGGTGGGTAGTGATCTATCGGGGATCAATTTATCGCGTGTAGTGTAAACGCGATAAATCGATCCCTGATCACTCTCCCGTCAACTGCTGAACTCCAGCTTGGCAAGAGGCAGAAGCAAAGTCAATGGGGGAGCGGCGGCAATCGACCCCGTGCCAAGAGGACGCAAAGTAAGTGATTCTAAGTCAATCTAAGATAAGTCGACTTCAGCTACACTAGTCTCGTAGCTGAAGTTGCGTATCTTAGATCAATCCCCTACAGTGTAGACCAGACCTGTGCCTCTCCTGAGTTTAGTCTGCAAAGTTTTGAATCTCTTGTTCATTCTAGTTAGTCTAAATCAGCTGTTAGATGTCTAAGCTAACCTAGCAGCTCATCTCATAAACTTTGAGAGAACATACAATTTTGATATTGAATAAGCATAATAATTGTACAATGTTAATATGCTTAAAGAAAATAGCCTTTGTATTTCTCAGATTTCCCATATGTGTGTGTGTATGTATAAATTTTAGAGATACCTAATATATTTTTAAAAGCTACATCTTTATTTTCAGAAGACACTGAAGCCTGATTTTATAACAGGAAATTAGGTTAGTATAACTAGTTCGCTCACGGGTGTGAAAAATCCACACCCAGATGATGAAGTTAAACTGACCTAACCCCCAGTGTAGACAGACCTAGGTCACCAGGAGAAATTTCTCATCAATCTAGCTACCGCCTCTTGGGGAGGTGGATTACCTACATAGGTGGGAGAAGTCCTCCTGTTGGCATAGTTATTGTTTTCACTGAAGCATTGCAGCTGCACTCCTGAAGTGTTCTAAGTATAGACAAGCCCTATATCTTTCTCCCCTCTTATTTTTCAGGCAGGATTTTCACCCACAGCACTCTTACATATACTTAGAGATTGTAGAAACTACATAATTGTTTATCTGCCCCAGAGCTGTGAGAATGTAGTAAAATCCATCCGAAAGGCAAATAAGAATATTTTTGTGTTTGGTATTGTTAAATGTTATTCAAGATCAACATTAGATTTGCCACTCTAGTGCAAAGTTAATTAGGGTCAATAAATACTGTACTGAACTGAGGAGAGAAAAGGCCAGAAAGAGAAAACATGATGGTTATTACCCTAAATAAGAATAATATTCTGCTACTGGATTCGTAGAAGTTAATAGAATCTTGGACTAAGTTTGGACTATCATACCAGAGGGGAGAAAAATCAAGTAACTATCATTAGTTTCCTTTAATGGCATTTTCCAGCCTATTTGTTTTCTGTGCACATTCATACAAGTGATGTTTTCTTCCAAAGAATGTTTTCAAGAAAACAAAAATATCTCAAATACTCATCAAATAAATTATTTGCTATAAATGGTTTGCCCAGCCCTAAAAGATGGCATAAATCTGTGTATGTCTGACAACAATGAGGCTTGGTTTTGTATTTGTTTGACTTGAAGAACAGGGATCACACACATACAATTGGCTCAAATTTGAACCAAAGCTACCAGTCTTTCTTTCCTAATCCACAGGCTCTTAGTCACTACTGGCTTCTTTCCTCTTTTCTGACAACTTTGTAGATTTTGATTTGGCTTCATTTAAGTGGTATTACTTACTTCAGTTCTTTATTCCATATTGACCATTATAGGGAGTCTGTGCTGTGACATGATGGATCCAGCTCTAAAGTGGGATTCAGGAGAACTAGGTTCTGTTCCTGGCTGTACTGTTGTATGGCTGTGTGACCTTTGGCAAGTCATTTCTCCTCTCTTTTCCTCAGTTTCTCTGTATATAAAATAGGGATAATGCTACAAAACCTTGCAAAGTGCTCTGAAAACCAATGCAAAGAAAATATGTATTGTGAAAGTTATGATGAACCCAGGCATATCTTTGAGAGTATTGTATTACCTTTATACATGGTATCTGCATTTTTGTGAGCCAAACCCCTTGGAAGCAAGGAAACTTCAAAAGACTGTATACTGAGATGTGTCAGATGTCATAGGCATGTAGAACAATCAGGGACTTGTGTATCAACAAGTGTTATATGTATTTTAGTGTTCCTGGTTTACTGGCTTACTGTGGGTTACCTCTGGAATCAGGAGCCACTGGGGATGATTAATGAAATGCCCTTAATACTGGTTATGCACACACCAACCCTTAGAAGTTTCACTTCCTGTTGAAAGGGGTTTTGACTGATTTTAACTGTTTTGGGAGGCCTGGGGGAATACAAAGGCCACATAATTGTACAAAGCATAAGATTCACATGACTGAAAGGTCCCTACATTTAACCTAACAAATGAACTTTAACCAAGAGAGCAAACCCAGCTGAAGTGTTTGAAGGACTGGAACCTGCAAGAGTCTCTTTGTGAAAGATGGGGGACACCTGGTAAGCTTTCTCAAAGTGTATAGACTGCTTATTGTTTTATTATATGTTGTTTCTGTAAGACTTTTGTCCCAAATAATTCTCCTTCTCTTTATGAAGGGTGTCTGGTCTCTATCCACTATCTCAGTCCCCTGGAGAAAGAAAGTGAAACTGCAAGTGCTGGACTAAGTTCAGATCTGCTGGAATAAACCCAGTGAATTGCTGGGGGACTGCATCCTAAATCTGAAGTCTGGAGGCAGAGAGTCAAAGGACTCTGCTTATAGAGAGGCTGGAGACTTGAATATTCCTTGGTAGACCAGACCCCAAAGGGATCAGAGGTGCAGTTACCCCAAAACTATAACAAGTATTATTATCCCATTTTACTAGTGGAGGTATGGAAGCAAAGAGGTTAAAATGACTTGCCTAAGACCACAGAATAAGTGAGTCATAGAGCCAGACTTTGGAATTGCAAACTTTGGCCTGAATCCAGAACAGCATTATCTTTTAGGCACCTTGAAAAATCCACAAAGCCTGAGTTAGGCATTTAGATTTCCTAAACGATGCGAGAGAGATAGGCACCTGAGAATGGAAGACATAAAAGCCACCTAAGCCAGCCAACAGAATAAGCTGATTCAAGGGATGTGTCCTAAGCCTCACCTCTCACAGAGTTCAGTGCCTAAGTCCAGTCTGCAGGGATATGCCTATCTCTGCTTGCACTCCTGGAGCCTGGAATTGGGCAGTTTGGGCACACAATCTGTTTCTTACAAGAATGGCTTATGCACCTGCCTAACTCCACATTAGATGGATGGGGCAGGGTATAGCCTATATTACCTTTAGCCCAGTGGGTAGAGTTATTCAGATGGGATGTGAGAGCTAACAGTTCAATTCTGCCTTGCCCCTGCCTGATGAGAAGGGATTTGAACAGAGGTCTTTCAATTATCAACTGAGTGCCCTAACCACTGAACTATAGAATCACTCTCACTTTGTCCCTGGCCCAATTAATATTTAATTATTGAAACCAAGTGAAATGGCTTCAACAAGATAGGATGAGAGAGCCCCACATCGGAATAGTCCATCCATAGTTCAGGGATCAGAGCACTCATATATAAAGTGGGAAACATCAGTTTAAATCCCTTCTCTTTATCCAGTTGATGGGAATTGAACTGGAGTCTTCAACATCTCAGATAAGTACCCTAAGCACTGGTATAAAGATTATAAGAGAGGTCTCCTTCTTCCCCCAGCCATTTTATGTGAAGTTAAGCATGATCAGGTGCCACAGGTAAGATAGGTAGAACATTTTTTTTTAAATCTTTCTCCCCCTGGTTTGAGGATTACATTGAAGCCGAGGCATGAGATAGATGTCTAGACACTTGCCTGAGTCATCAGTGCTTATAGAGAGAAGCAAAATCTTTGGCACTTACAGAACTTTTATAGAAAAAATGTAGGCACTGAGTGCATTTAAATCCCTTTAGGGTTAAGTGGCAGCCAAGCAGAAGTTTTATGGATTGCAGTGGTGCCTAAAACTGAGACTTTGAGTATGGGAGCCTAAGTCCCTTTATTGATCTGGACCTTCCTAATTCTAAAACTGTACTCATTCCTCCAGGCAATACCTTACCTTTGAACATTACCTTCCAGTTCCTCAGCTCTTTTGCATTAGTTTTTCATTTCCTACTGTGATGGCTCACTGTCACTGTTTTTGACTTTTAAAGCTTGTGATCTCCCTCACACCACCAATCTCTCATGGGTGATCCAAGTTTGTGATTACTATGAGCTGTACTGGCTGACTGTAGAACAGATTACAGACTATGCAGTTCAGCTTTAAGGATCAGATACAATACATTTACAGATTCTACCAAAGTGTTGCTTTGCGTGCAATTATAATTTTGTTATCCTTGTGCTATTCGTTTACCTTTAGTTATAAAATCCTGGCACTATCAAAATCCCTCTGTGCACGTACCTAATTTCACAGATGACTTTTAAGACAAAAAAAAATTAAATTAAAAACAAATCTCTTCCAAAATAAATGCTTCTCCTTCCTCTTTCCCTTCCAGGAAAAAATTGTGAAAAGAGAGAGAGTCCTTTGTGCTATGTCTTAAAAGCCAGCAAAATTAAGCTGTGTCAGACCAGTGGAGGATTCAAAAATCTATTCCCTTCTCCTGAAAAGGCCCTCTCACTAGTCACCCTGACATTACTTTCTGAGGGCTGTTAGCCTGGAAGCCTTACCTTAACTGTCATGATAATACAAGGTCCTCACAAGTAGCATGTCTCTCCTAAACAATGTACTGGACAAGAAGTAACTTTTAAAGTGATTTCTGAGGAAATCCTTAAAAGGAGGTATATGCAAATATACCCCTCTTGAAGCTTCACCCTGAGGAGGAGACCTCCGATCAGAGGACAAGATTAGCGTCCCAAACTGGATAAAGGGGTGACTCAAAGATTCATGGGGTGGTTCTAAGTAAAGGATGTTATGAACTTATAACCACAGAAGAACACTTTGATGGGGTTTGAAGGGTTGGTCACCTGCCAGAGCCCTTGCTGGAGTTGGAGCGATCTCTGTTAAGCTTATCAACATGCCAATAGCTTCTTTTTGTTATTTGAATATGTTTTCAGTGTGATGCTTTCAAATATGCATGCTAAGGAAAAGCTGTATGGTACCTTATAACTGTGTGCAATTATGTTGTTTATAGCCTCTGAGAAGAAAAGACTGTTCAGGCAGACTGACTTGATGGGTTGATTCACAGTGTAGGCAGGGAACGGTTCAGCCTAGAAATACCCCAACCACGAGGGAGTGAGATGCTTGTCTCTGTGCAAGAGAAGCGAGAGCTGGGTATCAGGAAGCCTGTGAATGGATAACCTTGGTGGACCACAGAGTGGGAATGCAGGTGCAGTTGCCCTGAAGTGTGACAGCCTCTACCCATATAAATAAACAAACAGCATACTTAAACTAATTTGCTAGTAACTAGTTCAAAAAATGGAGTAATTGGGCCAAGTTTTCTGTATATTCTAAAACTGTTCTTCCTCCTTCCACCTCTGTCAGATCTACCTACCAGCAGGCAGTCCTCTTCCCACGCTTGCCCTGGGTGGATTCTTTACCACTTCCATACTGCAGGGTATACCTGTATATTATGAAAAATACACCACTACTACTGCACGCCAGGGCCCCAATTAATATATCTAGGTGCTTATTTGGTCCATACCGCTCTAATGCTAGGCACTACAGTAATACAAATAATAATAATATGAGCCCCTCACAAACACTAATGAGCTCCTCTGCACAACTTTCCTGTGAGGTGGGGATATATTATTATCCCCATTTTATAGATGGGGAACTGAGAGAGATCACATTGTTCAGGCCACTGTGGTTGTGCGGGAACTAGGTGTTGAATCTAAATTTCCTGGCTCTCCAACTAACTCATTCATCACTGGAGAGTGAGAACAGCTAATCTGGGCCCTTACACCAGTGCAGAGTCTGGGACTTCACAGATGCTGAGATCTGAGCTAGCCAATCCCAATGCAGAACTGGGTCCTGAATCAGGTATGCTTCTTTGATGTATGTGTCCATGTGAAAAATAATTACGTAAAAGAACAAACGTTGCCACCACACAGTAATTGCAGTCCTATTCTTCAGTGAAAGAGTTACATACCCATAGTTTACAAATGTATTAAAGCCTAAAATAATAATAATATTAACTGATTTAGTGACTTTCATGATCAAAGTATCATAAAACATAAACTATTTAATCCTCAAAACAATTCTATGAGGTAGGTGAGAATTATTGCTCTATTTTACAAATGCAGAAACAGGAACATATGGATTAAGTGATTCACACAAAGTCTGTGTCTAAATGAGGAATGTAATCCTGATTCCTAATCCTGTGTCAACACCACAAGAAAAGTTATTCTGTGTCATTTCTCAAAGACTTCGAAAAAAATGGGCCAGAAAAGTTAATTGTATTAACTTTTTTTTTTTTTTGTAAATTGAAAAGTAGTCAATGAATCATTTGGATTATGGCGAAGGCGGGAGGGGGTATATTACTTGAGTCAGCTCGGTTCCATAGATGTGTTTTCATTAATCTTCCAGCTTCTCTGTTTTCCAAGCCTTATTATTTAAATAGGGCCCCACAGGTAGTTCTCTTCCAAACTAATGTGTTTGTTTGTTTAAGTATATTTTTTCTGTTGCCAAGATTGTGGCTGATTGCTAAGAAACATGAAAATGAACAGAGGCTTTTTAATTTTAAAATCTCTTTATTCACTTTGACACTAAAATTGTGTTGAAAAAATGATCGATGGGGTTCTGCTAATCACACTGCAAACCAGGTCCAGCTCTTAATTTTTGACATAGAAGTGAGATTTCCAGCAAAGAGAGAAAAACAATTCTATTTGCCTGATTACCTGATTTTATGATGGATTGGGGTCTTCAAAATGTTAAGTGGAAACCAAGGCTTGATGCTGCCAGTGGTTCCACGTGAGCGGACACTTGTGCATGAATTGAGCCCCACTGAATTCCATTCTGAGTTGGTACTTTGAGGGTGAATCTAGGCCATTGTTTCCTGCAGTGAGTTTTCCTGTGCTTTTAAAAAAGCTGTTTTTATAATATATTTTAGACAGAGTTTTATTCTTATTTCATATCCTTTATTCAAATATCTCTTTAGTTCCACTGGTTTCAAGTCTTACATAACTGACATCTTTGGAGCCTGATGCCTGATTAATAGTAGTCATGGGCTATTTTAACTCACCTTAATGTCTCTGATTACATGGAACATATTTGTAAAGTAGAGCTTATTTCTGATTTAAAGGGTGTAATGGAACAAATAGGTATTATATAGCATTCCTCCTCAAGGTAAACTGGGATGGGTAATTTAATTTCCAAGGCGACAAATTATCTTATCATGAGTGAGCAGGCAATTTCTTTCCTGCAATAAACTAAGTGGGCACAGACAGCTCTAACCAGATGAAATTATTATCCTTTTTAAAGCGGAAATGTTGAATAAAGGTAATTTTCTCCTTTTCAGCCTTACCTTCTCAGTAGAAGGTAGTTTAGTAAACACTGCACACTGTAGCTTTAGGTAAGATCAACATGGTTAACCCTTCCAGTGGGGAAAAAATAAATAGGCCTGCCTTCAGTAGACACTGGAGAAAATTAACATTTTATGTAGAAACAAACACAGAACAACAACAGGCAGAAACACCTAGGCTAGGGAAGGAAATGTTTTCTGTGAAAGATTTTTGGCATATTCATAGGCAGTCACACCATATTTTTAATGAAATGTTAGACTATTAAAAACAGAATAAAATTCATGCTTCTAACATCTTAACATATTCAGTAAGTTACACACTTAAATTTGAGTTCAAATTCATAAATAGTTTCAGGTCAACCAAAACTTCATTTTTCAGCGAATAAACTAAGATTCACCCAATTCTAGGTGTAAAGTGAGTCACAGCATAAGGGAAAGAACAACTTCCAAGGAGCTTCTACTATCCTTTGTAGAGTAGGTGGGTGTGCAATTTTGGGAAATGTGCAGAAGAACCTTGTCTATGAGTCCCTCCTCACTATGCTGGTCAGCATAGACCAGTAGTAGTTGATTATTTCTCTCCTGAGCCTTTGGAAAAATGTGTCTGTTGGAATGACCATTCTCTCTTTGGTTTGCTCCTGAAGCAGTACAGCTGCATGCTGTCCTTTACTATGTGCTGAGTGCAAACTTTCAACACAGTCCAATATTCTTGGCAAATGGAGCCTATTTTTTCTTATTTGTTAATCATATAAACATATATGTTATTCTTAACTACTCTCTAAATCAACTTTCATTATACACTCACTATTTGTGGAATATACTTAGTCATCTAAGTCACATAGTATTGTTTCTGCTCGCTGACTGGATGAAAGAGGAAAAAAAATGATGAATACACAATTGGCATATATTTGAAAATGAATGGTAGAAATTCATGTACACTATAAGGATTCCTGAATGTTTTCATGAATATAAACTGGAGGTCCAAGTACTCCTGAATAGTGAATAATATGAGCCCACAGATAACAATCAAATGAATTCACCTCTTTTATTGAGGAGAATGTTCAGGATTTGTTTTATTTGTAATGTTGAGCAAGCTGTAGGAAGGACAGATATTTTATTTTGTCCCACTGTGTATATATTCCACAGTAACTCTTGAAGGACTTTTACGGAGGTAAATTTAATCAGAAGACTATATTAAGTGAGAGTATACACACATGTTAAGGTTCCTGTTATCTGTTGCGGTAATTTTTAGTGAGAAGCTACTAACAAAACTACAGTGATCCAGACCCTAGCTTTTTGGTTTGTATTACATATGAGCCCCTTTGATTTCATTTCATGTTTTTATAGGAGTCTTAGAAAATGTTTAGCCATTCAGAGTTGTTTTTAAACAACTGTACTTTTAACATGATGCCACTTAAATCACATTGTATTTTATAAAACAGAATGAGAATTGAAGATTAAATTGTTCTTATCCTCCTTTTGCTTCCCAAGAACCAGCACAATAGGGATTATTTTAAGTACTGAGGTAACCATATGTGCTTAAAGAAAAACTAGTAATCGTTAAAGGGAGATCATCTTAAGAGCTCTTGCAAATCTGGGGGCAGATTCTGGTCACTTTACACATAGTTTAACTGGACAGTTCATGTAAAGCAACTTTGTAGATAGTATAGCTGAAGAACTTTCCAATGTGAAGAAGTACCTTGTTGATACAAGACTGGCATAACTTATTTTATACCATGACCTTTTACACCTTCCCTGATGTAGGGAGTGTGTTGGGGAAAAACACATGTAGTTGGAGTGCCCTCTAACCTGTTTCTAACATGAACCATGAGTCCCAAAATTTTGTTGTATTGACATTTTCAAGTATATTTACCTTTGTCCAGTATCAGAGGGATAGCCGTGTTAGTCTGGATCTGTAAAAGCAGCAAAGAATCCTGTGGCACTTTATAGACTAACAGACGTTTTGGAGCATGAGCTTTCGTGGGTGAATACCCACTTGGTCAGATGCATGTAGTGGAAATTTCCAGGAGCAGGTATATATATGCAGGCAAGCTAGAGATAATGAGGTAGGTTCAATCAGGGAGGATGAGGCCCTGTTCTAGCAGTTGAGGTGTGAAAACCAAGGGAGGAGAAACTGGTTTTGTAATTGGCAAGCCATTCACAGTCTTTGTTTAATCCTGAGCTGATGGTGTCAAATTTGCAGATGAACTGAAGCTCAGCAGTTTCTCTTTGAAGTCTGGTCCTGAACTTTTTTTGCTGCAGGAGGGCCACCTTAAGGTCTGCTATAGTGTGGCCAGGGAGGTTGAAGTGTTCTCCTACAAGTTTTTGTATATTGCCATTCCTAATATCTGATTTGTGTCCTATATCCTTTTCCGTAGCGACTGTCCAGTTTGACCGATGTACATAGCAGAGAGGCATTGCTGGCATATGATGGCATATATTACATTGGTGGACATGCAGGTGAATGAACAGGTGATGGTGTGGCTGATCTGGTTAGGTCCTGTGATGGTGTCGCTGGTGTAGATATGTGGGCAGAGTTGGCATCGAGGTTTGTTGCATGGATTGCATGGAATTCCACATGGACTCATCCTGAGGGTCGAAATGACAGTCTGGAACTATACATTGAATGCTTCCGCCGATGTGCACAGGCAGAAATTGTGGAAAAACAACATAGCTTGCTCATAACCTAAGTCGTGCAGAACGCAATGCCACCCACAGCCTCAGAAACCACCCTGACATTATCATCAAAGAGGCTGATAAAGGAGGTGCTGTTGTCATCATGAACAGGTCTGACTACCAAAAGGAGGCCGCCAGACAACTCTCCAACACCAAATTCTACAGGCCACTTCCCTCAGATCCCACTGAGGAATACACTAAGAAACTGCAACATCTACTCAGGACACTCCCTACACTAACACCAGAACAAATCAACATACCCTTAGAGCCCCGACCAGGGCTATTCTATCTACTACCCAAGATCTACAAACCTGGAAATCCTGGATGCCCCATCATCTCAGCCATTGGCACTCTCACTGAAGGACTGTCTTGATATGTGGACTCTCTACTCAGACCCTATGCCATCAGCACTCCCAGCTATCTCCGTGATACCACTGATTTCCTGAGGAAACTACAATGCATTGGTGACCTTCCAGAAAACACCATCCTAGCCACCATGAAAGTAGAGGCTCTCTACACGAACATCCCACACACAGATGGAATACAAGCTGTCAGGAACAGTATACCTGATGATGCCACAGCACAACTGGCAGCTGAGCTCTGTGCCTTTATCCTCACACACAACTATTTCAAATTTGATGACAATATACATCTCCAGATCAGTGGCACCGCTATGGGCACCCGCATGGCCCCACAATATGCCAATATTTTTATAGCCGACCTGGAACAACGCTTCCTCAGCTCTTGTCCACTCACGCCCCTTCTCTACCTAGGCTACATTGATGACATCTTCATCATCTGGACCCATGGGAAGGAGACTCTGGAAAAATTCCACCAGGATTTCAACAGCTTCCACCCCACCATCAACCTCAGCCTGGACCAATCTACAGGGGAGGTCCACTTCCTGGACACCACGGTGCAAATAAGTGATGGTCACATCAACACCATGCTATACCGAAAACCCACCGACCGCTATGCCTACCTTCATGCCTCCAGCTTCCATCCCGGGCACATCACACGATCCATTGTCTACAGCCAAGCACTGAGGTACAATAGCATCTGCTCTAACCCCTCAGACAGAGACCAACACCTACAAAATCTCCACCAAGCATTCTCAAAACTACAATACCTGCAAGAGGAAATAAGGAAACAGATCAACAGAGCCAGACATGTACCCAGAAGCCTCCTACTGCAAGACAAACCCAAGAAAGAAACCAACAGGACTCCACTGGCCATCACATAACGTCCCCAGCTAAAAACCCCTCCAACGCATCATCAGGGATCAACAACTCATCCTGGACAATGATCCCACACTTTCACAGGCCTTGGGTGGCAGGCCAGTCCTCGCCCACAGGCAACCTGCCAACCTGAAACATATTCTCACCAGCAACTGCACACCGCACCATAGTAACTCTAGCTCAGGAACCAATCCATGCAACAAACCTCGATGCCAGCTCTGCCCACATATCTACACCAGTGACACCATCACAGGACCTAACCAGATCAGCCACACCATCACCTGTTCATTCACCTGCACGTCCACCAATGTAATATGTGCCATCATATGCCAGCAATGCCTCTCTGCTATGTACATCGGTCAAACTGGACAGTCGCTACGGAAAAGGATAAATGGACATGCAATCCAATCCATGCAACAAACCTCGATGCCAGCTCTGCCCACATATCTACACCAGCGACACCATCACAGGACCTAACCAGATCAGCCACACCATCACCTGTTCATTCACCTGCACGTCCACCAATGTAATATGTGCCATCATATGCCAGCAATGCCTCTCTGCTATGTACATCGGTCAAACTGGACAGTCGCTACGGAAAAGGATAAATGGACACAAATCAGATATTAAGAATGGCAATATACAAAAACTTGTAGGAGAACACTTCAACCTCCCTGGCCACACTATAGCAGACCTTAAGGTGGCCAGTCCTCGCCCACAGGCAACCTGCCAACCTGAAACATATTCTCACCAGCAACTGCACACCGCACCATAGTAACTCTAGCTCAGGAACCAATCCATGCAACAAACCTCGATGCCAGCTCTGCCCACATATCTACACCAGTGACACCATCACAGGACCTAACCAGATCAGCCACACCATCACCTGTTCATTCACCTGCACGTCCACCAATGTAATATATGCCATCATATGCCAGCAATGCCCCTCTGCTATGTACATCGGCCAAACTGGACAGTCGCTACGGAAAAGGATAAATGGACATGCAATCCAATCCATGCAACAAACCTCGATGCCAGCTCTGCCCACATATCTACACCAGCGACACCATCACAGGACCTAACCAGATCAGCCACACCATCACCTGTTCATTCACCTGCACGTCCACCAATGTAATATGTGCCATCATATGCCAGCAATGCCTCTCTGCTATGTACATCTGTTAAACTGGACAGTCGCTACGGAAAAGGATATAGGACACAAATCAGATATTAAGAATGGCAATATACAAAAACCTGTAGGAGAACTCTTCAACCTCCCTGGCCACACTATAGCAGACCTTAAGATGGCCCTCCTGCAGCAAAAAAAGTTCAGGACCAGACTTCAAAGAGAAACTGCTGAGCTTCAGTTCATCTGCAAATTTGACACCATCAGCTCAGGATTAAACAAAGACTGTGAATGGCTTGCCAATTACAAAACCAGTTTCTCCTCCCTTGGTTTTCACACCTCAACTGCTAGAACAGGGCCTCATCCTCCCTGATTGAACCTACCTCATTATCTCTAGCTTGCCTGCATATATATACCTGCTCCTGGAAATTTCCACTACATGCATCTGACTAAGTGGGTATTCACCCACGAAAGCTCATGCTCCAAAACGTCTGTTAGTCTATAAAGTGCCACAGGATTCTTTGCTGCTTTTACCTTTGTCCAGATTCTGGAGTTAAAAATACAATGATTTCTATGAGTCTTGCATAAATAGGTGAACATCTTCCTTCAGGGTGGTACTCATGTTAAAATTAAAGTTTTGCTGTCTTTACATTTTTCAGGAAACTTTCTTTTTTGTCTCATGCTATTACTGATAGATGTGGCAATTTTCTGCAATATGCTTGAAAGACCTTATTATATTAAGTTTATGCATTATTGTAGCCCAGGATTGCATGAAACCTTTCTAAAAGGGAAGGTGTGAGTTGGGAGTTCAAAAACTATTGATAATGTGCACAAGTACGGACTTTTGGGACAATAGGTGTTAAGTGTATTTCCTAGGGAATCCCTAGGGAGAAGTTAATGCAAATTACTCAACTCTTGTTATTAGCAAAAGCTCAACCTCTTGAAGCTACACTCTGAGAAGAGGGTTGCTGTTTGCTGATTACTAGCAAAATAAAAGGCCACAGCTCTATAAAGACATGCCTGATCTGCCCAGCCGGGGGACTGGTTCTGGATCTATGATGGATATGAACTTGTAACCATGGGGAAAACCCAGTTGTGGGTTTTAAAGGACTAAAGCCTACCAAAGCCCACAGGTTGCAGTTGAGGGGTGTGCTCCAGTAAGTCTTTTAGCATTCACAAAGGAACTTTTATTGTTTTAATGTTTTCTCTGAAGCTTTTACTTTAAGAATAAATGTGCTTGTTTAGAAGGAGCTCTGTAGTATCTTAAAACAGCAGTGAGTACACTGGTCAGACCCTTTGGAGAGAAAACAAAACACAGCCACTGGACTGTTTAGGCAGTCTGTCTTGCTGGGGATATCATAATTAAGCCCAGGGAGCAGTGGAGCCTTAAAATACTGGTCAGAAACATTGAGCTATAGATATCTGCCCAGGAGAGATGATGGCTGGTAGCTGGGAACCCCTAAATGTGTGCCCTTGATGGACCAAGGGAGGAGAAAACATTCTTTAACTGGACTATTCATGTAAAGCAATCTCTTAATCAGTTTAACTGAAGAACTCTCCATATAGAGGGGTACCTGGTTAATACAAGTTGCTGTGGTCATAAAACTGTAACACTATTATGTTGCCATTACTTCCCCCCCACACCTCCAAACTAGAAAGGAAAAGTAATCAATCTGGTACAAAGCAATTTCCTCTGTATAGTCCCAACATGATTCTTTAATCTAGAAATCCTTACATTAGGTTTTCACTGTGATAGGTGAGAAAAAAAATTGCTGCCAAAGGTTTATGAGAAGATAGGGAATACCCACAAAATTACATTGGCATCTACTATTTCTGTCTAAATCAAGTTCAACAATATCCTTGCTTGGGGCTGTTTTAATTTTCCCCCTTAGAACTCTATTATTTGCCTACACATGTATTAGCTTTGAAGGGCAATGTTGAATAAAGCAAGAGGTTCTTTCAGACCAGTAGCATTTTTTTTTCATTTTCCAAACTAAAAATGTATTCTTTTTGTAGGCTCAGGATAGAGTATATTTTTGTTTAAGAAAGATGACAAATTGTTTTCTGATAATGATTTGCATAACAATGCACAATAATATGTTACAAGGCAAATACAGGGATGAGTCTTCTCATTTTTTGTTTGTTACTGAACAGGAACCCATGGCACTGATTGATGCAACTTTCTGAACTCTTTGCATAATTAATTTTATGTGCTTGCTGTTATGTTATTAATTTATAAATGTGCATATCAAAATCTTCAAATACTTGTTCAAAGCTAAAAACATAATGATAACTTGACACTATGTCATTAAAGGACTCAAACCTCCACCACACAAATAAAAGCTGACATCCTATAATCTCACATGTCCTTCCTCTTTTAAACTGTGTCTGAGATTTAAAAAAAATTGGTTTACTCTGAAATCACCATGGAGGGATATCTGAAATTGCAGTTATTTTCTATTTTAAATCTAGGACAATACTGATCTATTTCCTATATCACTTCCCTGTGGGTAAATGATAACATTTTAATAGGGATCAGATGAGTCTGTATGTTTTATAAACATATTAAATAAAAGGAACTTTGGAAGGTTAGCGTTATCATAAGCAGGACTGGTAACATAGGCTATTAGTGAAATTGCCTGCCACTTCCTATTATAAATTCCTTTTTTCAATTACTTATAATTTAGCCAAACTTTAACCATTTGGGCTGAAATTTTCTGCATGCATGGAGTCTGCCTCAAACTGAATTGTTTTGAAAAACAAATCAGGCAAAACCATTGAACCTTTTCTGAGAGCAAGGCTAACGAAAAATACACAAACAATTTTTGCAATATTTTTCTTTGAGAGCTCTAGTACCTATATGGTTTGCAGCAGGGACTTGAATTTTTGTAGGGTGTGGCTTCCTATCACATTTTTCCAGCCTTCTGAATCTCTGCCCAAATTAGGTCAAATTATAAACCCTTGAAAAATCACAGTTTGGACATGATAAGTAGAAAATTGTGGGAGCAATTGCAGCTAAATTCCTTGAAGATGCTGTGCACATTGATCATTTCCAGATCTGGGAACTGAGACCAGTGAACATTTCTGTCCTCTGTGCTAAATGACCACCCCATCCTGCTGGACCCAGCAGTATGGACTTGAAAGCTGCCTGATTTAAATCTAGAAGGGACAAGAAACAGACATGGGAAACAGGTGTTGGGAGCAAATTGGATTAGCATGGGGTGGAGAGACAGAGACTGGGAGATTGTGGAAGAGGAAAACTAGGACTGGGAGTTGGTGAGAGACTGGGGTTGGCTGGAGAAGAAAATTGGGACTGAAGGCTACGGAGGGAAATGGGTTGGGGAGAAGATTGGGAGCCACTGGTTGTGGGAAAACTGAGATCAGAAAACGACCCAGACAGAAACTGGAACTGAATGAGAAAAGAGACTAGGAACCTGTGAGGTAGTGGGAATGAAGTGGTAAGAGGGGAGACAGATCTGTTGAGGAGGCACAACATGATAGAAGAAGTGGGACTGGCTAGACAAAGAGCCTGGGGCAAGAAGCTGTGTGGGACAATGAAGTTGTATGAGGAGCACAGGGAAGAAAGCCAGGGATTTCGAGCCAGTGGGGACAGAGAAGATGAATGGGGGGGAGACATAAAGGATGAGGAGGCAGGAGGGGATAACTGTGACTGTCTGAGCAAGGATACTGAGACTGGGAGCATGAGAGAGACTTGGACTCCTAGTGGGGAAACTGGAACTAGGATAGAAGGTCAGGAGAAGAAAGACTAAGACTTGCTAGACAAAGAGCCTGGAAGTGGGATGAGAAACCTGAGAAATGGTAACTGGGATTGGGTAAGCAAGGATAATTGAACTAGGCTGAGGAAAAGGGATAGGGAAGAGAAAGGATTGGGAAAAGGATAGGTTGGATGAGACAAGGCAGACAGGGTCAAGTTTAAGAGGAATGGACAAAAGAGTCTGTCTCACTAGAGCACACTCTCCTCCATGCTGAAACCCAATCCTTCCAACTCTCACCATTCCTCTGTCATCATGAAATATCTGTGAAACCCACAGGCAAAGTATCCCATCCCTTCTACTGCTGGTCCACACAGAGGATGGCAACCTAATATTGCTATCAGTCATTTTGTTGATTCAGGTGACAGAGAGGTATTGAAAAGTTCTGATCCTGCCAAGGACCCATGGGGATGTCAGTATGATGACACATGATGGAATTTGTTTTGGTTTTGGTGAGTTTTTTCTTGTATTAATTTTCCTTTTAAAACCTAGTAGACACACACACATAGACACACACACACACACAAACACACAGAGTAAAAAAAAGACATGGTTAAGGGTGCAAAGTCAAGCACTCAGACGTTAGGAAATGCCAGAATTAAGGTTGTCTGTGCAACCTTAATTCAGCCCTTTTGTGCACATGTATTATTATAAAGTGTTAAGTACAGGTATTTTTGTTTTTTTGTTTTTTGTTTTTTTTTTTTCAAACAGTACTATTGGGGGGCCAACAAAATTATTAGAGAATAAGCTTACATGTGGAATGTAATTTCAGCTGAAAATTCAATATTTAATCTTTACCTTTACAAGACTGTTTGGTTTAGAAATTCAGCTAATTCAAAAAAGAAAATGAAAAACATCCCAAAAACAACATGAAACAAACAAACAAAAATGTTTCAAGTCAAATAAATTATATTCAACTCAAAACATTATTTTTCTCTTTTTGCTTTTCCTTTGTTTCAGTGAGAAAAAATGAAAAATGTGTGAACCAAAACAAAATATTTTTCAGAGTTTTGAAGTGTGCAGTAAATAAGGAATGACACCATATATTGCACAACAAAGAGAAAACAATATTTTGAATAGCTGCTCATTAAGTGAACACTATCCATCCTGCGGGGAAAAAGAAATAGTATGTACTTCTTTAATTAAAGATTGTATCATAATGCTTATGCATGAGGTGTGTGTGTGTGTGTGGGGGGAATAAAGTTGCTTGACTTTTCAACCTTAATAATGTTATTTCAACACGGCTTATTTATGTATAGTATCAGAGGGGTAGCTGTGTTAGTCTGGATCTGTAAAAGCATCATCCGATGAAGTGGGTATTCACCCACGAAAGCTCATGCTCCAATATGTCTGTTAGTCTATAAGGTGCCACAGGACTCTTTGCTGCTTTTATTTATGTATGTGAATGACACAGGTTATGGGTGCTCACTTTATCATGTTGGTTAGCTATCTCCATGCCAAATTTATAGACAGCTCAAACATTGATTACCAGGGACTTGGGGCTAAGTTCATCTGCTCTGTTCACTTCTATTTCCTGTTAACACTGCACCTTAGGCCTTTTAAGGTAGTGAACTTCCTATTTTCTTTAACGTTAGTGTTCTTTATTAATATATATTTCTCTGTTATTAAAGTTTCACCCACTGAACTTGATGAGTTCTAATTATGCTGCTCTATATTCTGATCACATTCTGAAGCCAATTACACCAGATCTACACCTGTATAACTGAGATCAGAAACTGGCCTAACATAGCCATTACTTTAAAACACAATATAAAATTAGAAAACCATATCATGGAGATGGGATGACCTACCTAATTATATACTCAGACCAAAAGTTTCCAGTTTGGTTTGATATAGGTAATCTGGTCAATGCCCAGGGAAAGTGGCCATATATGGTATCCTAACCATTGTCTGGAAGAATATTTTGCACAGAGAATGTGCATGTGTGTGTGTGTGTGTGTGTGTGTGAGAGAGAGAGAGAGAGACAGAGAGAAAGAGAGACAGAGGTAGGTATGTGCTGTTGTTGGCAGCAATACATAGGTAGTTCAACCTGGAATAGTATTTTGGCTGCTGGAATTTATATCAAACAGACTAGGCCTTCAGGATTCCACCAATTCACAGTAAAATGGCAGCAATGATAAAAAGGAAGCAAGACTCCCTTAAGGGGTAAGAAGACATGTATCACATACACATTTGAGATGTATAGGTAGTGACATACTTGCCACCCAATTCAGGTATTAAAATGATTTTTTCTAGTAGGTTATCATAATCATAAGTGACACTAGAACTAGTCACTGGTGCATTTTACAATCTTCCTTATCCAACAAAGATCACCTATGGGTTATAACTTAAAACAGGGAGTTGCTGCATTGAAAGACAAAGTACAATATCCTTTAAAAAAGTAATAAACTGTTTACTGAAAAGACACCAAAACATTCAATTCTACCTCATTTCAATAATACCTCACAATTCCTTACAAATTGAATAATTATTCTTCCTCACACCAGCATAAATCAAGGGTAATGCCACTGACATCATTAGAGAGGAACCAATGTAGAAGCAATGTAAGTAAGAAGAGAATCAAGTCCAGTATACTTGAAGAAATAACTATCAGTTAACTTTTTTAACGTATTATTACTTAAAATTGTAGTAACTAATTATTGCATTAACATGGTTTTAATCATGAGTACTTAAGGCTAGACAACTACCTCCATACTCAGGTATCTAAAATTGGCCTGAAATCAATGGCAGCTTCAGGCGTCCAAATCTTCTAAAAAACTGGCCATTTTTATTTAGCTGCTAAAATATAGATGTAGGTCTCTAATTTGCTTGGAAGTTTTGGCCTAAGTGACTGCACTGTATATATGTTTGGGGCTGGGGGAGAGGAAATACAATGGATGCGCAGAGGGACAGATGATGATAGATTATAGATGGAGGGTGGGTGGGAGGAACTTATAATCTGGGAAGGAGAGAGGGAGAGGAAAATCTGAATGAATAGGCCACTTGCCAGTCAGCCTGGCCACTTTGCTAGGTGTTTTATTCCTTTTGCCCATCCTTCACTTTCTTTGTGGTTTTAAACTGTAAGAATTCAAGGTACAGACTATATCTTCCTATATTTGTGCTGTGCCTAAGACAAATTGGGAGTTACTGTAAAAACAGAAGTGAAAACAATTATAATTTGAACTAGAGCTAGAATTGCCACCTATTCCCAAGATTCAGAAGACAATTATTAGGGTCTGTCCAGTGTCATGTAAGGCTAAACTTCTAGGACAATGTATTCTGGTCATCACAACATGCAAGGGTTACACATCTTCACATAGCATAACTATATGTAGCTGTTTTGTGATATGATAATTTAATGTCATCAACCATTGGCATAGAATCATGACATTAGTATGCAATGACAATACTACTAACTCATTGATATGTGATTGTATTAGTCATCATTGACAAATATAAATAAGTGAAAACCATATACTCATGTGTGCCTGCATATTAAAACTTTGTACAGAGAAAAAAACACGATATCCTTTTTGAGCCAGGAACTCCAAAGTTCTACTAACTTAACTTCTTTGTAACCTCGAACAAGTAATTGTGCCTCAGTTTTAATGTCCTGCAAAATAGGAATAATGATAATTACCTTGCTCCCTTTAATATTTTGAGAATTAACTGACTAGAATTATAAAGTGCTTTGAGGAAGAAACATGGTGAGTAGCCTTAATATTTTACTGATCAGGCCTTCTTTTAAATAAATATTTTCAAATGTAAGCCTGAGATGAAATTTTTGTTTTGTTTCACTACAGTAATAAGCAATGAAAGCTCGAACAAATTTACTTTTGTCAATTTGCCAGCGTATGAACAGAGTATAAACTGGATGGATTTTGGTGCTGAATCAGCCATGCAATTAAACTTGGAGAAATAAAGGACCTAGTTTACTACTGTATTTGAAAGAGTGCTCTTGGATAATCTGAAATTATTTACTATAATATATACTATGGTAGCATGTGGATACATCCATTGAGATTGGGCCCCATTATACTAGATTCTGTTCCTGCACATTGTAAGAGACAGACCCTGCCCTGAACTCTTTTCTATCTAAGACAAAGGTTAGGAGAAAGAAAATAACATTATCATTATTCACAAATAGGAAAGTAAAGTACAAAGAGATTAAGTGATTCACCCAAAGACACACAGGAAGTCAGTTGGTGAGCCAGTAGTTGAATCCAGATCTCCTGAATCACTATCCAGTACCTTAACAAAAAAATCATCCTTTCAATTTCTTTGAACTTTCACCAGTATTCTGTATAATGTCCTTTTAGGAATTCCAAAACACATCTTTTCCATTTTTGTCCTCAACTATTCTCAAACACATTTTTCAGTGTTCAGCAGTTTTGCATTAGAACTGATGTGGTTTTATAATCCAGCTACCTCTTGATTCTACTGGAATGCGTTCCCCAGAGCCTTCTCCTGTTCAAATTCCTCTGCCTTTCTCTTTCAGCAAATTACACTGCACAGTCCACTGTGGCTACACTGGAGTGTGGAGTTTTTACTTCAAGGGCACTGGTCAATTAACTCAAGGTAATTAAAACCTTTGTAAATATGTTGTTTTGGGCAACAAATCTTTGTGGTTTAACCCATTGATCAGCAAAGAGTAAGTTACAAAAGTTTCTAGCTGGGAACAAATATTTGGGAGCATCCAAACTAGCCTTGACAAGATATTAACTACTTCAAGCTGAAGGATTGCCAATTAAAAAACCCTAGTGGAGATAAGCCCATATTGGTCAGCTTTTGCAAGCAGTGGTACTGAATCTCTGCCACGCTAGCTCTAGCGCTATGATCATTTTCAGGCTACAGTCTGTTATTGTGAGCTATTTTCCTGGACAACCATCCTTGTTCCTGAACCTAAACAATTTAATTACTTTGAAAAAGAGTCTGAGATGGATCACTATCATCCTCACTGAGCTGATGGGGTTTGTCTGCCTCCTCATCTTGCTTACTTTCCTCATTTCTTCTCTGTTGAGGAAAGGGATGGCTTTGTGATTAAACAATAGGATTGGGAGTTTGGCAATTTGTTTTCTATTCCCAGCTCTGACATAGATTTGATGTATACCTTTAATATATTGCTTAGTTTAGAGCCTTATTTTTATAAATGTGTGGATACAATTATGTGTACAATTGCATGCCTAATTTGTGCATGTAGATATAATGACGGTGTCCCTGCACATAAATGAGGTATTTGCAGATGCAAAAAAGTAGTTATGCATCTAATTGGCCAATTGTATGCAAATAGCCAACAGAAACACACAATTGTTATAATTATACCAGCAAATTGCATGACTAAATGAATATGTACATTTGTGAAAATCAGATGCTTACTACATCAGAAAAAAATAATAGTACTTTCCTTCTTTATAGTGAGGCTTAAATTATTAATGCTTGTAAAGAGCTTTGAGATCATTAGATTGGAGGTACTACAGAAGTGTAAGATATTATTTATAGATACTAGGGTAATTAGCTGATTTTTGTTAACTGAGTTCCAACCCAAAGAAGTGGGGTGATCCTGTCAACTCAGAAATTCTTATGCCTGATTCTCATTTTCCAAAGTGGAGAAGGATCTCTGATTATAAATCACAGAGAGAGAGGAATATCTTGACCTGAGGAAATGGAAAAGACTACCTAATTCTGGTATTGCTATAAAGCATCTAACACATAGGTACACAGAAACTGTACATGTCATGTGGTTTATGAACCTGCTCAACATTTACATTTAATACTTTTTCCACATTCCAAAATGAAGAACACAGAATGTGAAGAAAAACATGGTCACTATTTAGTTGCCTTTACACTTAAACATTTGATAATGCTGCAGACAAGAATATAACCTATAGAGAATACCTGTTAGCTTTTTTAACATAAGTATAGATTCCTCAGACACTCAATGCACAGGCTATTCTACTTGATATAGTGGCACAGAGGACAAAGTAAAGGACAAAGGCAAGTGTACTATATCAGAGATAGCTCCTTATACTACCTTTGGGTGCCTGAAAAACTGGACATTCTTCATAAGGTTCGTAATTCAGGAAAGAAACAAAAAACAGAATCAAGACTAAGAACAATAATGCAAATTCCAGGAAGTAATGCCAAAGAATCTCACATGGAAGATATGTCCCACTAAAGGAGTTATTAATCTAGGAGATTTAAAACTATTTCTCATGCCATACATTGTAAATTAATGTCTGTAGGGACCTAGTATCTCCAGAATGACATTTTTTCCTGATTACTCTGAGCACAGTGTCCTAATGGCTAGATGTTGACCTGGTTGCCTGCTCCTCCCAGAATCACCAGGGACCCAGTACTTTCCCAGCAGATCATTCATTGCAGTAGTTTACATTCAATTTGTGAGCTGAAATATGCTCCCATAAACTATTCATTCAATAATGTCAAATAGCAAGCACTTATGGTTAATTTTCAAAAAGAATATAAAGTAGTTAAATAAGTTTGTTTTTTGACATCCTGGGGTGTTTGCTATAGAAGAACAATGTTCATTTACTAGTTTATTAATTACAAGAGCTAGGGGATTTACTAACAACTAATATTTTATTTGATAATCAATGGACTAGAAGAGGAAGAAACAGATTGATTTTAGACTCTGGAACTTGAATCCAGATTCTTTTTTTTTAAGCTGGAGTCCTGAAAGTGAAGCTATCGGGTTTTAGGCACTCAGGCATGGTAGTTGGAGTGGTGGTGGAGAACAGCTACCAAGAGTTGAGACCAGCCTAAGACCACACTAAAGCCAAATTAGGATTGTGGTTGGAGTCCATATGTAAGTTGAAGGTAACAGCTGGGTTGGAGTTAATACAATGGTCTGAGGGTCTGATGATGGGTGCAGGGCTGGAGCAAGTCAGGAAAAGAGCTGGATCAAGGTCAGAATAGGATATGGATAGAGTGACTAGATGTCCCGATTTTATAGGGAAAGTCTTGATTTTTGGGTCTTTTTTTTATATAGGCTCCTATTACCCCCCACCCCCTGTCCTGATTTTTCATATTTCCTGTCTGGTCACCTTAGCTATGGACAAGACTGAAGCATCCTGGACCAAGGCTTGGACAGGGACAGGACTGAGGATAGGCTGAAAGCTTAGGGAGTCTATAACACCATGAGACAGCAGGATTATTCTTATCTGAGTTGTGTTGAACAGACTAGTTTGCAACTCTGGCAATGAGAATGAAATACCTGGGTGTCATCTGACGTAGGCCCTGCCAGGGCATAGGCTGATGCATCATACCTGAAGGCTGATTCACTGCTGGCTCTGTTGGAGAGGTGAGTCATTGTACCTAATGAGGGTCTGGGGACAGGTGGGTGTAAGCCTGTCCACATCTAAAGGCCCCTGCTCCCTAAGGGGAGGAGCTACTGAACCCAGATCTCAAATGAGTTTAGGAGACAACTAATGGAAAAACAGGGACGGGGGTGAGGGTCAGAGGGTCAAAAGTAGGGATCCAGAGGGGGACACCAAGCAAAGAACCCCTCTTTGTAGCTGAGTGAGGAGCTCTGGTCTGGCTGTAGGTTTGCCTCACCACAACCATAATTTATCCTAACTAATTATTCATAGTTTATGTTTGATCACCTTGAACAAAGTGAATATAATAAATTAGGAAATAAAAGCTGGCACCAGAAAAAAGAAATTTACCCTCTTCAGAAGTTTTGGACAGCATGGAAGCCAGTATAATATAAATATAACTCTGTAAATAAGAAAAAAAAAGCCCTTCTAAGATTAATTAATAGTCTAAAAATTGAATTTAGCATGTGGGTCGGATTAAATTTTAAACATGTTTTCACTAATTAATTTCTGCCAGAAAGGAAGTAGATGGAGGGGAAGGGGTTTGTTGTTGTTGTTGTTGTTGTTTATTTAATTATCTGCAGTAGTACAGAGTACTGCAATTACACAGAATGTGCTGAAAAGGCCATTGCACTAGTTAAAACAATCAAATAAAATCCTGTCATGACAAGAGTTTTGTGAGCTGAGCCACTCTTTGGCTGTGTCTACATTTTTTTCTCTCTCTAAATTTCCCCATTGTTTCAGCAGTCCAGCTCCACCTTTAGCAGAAGTGTAGCCTGGAGGTTTTTAAAACCAAGGGTGAAATCTTGACCCAACGGAAGTCAATGAGAGTTTTGTCATTGATTTCAATGGTATGTCTCTCCAGCATTTTGGAGTGAGCCTCCCAGCCTGGGTTGACAGAGTCTATCTAATGGGGCTTATCTTAGTGTTCTAGATATAGCTGCATAGACCAGGAGTGGGCAAAGTTTTTGGGCCGAGGGCCACATCTGGGTGGGGAAACAGTATGCAGGGCCGGGGCAGGGGGCTGGGGTGTGGGAGGGGTTGTGGTATGTAGGAAGGGGCTCAGGGCAAGGAATTGGGGCAGAGGAGGGGTGTGGGGTATATGGGGGGGCTCAGGGAAGCGGGTTGGGGTGCAGGACGGGTGTGGAGTGCAGGAGGGGGCTCAGGGCAGGGGTGCAGGAGGGGTGTGGACTGCAAGAGGGGACTCAGGGAAGTTTGTTGGGGTGCAGGGTGCAGCAGGGGGCTCAGGGCAGGGGGTTGGGGTGCATAGGGGTGTGTGTACGAGGAGACTCAGGGCAGTGAGTTGGGGTGTGAGGTGCAGGCAGGGGGCTTAGGGCAGGGAGATGGGGAGCGGGGTACAGGAGGGGTTCAGTCTTCGAACTTGCTTACCTCAAGAGGCTCTGGGGTGGCAGCGACGCGCACCTGGGCCAGGGCAGGTTCCCTGCTTGCCTGCCATGTCCCTGGCCCCACGCCGCTCCAGGAAGTGCTGCAGCCTCTGGGGGAGGGAGGGCAGAGGGCTCTGCATGCACTGCCATTGCTATGCCTCCAGATACCTTCCCCGAAGCTCCCATTGGCTGCGGTTCCCCACTCCCAGCCAATGACAGCTGCAGTGGGTAGTGCGTGGAGGCAAGGGCAACGCATGAAGCCCTTTGTCCCCCAGCCCGGAGGCCACAGAGATGTGGTGTCAGCGCTGCGGGTCGGATCCAAAGTTTTGAGGGGCTGGATCCAGCACGTAGGCCATAGTTCGCCCACCCCTGATATAAACAGTGCTTTGAAGTTACAGCTTAGGCCGGAGCTCAGGTACTGAAGCCCGCCCCACCTCCATAGGCTTCAGATCCGGAGATCCAGCCTGAGCTGCAACTTCAAAGTACTCTCCACACAGCAATTTTTAGAGCACTAGCATAAGCCCCACTAATTCATGTGTGTTTACTGGGGCTGGGAGGCTCACTCCAACTGTCTCCAAAATGCTGTGTGGAAATACTGAAAGGGGCCAGTATTTCACCCCTGTCGTCTAAACCTGCACTAAGATGCTCTAGATGACGTGGTGGTAAAAACATCAACAACTGTTGGTGGCTTGTTTACATTAGAGTCTCACTATTTCTACCTCTGTTGGAACTACATTGATTCTAATAGCACGAGACTAGGACATTTTAAGAAAAGAATGATTAAAGATACAGCCTAAGCAAGCCATAGTACTACTGTCATTTTATATATTCCATAGACAATCCACTGGGAGCCAGTTTCCTCATTTATTTTCTGGAATATTCAGATTAATCTTAATTTAGTTTATAGAAGTCATCTTTTTAATTTTATACAACTGAAATGAGCGCTCAAGTAGCTAAATTCATCTTAGTTACTACTGCTACTAGAGGAAATGATTTAAGATTCTGAGAACCAGAGTGCTGCACAAGATCTGAATTAAACTTTGTTGGGCTTTTGGTGTGCCATTCACATTAAACAGTTAGACAGCCACCAAAAATCAATGTGTAATCTAGTGACGGGCAATCTTCAAAAGGTAGGAGATTTTGATAAGTTTCATACAGACATCCAAAAGATACTTATCTAAACTCATAGAAATCTATTTGTCCTGGAAATCTGTATGGAAGTCTCAGAAGATCAGACGAGATCATCTGTTAGTTGAAGCACAGAATTAGGAAACAGAACTATTACCAATTTTAATGACTCACTTAATTTTATAAAGATTCTTAAATGAAAGTTTCTTTATAAGGAGAAAGTCTTATTTGTGACTTCCTATTTTTTATATTGTCTAGGCCAATTAGTCACCAATCCTGAATAGGGTCTCTAAGGGTTACTATTATCATCAATGATCATCATTCTTTCTTACTAAATTTCTGGTATTTCATTGTTCAGTCAGGTCAGAAGTACTGGGAGAAGAGCCTTCTTGCTATATTTGGCTATTTATTTGCTGATCCTAGATTAAACTATGAGTCCTTGTGGCACCTTAGAGATTAAAACATTTATTTGGTCATAAGCTTTCCTGGGCTATAACCCACTTCATCAGATGCATGGAGTGAAAAATACAGTAGGCAGCACATGAAAAGATGGGAGTTGCCTTACCGAGGAGGGGGTCAGTGCTAACGAGGCCAATTCAATCAGGGTGTGGCCCATTCCCAAAAGTTGACAAGAAGGTGTGAGTATCAACAGAAGTGATTATTACTTTTTGTAGTTACCCAGCCACTGTCACTCTTTATTCAGGCCTAATTTGATGGTGTCAAGTTTGCCGCATGGCCTCACAGTATGCCAACATTTTAATGGCTGACTTAGAATACTTCCTCAGCTTTCATCCCCTAGCACCTCTACTCGTGCTACATTGATGACATCTTCATCATCTGAAACCATGGGAAGAAGGCCCTTGAGGAATTCCACCCCTATTTCAACAATTTCCACCCTACCATCAACCTCAGCCAGGACCAATCCACACAAGAGATCCACTTCCTTGACACTACAGTGTAAATAAATGATAGTCGCATAAACACTACTCTATACCGGAAACCTACTGACCGCTATACTTACCTACATGCCTCCAGCTTTCATCCAGACCACATCACATGATCCATTGTCTACAGCCAAGCCCTAAGATACAACCGCATTTGCTCCAATCCCTCAGACAGAGACAAACACCTACAGGATCTCTATCAAGTATTTTTAAAACTACAATACCCATCTGGGGAAGTGAAGAAACAGAAGAAGATAGAACCAGAAGGGCACACAGAAGTCACCTACTACAGGACAGGCCCAACAAAGAAAGTAACAGAATGCCACTAGCCATCACCTACAGCCCCCAACTAAAACCTCTCCAGAGCATCATCAAGGATCTACAACCTATCCTGGAGGATGATCCCTAACTCTCACAGACCTTGGGAAACAGACCAGTCCTCGCTTACAGACAGACCTCCCAACCTGAAATACTCACAGCAACTACACACCACACAACAAAACACAAACTCAGGAACCAGTCCCTGCAACAAACCCCATTGCCAACTCTGTCCGCATATCTATTCAAGGGACACACATCAGCCAGACCATCAGGGGCTCGTTCACCTGCACATCTACCAATGTGATATATGCCATCATGTGCCAGCAATGCACCTCTGCCATGTACATTGGCCAAAATGGACAGTCTCTATGCAAAAGAATAAATGGACACAAATCAGACATCAAGAATTATAACTTTCAAAAACCAGTAGAAGAGCACTTCAATCTTCCTGGACACTCAGTAACAGACTAAGAAGTGGCAATTCTTAATTTTTCAGCATTTTTTTCTTTTTCAAAAACAGACTTCAACAAGAAACTGCAGAACTGGAATTAATTTGCAAACTTGACACCATCAAATTAGACCTGAATGAAGACTGGTTGTGGCTGAGTCACTACAAAAAGTAATTTTCCCTCTGTTGATATTTACCCCTTCTTGTCAACTGTTGGGAATGGACCACATCCACCCTGATTGAATTGACCTTGTGACAGGTTGGGTCACAGAGACCTCCTTGGGACTGTCACCTGACTTGCTGAGGCTACCTCTGAGCCCATTTTCCCTGACAGTTTGGGACTTCAATACCCTGTCTTGTTGAGCCAGACTCGCTAACCTTCTACAGACACAGACCCAGGTCCGAACCACGTCCCTCACAAGCTGCAGACTTAACTGAAAACAATTTAAGAAGTGCTCCTGTCTCTAGAAGCCAGACACTCAGTTCCCAATGGGATCCAAACCCAGATAAATTCATTTTAATCTGTATAAAGCTTATGCAGAGTAAACTCATAATTTTTTCACCCTCTATAATACTAATAGAGAGAAATGCATAGCTGTTTGCTCCCACAGGTAGTAATTACTTGCTCAGGGTTAATTTATAAGCAAAAAGTGATTTTATTAAGTATAAAAAGTAGAAATTAAGTGGTTCCAAGTAATAACAGCCAGAACAAAGTAAGTTACCAAGCAAAATAAAGCAAAACATGCAAGTCTAAACCTAATACATTTAAGAAACTGAATACCGGTAAATCTCACCCTCAGAGATGTTCCAATAAGTTTCTTTCACAGACTAGACTCCTTTCTAGTCTGGAATCAATCCTTTCCCATGGTACAATCCTTGTTCCAGCTCAGATGGCAGCTAGGGGATTTCTTATGAATGCAGCACCCTTTGTTCTGTTCCACTCCCTTATATAGCTTGGCACAAAGCAGGAATCTTTTGTCTCTCTTCTAAATGGAAAAGCTCCAGGTTTAAGATGGATTCCAGTATCAGGTGACATGGTCATATGTCTTGTGAGACCCCAAGCTTTTACTCTTCCTGGCCTGACTCATAGGAAGACTTGCAAATAAACAGAACCATCTACAGTCAATTGTCCTGGTTAATGGGAGCCATCAAGATTCCAAACCACCATTAATGGCTCACACTTTGCATAATTACAATAGGACCTCAGAGTTATATTTCATATTTCTATTTCAGATACAAGAATGATGCATTCATACAAATAGGATGAACACACAGTAGATAATAAGCTTTGTAATGATACCTTACCTTAGAGTAGAGGTGCTAGAGGATGTATGCTGAGGAAGTGTTTTAAGTCAGCCATAAAAATGTTGGCATACTGGCTGAGGTTGCATATTCCAGTTACATTATATTCACACTTATTAGCATACTTTCATAAATTCATATGGAGTGCAATGTCAAAGGCCTCATTAACACTGACCCCCCTCCCCCCACATCTTTTCATGTGCTGTATATTTATACCTGCCTACTGTATTTTTCACTCCATGCAGCTGATGAAGTGGGTTATAGCCCACGAAAGCTTATGCCCAAATAAATTTGTTAATCTCTAAGGTGCCACAAGGACTCCTCGTTGTTTTTGCTGATATGGATTAACATGGCTACCCCTCTGAAACCTAGATTAAACTAGTAAGTGCAGAAGATCACAAAAGGAAAATCTAGTAATTACTGTAACTCGATTTTTTCTGAATCTCATAAAAGGTTTAAGTTTGTGTTTCCTTTCAATGTAGGGCACAGATTTACAATGATTCTTTTCTTATAAGAACCAGTTCATGTAGCTCTAGTGTAACCCCCTGTAACTGAATAGAAGAGTATTCAAAAACAAGCATTACTTGTTTAGCCATACATGTGAATGGCAGTAAATAAATAGCCCAACATGTAATAGGCATGTACTTGGAAATAGAAACTCCTGTCTCTGCCTTTGACTTATTAAAGTTTTGCTGTAATTTTTATTAAAAGTCGCAGAAATGTGAAATAATAGGCAGAAACCAACCCCCAGGATCTGGATATCCACAAATGTTAGAAATGGAAGGGAATATGGATTTTTTAAATAGTCCCTATCTCTGTGAGGGAATACACCAACTGCTTGGATCCTAACAGTTGCAGAAGAGTGTTTTCATACGTAGACCCCAATTCTGAAGCTTGAGAAAATCTCTAGTACAAATACAAAATTCTTGTGTTTGTATTATTCCATGAGGTGATGAAATTAAGGTGAAGTGTACTTAGTGTAAAGATTACAAATATGCTTCTTTATGTGTGCATAACACTTTTTTAAACACACTGTAATAAGAAAGCTTAAGAAGCAGGCAGTGTTAGCACACCTTTGTCTGCTCTGCAATAATAATTGGCTTAAGAAGCAGACAATGTTGGCACACATTTGTCTGCACTCTTAGGAAAATCTCTTCTATCCGGTGAAATTTGTTTGCTCCTAAATTCATTTTGAGGGCATTATACTCATTATTACCGCCTATCAAAAATAGATTATCATACTTAGATTATTGTATATTATTCAAAATATTAGTATTTGGAGGGAAAAAAACATTTCCATGACAGGCTGTGTGACATCATTCCAGCAAGTAGTGACATTTTGAATGCTTGATGACATTTCCCATTGTAAATAGATAGAGAAGTTGGAAGGTGCTGCATTGTTTTACCATTTGCAAAATGTCACTGCACTGAGGAAAATGAAAACTCCTATGTTTTCTTATTTTTTTTATTGTTTCTGGGAAACAGAAGGAGATTACACCAAAAGACCTGTACATATCCTGTATATTTTCTCTTATTATTTGCCAAGATTATTCTAAAGTGATACCAGTGAACTTCATCTACACCCTTTGTTAATTTTTATAATAGCTCCCTTACTCAAATCCATGCCTCTTTATGTTTCTAATGCATCTGACTTTAGCTCATAGAAAACACACATCTCTTATAACCTTTACAATCTATCTTTCAGGATTTACTTTAAGGAACATGCTACTGAGAAAACCTACAATTGTATCCTTTCCTGTTCTGTTTTACTTGCTTTATAGCATCACAATAGAGATATTTGCTATGGTTGGGGTGGCACTTTCATTTTTAGAACTCTTTCTTATAGCAGTTTATTACCTTCTCAGCTCGTCCTAGTCTCACCTTCACCCCTCTTGCATACAGGGAGTTCCTACTCACCAGAGGTCCCAGCACTGCAGTGGAAAAGAGATGTGAACCGCTTATGTGGAGGCCTACTATCCTGCCTTCTACTGCACCCAGTAGAGTAGAACTGTACTGGTCTGGCTGCAGTATGAGACTTGCATGATTATGGGTTTGTAGGAAAGGAAGTAGAATTTTTCTAAGAGTACAGTTATTTACTGCAGACAGCCCTTAAGGGCTCTGGATCCTCGTTCTTCATTGGCAGGTCATCCTAGCTCTGCAGATTCTCTGAATTCACCTGAACTTTAAGAAAGAATTCACTGTAATACATGTGGCAGCCTTTTTGCTGTAACCTCCCCTAGAGTACTTCTGTCTGTTGAAAAGCATCATTTCCATCTTATTCAGGCTGATCTGCCACCAGCTGGTTTTCAGACATTGACAGAAGTTGGCATCATCTCTGATGAGAAAGAAACATGGAGCTGGGTATCATCAATATGTTAATAATAATACCATAGCCCACTATCATGAGGTGATCATTCCCAGTAGTTTCACATAGAACAGAACACATGACCATTATGAGCCCTTCATGGTCCTCTGAGAATGCAGAACAGTCAGCCAATACTAGCCTCCAGGATTGTTCTGAGACAAAAGAACAGAATTACTCAATGAAAATTTCCTTTAATGCTGAAATTGTATCAACAGCACATCAACAATAACACTGGCCAAAAGATCCAGCATTATCAGTAAGGAAATCAGTCCACTATCCATTGCCAATAGGTTATAACTGAGCAGCTCACTTAGCATCACTTCTATTTCCTGACCAGTCCTGGCTGCTTCTGTTCCCGAAAATGTTTAGATGTCAAATGTCATTGTATTTATCCTGCCATCAGGATGCTTTCCATTTCTATGTAGAGTTAATCCCACTTTATACTCAGGAGAACACTGCAGAGATCCCCCACAGAGCTCAAGTGATGATGTTCTTGGATGTAAATACACTAAGAAATCAAGAAGTTCAGAGAAGACTGGAGACAGCTGCAGTGATAGGAGAGAGTGGAGTGATTACTAGGACCTGCCACTCACCGGCCTGCAACTAAGGAAGGAGAGCAAGCTGATTAGACAACCCTTTACCTGGTCAGAAAGAGAGTTTGGTTTGGCCTATGTCTTAAATGAAATTTACTGCTAGATAAATGGATCTTTAAGGTTGAAGGATTGTACCAGCTGGGAAGATGTTTGCGTGGGGAAGAAAGGAGCCAGCAATAAAAGATCAGGTGGTTTTGATGAGCAGCCAGATATCTGGATCTTTTGCAAGTTGAAAACTTTGAGATTCCTCCTTAAGCAGTTAATACAAATATTCAACATTTTCACAGGAGTGAGAGAAAGGTAATCTTCGGCTTGGTTCAACTAGAAAGATATTTAGTCTGATTAGCACAACTTATCCTCATCACATTGGAGTAACTTTGCCATCAATACTTAAAAGGACGCAATCATTTTCCAAATAATTGGTTCTGTGAGTTAATTTTGCACCCACTCAGGCTGAGTGGGTTGGGACTATAGTCACATATTTCTCATCACTCAGAGCAGCACATATCGCTTTTAAAGGAAGCTGGGCTGAAGGAGCAGTCTATAAAAGAGGTAGATTAATCTCTTGGAAACTCCTTGCTGGAACATTCGAACATTAACTGGCAATTTCCCATGATCCAGGTAATTTATTCATGAAACTTACGGAGGTTAATCAAAAGTGCATATAATTGTACTAAACAGAATACATAATGGACTAATCATGCAATTCAAAGCATTTTGTAATTTATTTGAAACATCAGATAAAAATAGCTAAGAGGTGTGCCAGGAAGCCAGCAAATAATTTGGAAACTGATGAGCATGGCCTACCTGCTGAACTATGAATAGATAAGGTAATGTCTAAAAGAATATAAATAGCTATAATAATGTAGCTAATATTCTATGTACAGAAGCTTTTTTTTAAGCATTTAAAATTGATTTTTTTTCACCTCTGAAATGCATGTTGGCTAAAGAATGGGCTTCAGAAGATCGTGCTTTCCTTCATTTCACAGAAGATGTCACAATGGATGCTATACTATATATAAATAAATGCATGTAAGGGGCAGTCACCTGAGCTATGTCCAGCTGAGCAGTCAGGCAGGGCACTGGAAACATGCAATAGGGAAATAATGGACGAATCATGGCTGGAGTAACCTCCGTGGACTTTTCCTTTGTCCCCTGCAGTGGGGAAGGATGGGAAGATCTGTGCAGAAGCAGATACTTTGGCAGCTCTTCTACCTCTCCCCTGCCCCAGCCATGTCATTCTCCTCTTTCCCATGGAAGCTGCCATGCAAAAGGGCCCCACAGAGCTGAGTTCTGAGTAATGCAACCAGTAAACACCTCTTTTACATTCAGTCTGCGTCCAGCCTCCCACTGAACCTTGCAGAGTGGAGCTGTACTAATTCCTCTACTAAGGAACCCTTATAACTGCAGAAGAAAGGGTTATATTTGCAACACAGTCCAAATAGTTACATGCAATATAACAGAAAGCCAGATGCCCCAACAGAAAGACCACCATAGGACTGAATGGATATGGTGATGGAACTACCTTCTATCTCCCAGAGTTTGTCCCTTCAGGACAATGCTTGTGTACAGTGGGGAGACAGGGTTGGGAATTTGCCCTGCCTCTCTTTACCCATTCGGTTGATCGATTAAATCAATCTGGTGTATTTTACAAGCGTGTTAGTGTGAATAACACCCCTAAAACATATACAACTGATCACAGAGAACGTGGAATATTTGAACACTAACAAAATACTTTGTGCTGTAGATTTTTTTTTTTAAAGTACTCATGGATCCTGGCATTCAGCTTCCAGGAAGGGCCAGCTGGCCCATGTGCAAATGCATGCTTACTATCTGTGTATATACATTTAGATGTGCATTTATAAATCCCAGAGTGCACATATGGCTACATGTACTCAATGTACCAATCTTGCCAACTGTGCATGCTAATTGATCATGTCACTATACCAGGAAATATGAGCACAAAACAGATATGTATGTGCACACTGTTCTTTATGGAAAGGTCCATTACAGTGTAATAAGGAGAAAATGAAGAAGGTGTCATAATATAATTCCCAATTCTGGACCTTAGCGTCCAAAATATGAGTACTAGCATGAATTCCCCTAAGCTTAATTACCAGCTTAGATCTGATAGGCTGCCACCAATCAGGAATTTTTAGGGCCTGATACCCTCTGGTCCCCCCAAAACCTTCCCAGGGGACCCCAAGACCCAGATTCCTTGAGTCTCACAACAAAGGGAAATAAGCCATTCCCTCCCCCCTCCCTTTTTCCTCCCAGCTCCTTCCCGCCCTGGGAACACTAGGAGATCGCCTGATTCAACTTTTTGAATCACCACACCGAGAGGAGTGTTACCTTCCCCCTCACCCAGAGGCAATACAAGCTGCGTGAATATAACACAAAGAGAAAATTTATCCTTCTCTTCTCCCCACCAATTCCCTTGAATCTTAACTAGGAGAAAAAAATTAAACAGGTCTTAAAAGCAAAACTTTTAATAAGAAAGAAAGAAAAAATAAAAAGTTTATCTCTGCACTTTAGATGGTAAAAAGTTACAGGGTCTTTCAACTTATAAACAATAGAAAGAAACTTTCTCCAGCAGAAACACAATTTAAGCTACTTCCAGCAAGTACACATATGCAAATGAAAAAGAAAACAATTAAAAGACTATGACTGCCTTTTCTACTTACAATTCTGAACAGATAAGAGACTGTAGCAGGGAGCTAGGCAGAAACCTGGTTACACCTCTAGCCCCGTCCAGGACTCAGAGAGAACAAAGCCAAACCCCAAACCCACAAACAAAGGCTTCCCTCCCACGAGATTTTAAACTATCTTGTCTCCTGATTGGTCCTCTGGTCAGGTGTTTGGGGTCCCTGTTTGTTAACCCTTTACAGGTAAGAGAGACATTAACCCTTAACTATCAGTTTATGACACGCCCCCCAAATCGCAGACAGTGGGGAAGCTCACTGGCGGCGATTTCTTCCTAGAACTCTAAAATAAACAGAGTAATACAACACATGCACCTTTACATATACTACTAAGTATATAACTAACAGACTTCTACATTTTAAGAACACTTTTTAACTAGTGGATTCTGGGAAAATCTCATGGGAGAGTGCATCAGCTACTTTGTTAGAAGCTCCTGAAATGTGCTGAATTTCAAAATCAAAATTTTGGAGAGCCAAACTCCACCAAAGAAGTTTTTTGTTGTTCCCTTTGGCAGTATGAAGCCACTTTAGCGCAGCATGGTCGGTCTGTAGCTGGAACCACCATCCCCAAAAGTATGGGCGTAGCTTTTCCAGGGCATACACAATGGTGTAGCATTCCTTTTCACTGACTGACCAGTGACTTTCCCTCTCAGACAGTTTCTTGCTGAGAAACACGACAGGATGGAAGTTGTGATCCGGTCCTTCTTGCATGAGAACTGCTCCTATATCACGCTCAGATGCATCTGTGGTTACTAGGAATGGTTTGTCAAAGTCCGGGGCCCTTAGCACAGGGTCCGACATGAGCATTGTCTTAAGCTGGGTAAAGGCCTTTTGGCACTCATCAGTCCACTTAACTGCATTCGGCTGGGTCTTTTTGGTCAGGTCGGTCAGTGGGGCAGCGATTTGGCTGTAGTGTGGTACAAATCGCCTGTAATACCCGGCCAAGCCTAAGAAGGATTGGACCTGTTTCTTGGACTTTTGGACAGGCCACTTTTGGATAGCATCCACCTTGGCCTGTAGGGGGTTTATGGTTCCTCAACTCACCTGGTGTCCCAGGTAAGTCACTCTGTTTTGGCCTATTTGACACTTTTTGGCCTTAACAGTTAGTCCAGCCTGCCTGATGCACTCAAAGACCTTTTGCAGGTGTTCTAGGTGTTCGGCCCAGGAGTCAGAAAAAATGGCCACATCATCGAGGTAGGCAACTGCATATTCGCCCATTCCTGCTAGTAGACCATCTACCAGCCTCTGGAAGGTGACGGGTGCATTTCGTAGCCCGAAAGGAAGCACATTAAATTCATACACCCCTGCATGGGTGATGAATGCTGACCTCTCTTTGGCAGGGTCATCTAGCGGTACTTGCCAGTACCCCTTGGTTAAGTCTATTGTAGAGATGAACTGGGCACGTCCCAACTTTTCCAATAGCTCATCGGTGCGTGGCATTGGATAGTTGTCTGGATGAGTTAATGCATTTATCTTACGGTAATCCACGCAAAAGTGTATTTCCCCATCTGGTTTGGGTACCAGAACCACTGGAGATGCCCATGCACTGGTAGATGAGCGGATTATACCCATCTGTAGCATGTTCTGGATCTCCCGTTCTATAGCAGCTTGGGCATGAGGAGACACCCGGTAGGGTGGGGTTCTAATTGGGTGAGCATTACCTGTGTCAATGGAGTGGTATGCCAGTTCAGTCCGTCCTGGGGTGGCTGAGAACAATGGGGCGAAGATAGTGCACAGCTCTTTGATATGTTGCCGCTGCAGACGTTCCAGGGTGGTTGAGAGGTTCACCTCTTCCACGCCACCGTCTTTTTTCCCTTCGTAGTAGACACCGTCAGGCCACTCAGCGTCATCTCCTCCCTGGACTGTAAACTGACAAACCTGTAAGTCTCTGGAATAAAAGGGCTTGAGAGAATTAACATGATACACTCTGGGCTTTAGGAAGGAATTGGGAAATGCTATGAAATAGTTAACAGCTCCCAGGCGCTCTTGGACCGTGAATGGCCCTTCCCATGATGCTTCCATGTTGTGGGCCTGTTGCACCTTCAAGACCATAACCTGGTCTCCAACCTTGAAGGAACGCTCTCTGGTATGTCTGTCATACCAGGCCTTTTGCTCATCCTGAGCATCCTTTAGGTTTTCTTTAGCAAGGGCTAAAGAGTGTCGGAGGGTGTTTTGTAGGTTGCTTACAAAGTCCAGAATATTAGTCCCTGGAGAAGGCGTAAACCTCTCCCATTGCTGCTTCACCAACTGTAAGGGCCCCTTAACCTCGTGACCATACACAAGTTCAAAAGGTGAAAACCCTAAACTGGGATGTGGTACAGCCCTGTAGGCAAACAGCAACTGCTGCAACGCTAGGTCCCAATTATTGGAGTGTTCATTGATGAATTTACGTATCATGGCCCCCAAAGTTCCATTAAACCTTTCCACTAGGCCATTGGTTTGATGGTGGTACGGGGTGGCAACCAAGTGGTTCACCCCATGCGTTTCCCACAGTTCTTTCATGGTTCCGGCCAGGATTTTAGATATTGAATCTGTAAGGATGTCTGAGGGCCAACCTACCCTGGCAAAAATGTCTGTTAGGGCCTGGCACACAGTGTTTGCCCTGGTGTTGACTAGAGCTACTGCTTCCGGCCATCGGGTAGCAAAATCCACGAAAGTCAGTATGTACTGCTTCTCTCTGGGTGTCTTTTTTGGGAAAGGACCCAGAATATCCACAGCTACTCGCTGAAATGGAACCTCCATTATGGGGAGTGGCTGGAGAGGGGCCTTGACCTGGTCTTGGGGCTTTCCCACTCTTTGGCATACCTCACAAGACCGGACATACTTGGCAACGTCCTTGCCCATCCCCTCCCTGTGGAAGGACTTCCCCAACCGGTCCTTGATTCTGTTCACCCCAGCATGGCCACTAGGATGATCATAGGCTAAGCTTAGGAGCTTTTCCTGGTACTTAGTTGGAACCACTAACTGTTTTTGCGGATGCCAGTCTTCCTAGTGTCCGCCAGAAAGAGTCTCCTTGTATAAAAGTCCTTGTTCTACAACAAACCGGGATCGATTAGAAGAGCTGAGAGGAGGTGGGGTGCTCCGTGCCACCACCCAAGCTTTCTGAAGGCTGTCATCTGCTTCCTGCTCAGTCTGGAACTGTTCCCTTGAAGCTGGAAACACCAGTTCTTCCTTAGACTGGGGACTTGGGCTTGGTCCCTCTGGAAGCGATGTAGATGATGGGGTTGTTTCCGTGGCTGGTGAGCCTCGTTCCGCTGGTGCACCAGGGGGTGTTGCAGGCTCTGGTTGAGCCTCTTGGGTGTGGTTGTCTGCTGCTTCTGCCAGTTCAGGCTCACTGGCGCCCTCTGGCATTGGGGTTGAAAATGAATTTGCAAGCGCTGGTATCAGTGCTGGCAACGGTTCTGGTGCTGGCTGCTTTTCTAGTTCCTGGTCTGGGACTGGAGTCACTGTGGCTGTTTCAGTTGTTGGCAGGGGATCCGGGTCCACTACCTCTGTCTGGGTCTCTTGTAACACAGATGGGGCCCCTGTGGATGGCTCAGGAACAGGAATGAGTCTGGAAGCTTGCCTGGTTTGGCTACGTGTAACCATTCCCACTCTCTTGGCCTGCTTCACCTGGTTGGCCAAGTCTTCCCCCAGCAGCATGGGGATGGAATAATTGTCATAGAATGCAAGAGTCCACATTCCTGACCAGTCTTTGTACTGGACAGGCAGTTCAGCTGTAGGCAAGTCTACAGCTTGTGACATGAAGGGGTAAATTGTCACTTGGGCCTTTGGGTTGATGAATTTGGGGTCGACGAAGGATTGGTGGATAGCTGACACTTGTGCCCCCATGTCTCTCCATGCAGTAACCTTCTTTCCGCCCACTCTCAAAATTTCCCTTCGCTCCTAGGGTATTTGAGAGGCATCTGGGCCTGGGGATCTTTGGTGTGAGGGTGGTGTAATGAACTGCACTTGGTTGGGGTTCTTTGGGCAGTTGGCCTTTATATGTCCCAGTTCATTACACTTAAAGCATCTTCCAGCTGACTGGTCACTGGGTCGAGGTGGGTTACTGGAGACTGGTGAGGTGGAAGAATAGGGTGTCTGTGGCTTTCCTTGGGTTGTAGGTGGGGTCTTTGGCTGCCCTCGGTTGTAGGGTTTATTGTCGGTGTGCCCTCTGGGGTATTCGTTCCCCTTGACAGTAGCTTTTTTCTTTTCTGCCACTTCCATCCATTTGGCTCCAATCTCCCCCACCTCGATTACCATTTTGGGTTTCCCATCTAGGATGTACCTCTCTATTTCCTCAGGAATACCATCTAAGAACTGCTCCATTTGTATCAGGAGATGCAGCTCGTCCATATTGTTAACCTTTGTTCCTGATATCTGTTAGACCCCCAAGTTGGGCCCCAGGGCCAGACAGCAGGTGCTCCGGCCTCCACCCCCCAACGGAATTTTCCCCCAGCCCCCAGAACTGCCACTGATCACATAGCTGCTCAGAAAGCAGAACTTGTAACAGGAAACAGCACCTTGCGGTCGGCCGACCTGAGGAGGGGAAGTTCCCCCACGACAGTCGCTTCCTGGGTAGAGAGGCTGGGGCCCGATTGCCTCCCTTGTATGGGCATGAGCCACGCGCGACCCTGCAATTGGCTTATCATAAATTATGACGAAAAATTTGTTATATATTCCTGACCCCCTCCCGGGGACGGGGAGAGAGAACTCGAATTCCCGTCGAACCGTATCCAGGCTTGATCAACCTGAAGCTCTCTCCTGGCTCACGCGTTTCCCAGAGCCTGACTGCTTGCCGGCCGTAATGAAACTTTTGTGGTTTGTATGTGTAAGTAGAATTAGCTGTTAAGGATATCTGTATATCTGTGCTGTTAGATAAGAGGCAGAGACTGGTTCCAGCCGCCCCAAGGCTCCTGCTAGGGGAAACCCGTTGACCAGGAAACCTTGAACGCAAGGGGGACCAGTTGAGCCTCGCAATTTGTGTTTAACAAGATTAGTTGCTGCATTTATGATTACTAATAGCACCAATATCACTTTTACTAACCCCTGGGACGACCTGAATAATTACTGGGACTTAGAAAAATACCAGGGCCAGCTTCTATTTGTAATTGTAGTGTTTGTGTTATTTGTTCTAGTATTATATTGTAAGCCCAAGTTGTAACTAATCGTGTGGTCCCTTATCCTTATCTGTGACTCATTTAATAAATCCTCAATCTTTAACACTACGACTGATTGCTTGCGTTATCCCCGTCACTACCCTTGGGCACTTTTCACCCCCCCCAGGGCATCCAGTGATCGAACCTCCGCCCTATTCCAACGCTCATTACCCGGTAGATAACGGGCACCTTGTGGCCATATCGGTGGAGCGAGGGGCGAGAGCAATCTGTAATCAACAATATCCAGGCTTCATAATTTTTTGCAATGTGGTAAGCGTGTCGGGGGAATGACACATCTGGTTTCCATTTTTGGTTTCTGAACCGCCGATGGGCATGTTCAGGTGTTATCCCCATTCTGTATCTGGCCTTGGTTTGAAAAAGTTTATAGTCGTTCATTTTCTCCTTAGGCATTTCAGCCGCCACCTCTGCTAAGGGTCCACTGAGCAGTGGCCTCAATTCTACCATGTACTGGTCTTCAGAGATGCTGTACCCAAGGCAGGCTCTTTCAAAATTTTCTAAGAAGGCCTCAGTGTCATCACCTGCCTTGTAGGTGGGAAATTTCTTGTGATGTGGAACAATCATTGGTGAAGGGTTGTTAGGATTGGCTGTGTTCTGTTGCTTAGCCTTTCCTAATTCCAGGGCCTGCCGGTAGGTCTCCCTCTGGAGTTCCAGCTGTCTTTGGTTGTCTGCATCTTTGGCTGCTTGCTCTCTTTTGTAGGCTGCCTCTCTGTCTTCTTGTTCTCTTTTGTAGGCTGCCTCTCTTTCTCTTTCTCTCAGCTCCATCTCTTGTAGTTTTTTTTCCATATCTCGCCTGTGGTCTGCCTCTTTGATTTGTGCCTCTGCACCCAGTTTTGCCTTGGAAGTCATGGTTCCTGTTTTCTTGTGTTGGGGTGCCCGCTGGTGTTTTTTTTTTCCTGAACTGCTGGCTCTCTGTTGTCTGATCTGTTGCTAAGCAACAGAGTCTTTCTAACAAGCCTTCCCGAATAAAACTAGAACAAAAAGAAACCTTTCATTTGCATGTGTGTTCTGCTGCTGTAGTGCATTGCTGACCATTTAAGGCTGCTTTGTTTAACAACGACAGTCGTTAAACCTAATGGCCCTTGCCTGAGGCCATATCTATGCACAGCCAGACCGAGCAAGGAAAAAAGAATCTCGGGCTGTAGGTTTAAAACAAAACCCTTTCTCTCTCTGCTTACAAGCAGCTAGCAGAGAAAAAAATGTATAATCTTACTGGCTTTTGGATTCTTATCTTTCCCATACGCTGCACACCATGTCATAATATAATTCCCAATTCTGGACCTTAGCGTCCAAAATATGGGTATTAGCATGAATTCCCCTAAGCTGGTAATTAAGCTTAGGGGAATTCATGCTAATACCCATATTTTGGACGCTAAGGTCCAGAATTGGGAATTATATTATGACACCTTCTTCATTTTCTCCTTATTACACTGTAATGGACCTTTCCATAAAGAACAGTGTGCACATACATATCTGTTTTGTATTATGACAGAAGGTTGTATAAAAGTGTCATAAGGGTCTACATAAACTATTCTCAAAATGATAACCCAATCATTTCTATAGTGTTTTTGAACCATCTTATAGAATTCTTCTGTAGCAGAGATATAACTTTTTATTCAATTATACAAGGTAGTGCAAATCACTTTTAGGAAACTTTTCATTTTATATTAAATTTCATAGCACTGAAGGTTAAAAAAATTAGATACAAACAAAGCAGTATGTAGACTAACATGCTAAAAAGAAATATACTGTCTAGAAAAAAATATTTTAAATGGAAATCCAGTCTAACCTAACAGTCTGAAAAATACTAATACCTGTAGATACTGCACCAACATCTCCTCCTGCCTCCCCAAAAGGAAACTTTAAATATTTCACATAGACATATTGTTCACTTTTTTGCCAGAAAACTTTCAAGCAAACACTTGGCTTTCATCAGTTTAGTCATTATATTCAGGGAAATCACTTCAAAAGCATGAAAAAATTTCATGTTATTCCTTATGAGATATCATATGGTTATGACTAACATTAAAATGTGTTCTGAAGATTCCTTCTTTTCTAAAACAATATAACGAAGATAAAATAGATGAGGACTTCTTGATTGAGCTCCCTTTTCCAGGATCATCTTGAAAAGTGCTAAATAAAGAATGGTGGATTTTTAAATTTAATAGGCTAAATTGCAAAAATTATTTGACAATCTTACTTTGGCTCTGTATTACCAACAGAAGTAATGACAGTGGAGCTCTTTGCAGAGCTTTGCTTTCTAGCAGCAGGCAGGCAAGTAAGTAAACTGCTTCCTAGCAGGCAAATTACTTTATTGGAGGCAGTCAGGCTCCTTTGAAGCAAGTGGGCAAATTCCTCTCAGGCATTTTTTTCCTAATAGGCACTTTCCTTTTCAAGGAATCAAATTCTTTTCCAGTCTGTACACAAATTCCTTCCTTTCAGGCAGGTAAATTTTATTTTTATGTTTGGTTTTTATTTTTTGTCTAGTAAGGGAGGAGGGGATGTAAATATTTTCTCATAGAACTCTGCCAAGTTCTTTTATTAAGAACTGTTCTAATAACCTAGTCCTTTAATATTGCTTTACATAAAACAAGGACCAAAAAAAAAAAAAAAGTGTCATTTAGGATATATCTGCACTGCAGTGTGATTATACTTTTTTGTAGCCATATCTGAGCTAGCTTTAATTCAGCTAGTTAAGGTACCAGAGCAGTGAAGCTGTGGCATAGTATACTTCCGCACCGGCTAGCTCTGTGAGCAATTACCCAGGGTTATGGGAAGACTTGCACAACCCATACTAAGCAAGTGCTGCAGCAGGTTCACTGCTCTGATACCCAGTACGACATACCCTTGATGACATAATCCACCATCAAAATTGGCACTAGCCACCATGGTTCTTGGTGATCTCAACAGATGACAAACAAGGAATAGGAATGGAGAAAGAATTACCTTTCTACTCCTAAAATTGGTTATTGTAAGACAGGATTCAAGAACACTGGCAAGTGGAGTGAGAAAGCTTGTACTGCTTCTGCCACACTTTACATATTCTTCAGACTTCCGTTTCCAATGCTTGTTGATCTAGCACTTTAAACTAAATTAATTTCAAAACTAATGTCATACAAGCGTGACATGTAATTTCACAATACTTTTATTAAGCATTATATTTCTTAGGCACATGCTTCAATTCTGTTTGTTCTGGGTTCTAAATGTTCTCTCTTTCTCTCTCTCTCTGTCTGTGGATTTTGGGAGCTTCCGAGAGCAAAGGTATGTTTGTTATGTGCTGTATACACTGTCAGGGTTTCTTTGTTTTGGGGGCAGGGGTTGTGTGTTTCCCCCTTTTTCTTGAGATTGTGAGGGTGGGGGTTTCTCTATGAGATCCACTTCAGATGGGTTTAGCAGCAAGACCCACAAGCCTGGGATTCGGTGTGTGCCTGTTGCCTCCTGCATGGGAAGGATGTATTAATGAGAGTAGGTAAGGTTATTGGATGTGCTAATATAAAATCTGCCTCTTGAATGAGCAAATCTATAGTGATTTTCCTGGCCCAGGAGCAGTTTGTGTATTGTTTGGTAAAGGAGGGACTCTGGGTCAAGGAGTCTTTTATTCATGTATTTCCCTTGCTTACTCATGCTACTAATGTAATTGTTTCTTTTTTCTCAATGTCCTCCCCCCTTCCTTCACAATGAGATGCTAGTGTCTGATCTCTCCCATTATGGGAAGATAATTTCTGCTACTAGAATGGCTCCATTAGGCTTCATGAACCCAAATGTGAGGCATGCTATGTGATTCCAGCACCAGGTTTATGTGCTTCTAGATAACCCTGAACACCCTTTGAACCTGGTTTTAAAGCACCACATATATCGGGTGGCTTATACGGTGTTTGCTGCATGTGAGAACATGAAACGTTTCCTGTGTGGTGCCCGTGGTCATATGAGGGATTTCTCACCATTCATTACTGGCTATGGAGTGCCTGGAAAGAATGTGGAACCCTAAGATAGTGGAGTGGGACATCACTGGAACAGCAAAAAACAGAGCCTGCATTTGCACTGCCAGATTCTGTCTCCCCTCCTCACCATATATGGTCAGCCATTGTACAGGGAGCAGCCTGCCCAGAGGAACCCTTTGCTGTGACTTCATCACTTGTGCCTGGACAGAAGCAAATCCTAGACGTTGAGCAGTACTTCCCTGCAGAGCAAGCAGAGAGAGGTTCTAGAGATGTGTTGAGCAACAGACCAGTCAGATGGATTTATGCAGTACTATTTCTAAAGGGCTAAGACTCTGGAGGCCACTGAGCTTCCGGCAGTGGCTGAGGTTGGAGTTGTGTTCCCTGAGAAGTGCAGAACATTGTTTTGGATGGTAGCTGTCCCTGTGCCTCAATGGGTCACATCTAAGAATATCAGATTCAGGACAAACTGTTTAGAAATAGGGCAGACTCACCCCCAAACTGGTGATTCTTCTATCACATGATATACCAAGCAAGTAATAAAAATAAACCTCTGTCTCGCCACACTGGTTAACAAGAAGTCAAAAATGCAGGCTTCTTAGGCATTCCAGCCCTTGCTTCACCTCTCAGGCACTGGACTCTATGATGAGCGGTTTCTGAAAGCCAATTTCATCCCATATAGAATCCTCTAATCCCAAGAGATCAGCCACATATATATATATAATTCAGATCTTACCCAATACATTGTTGCCAGTCATTTAGTATCTAATATTTAAAGGTTTATTTGTAAGAGAAAAGAGAAGGAGAAAGTTAAAATGGTCAAAGACATCATATATATAAAAACATTGCAAAGTTCTTGGATCAGGTTTGTAATAGTGATGTTACAGATTGTTGGTTTATAACTTCCAAAAGATTGGAAGGTCTTCAGTCAATAGTGAATATGCTTCTGTTAGTGTAAGTCCATAATCAAGATACCAGAGCAGGAAAGAGGCAAAATGGAGATGTGTCCAAGGTCCTTTAGACCTTCCCCACACATGGAAGTGATGCTCACAGTTTTAGTTTGTGGAAAAGTACAATATGGACTCCAGGGTCACGTGAGCAAGTCACATGCCCTTGCATGCTTTAATGACTCATAGGAACAGCCATTAACAGTATTCTAGCTAAAGAGTCCACCGGAAGACTTGCTGGGCAGGATGAGTTTCTTTGATGGCACATTGTGAGACTTAATTATTCTTTAATGGGCCATCAACTTGCATGGTTCATTCACAATATGCAGACCAGACTGGATGCAAATTACCTGGTGTGTGTTACCCCTGGACAGACACATTTGAAATACTGGCACATTGTTGATATTTATACTTTTAGATACAAAGGTGATATATGCATACAAACAGGATAATCATGCTCAGCAAATCAGAACCTTTCCATTGACACTGTACATGATATACTTTTGGTACAAGATTTGTTGAAATTGTATAACAGTGAGATCAATAATATTAATGATCATGTTTCAATTATTCAGCATCACAGTAGCTCCAGGAGATCCCAGTGGGGTACAGTCTCCCCCTTCCATGGGAAGTCTTCAAGCCCCAATTCTGCATGCTGAAGTGATCATAGAGTATTAGGGTTGGAAGGGACCTCAACAGATCATCTAGTCCAACCCCCTGCTCAAAGCAGGACCAATCCCCTCAAGGATTGAGCTCACAACCCTGGGTTTAGCAGGCCAATGCTCAAAGCACTGAGCTATCCCTGCCCCCCTACCCCTGTTAGGAAAGTAGATATGCCAGCTGCTCTCACTGAACTTTTCTCCATCATGAATGATGGGAGTATTACAGTGGCAGCTCCATGTTATTCTGAGCTGTTGGAGTCTAGGGAGATGAAGAGGATGATGATGATTTCTCTAACTCCTCACTGGTTCCCGATGTCCCAGCCAGTCAACTAGATAGGAAGAATGGGTACAGTGCGAAGGAGATTAGTGACTTTTTGCATAGCACTGAAGGGAAGTGGGGAGTTGAGGTTGAGGCCTATTTCCCTGATTTACAATGCTTTGTTCACTAAGCTCTCCTTGTCATGATAGAAACCTTGGCCAGTCATAGAAACCATTTCTATCTCAAAAAGTTATTGATCAAGTTAAGGAAGTGGGCTGGGATTGTTCAAGATATACAAGTCTCCCCCTGGCTCCCTTGTTCAATGTACTTCCACTTTCCAATGTTTCTCTCTGCTGCTTGGTTCTCTTCTAGTCTTTGTGGTGCTGTTCAAATTTGGCTTTCTAAATATTAACAGATGATGGAATGGTCATAAAAGGGCATAATGCTCTCAATTTCTCAAAAAAACACCCAACAGGTTGATGCTCTCCTTTTGCAAGAAACAAACTCAGACCCTGAAAATCCAGGGAATTGCTGGAAGGAGTGTGAAGAGGAAGCTTTGGTGAGCCATGACTCTAATGTTACTACTGGGGTAACTCTTCTCTTTTCCTGGGGTTCAGTGGCACAGATCTGCTTTGTGAAGGAGATTGAGCATGGCCAGCTCCTCCAGATGGAGACACATATTGGCACTATAGTTTAACATTTTACTGTGTATGCCCCTACTCTGGGGTGAGATCATGTCTCCTTTCTGCAGACACTTGCTCATGCCATGCTTGGCTGTGATCCTGATAATATTATTGTTCTGGGATGGGATTTCAGAAGACTGCACTGAAGACTGTGGTTTAGAGAGGAACCATGAGGCACCTGAGTCAGCCAGGGAAATGTATTGTCTCCTGAAGACCTCTGGGCTAATAGATGTTTAGAGGTACTCTCATCCCACTGTTAGGCAGTACTCTTGGCTGAAGGCTACTCCCAACCAGGTCTGAGGGGCTACACTGGCTCACTTTTTTTATCATGAAGGCCAGTGTAAATACGTTTGTTCAGTCTTCCACTCTCCCACACACTTGTCTGATCATGATTTCTCTGCTACTGTGTCTCTCCATCTTTCCGCCTGTTCTTCCCACTGGCATTTTAATACCAAATTGTCACAGAACTTGAATTCACTCAGATGATTGCTGTGTTCTGGAGCACTGGCAGCAGCACAAGCTATTGTATGTATCTCTGAGAAAGTAGTGGGTTGTTGAAAAGGTCCATATCCAACTGTTCTGCCAGCAGTATACCCAGGCTGCCATGTGTTCTTTGCATCAGCCCATGAGTGCCCTGGAACAAGTAGTCTTGGGCCTTCATGACAGCTTTTATGTGGGAAACCAGTGTATATTCAGCAAATCTTAACTGAGAAATACCAGCTCCTGAGGTGTTTGTTGGAAAAGAAGGAGCAAGGAGTTAGTTCAGGCCCAGTCTTCTCAGCTTCATGAAATTAGCATTCCCCTAAGATTATTTTTTGCATCGGCTGACTCTGCTGAGATCCAGAAAGGAGCTGTTTCTTTATACAGTACTCTCTGTACTCACTTGAAGCCTGTGATGTGCTGGCAATGGAGGAGCTGCGTTAGGGGTTACCCTGTCTGATTTGTGAGGGACAGCTGTTCTGGACACCCCAATGTCATTGCAAGAGCTCTCTGTTATGATCCAGTAGCTCTTTTTAAGCAAGGCTCAGGTACTGATGGGCTGCCATCTGAATTTGATAAGCATTTCTGGCATATTATCAGTCCTGACATTTTTCTAGTGGTGCTGGAGTGTATCTAGGAGAAAGAGCTGCCCCTCAGTTCCTGCAGGGCAGTGATCACCCTGCTGCACAAAAAACGGGACCTCTGTGATTTATGGAATTGGAGATCTAATTCCTTATTTGCTCTGATTATAAGATTTTATCCAGGCCTTATCTAACTGGCTGAAAGATTGCCTGGACTCTTTTATACATTGCTAACTGCTGTATATTTGTTTTTAATGTGTAATTTCTTTTTATTGTTAGCAAACTTTTATAATCTGGAAATGGAGCTTATTTCAATGGACTATGAGAAGGACTTGGGTAGCATTAAACCATGGTTATTTTAAAAAGGTAGAGGCTTTTGGGATTGAATGAGCATTCTCTTCATATATTCCTTTATAGTACCATAATACGTTTAGTGTCCTAAAGATTAAGAGAGGTCTTAACTGCTGCTTCCCAGTTCTCAGAGTGATACATCAAGGGCGTCTTCTGCTTGGCATGCTATATGCTGTTAGTTTGGAGCCATTCTTGCATCTTCTCAGAAGCCGTCAGATTGCCCTCTCTGAGCTAAGGATGTCGGATGCTTTCACAGTTAATCAGTAGGCCTATGCTGATGATATCTCTTTTTTTTTATCACATCTGACAGTGACGAGCAGGCAGTTTAAGCTTGTTTACAAGTGTATGAATAGGCATCTTCTGCCTGCACTAACTGGATAAAGAACAATTTGATCTTACTGGGCTCTTGGCAGTATAGAAGTCCCCCTTTGTTGCCCCACTAGTTGCAATGGGGCACCACTGGGATTAAACTATTGGATCTTTTTCAGTTCTGAACAATATGTGCTAAGGGACTAGGGGGAGTTGGGGAGAAGGTACAAGGTTGCCACAGAAATGGCACTAGCTCCTCACTGAACAACCTTTGGGACAGGTTTTGATTTCCAATAGTCTTGTGGCTTCAATGTTGTGGCACCAGCTACTGTGTCTGGACATTCCACCAGGCCTTATGGACCAGATTCAGCAACATATTAACCATTTTTTAATAGTTGTCACTGGTTGCAACCTGCTTTTATATTCCTGCCATTAGATGAAGGGGGGCAGGGGCTCATTATTTAGTCATCTGGATGGTGGCCTTTTGCCTCCGTTCTATTCAGTGGTTGCTATACTCTGACTTCCCACTGACCTGAAAATCCCTTGCTTTTTCTCTCTTCCATTGTACTGGGGAATGGGCTTTGACTCTCACCTGTTTTGTTGTCATCTGGTTGATTACAGAGTTTAAATTTTCCTCCATTATGTAATAGTCTTGTTAATGCTTGGCAGCTTCTGCTAATTCCAGGGCCAGACCAGACACTTTCCAGTTTATGGATCTTGGAAACATTGTTTTTTAACCCACTTTTTCCCACTGAAGCTCTCTCATTAAGGAATCGGTTTTCTGCCTTTATTCAGGCTGGGTTAACCAAGCTGTCCTACCTGTTTGTTCCTAGTTGGAAGTCAGTTCCTACTGTTCAGACCAGGATCTAGTTCATGAGTTTTTTGGATAAAGTCCTCACTGAATTCCAGGCAGTGCTTGCTCAGTGGTCTGCTCAGTATTTACAGAAATTTTTTTGTAGAGATTCTTCTTCTGGGGGGAATCTTGTGTTCCCCTCATTAGTTGTCTCCCCTTGTGTGGATGAGATCCTTGTGCAAGCAGGCAGATTGTTGTTCTGGAAGGGTTTGGTGAATATTCCTTTTGCAACCATAACCAAGAAGTAGCTCCATGGCATGTGCATCAGTGCCACCCTCTTTAATCTCCCTAATACATCCTGGAGGATGCCCCTGTCCCTGGGTGACTCTATGTCCCTGGCTTGGAGGACGTTGTACAAACCTCCTCTTCCTAAGTAGTCTCCTGAGTTGCAGTGGAGGCTCCTGCATAGCATCGTAGCAAGGAAGCAAGCTGTTTGTGCATCATATTATCCCTGAAGTGTCTGTGCAGATATGGTTGGCTTCAGATATGGTGTTTCAGTTTTTCCTACATCACCCCTATTTGATTCCTCTTTTATTTATTTATTTATTTATTTATTTACTTATTTATGCAACAGCAGCAGTTTTTCAGCAGTTTGAGACTGGTTTTCTCCAAGTTCCTGTTTGTTCTTGGACTGAGATACAGTACTCACATTCAGCTGGTTTCCTGCCTGGCTAACCTTTTGCTGGGTCAGATAAAACTAGCTGTTTTGAAATCTCATCCATACAGAATGTCCAATATAGAGTGGTGTGCTGTACTAGTGCTGATCCACACACTGATTGTGGCCCGGCTACAAAATGATTATAACTTTTATAAATTGCCTTGTAATCTGGACACTTTTTGGTTGACTTGTTAACAGTATTTTGAGTTAACTTGTTGAAGATGATAATGCTTTAGTGATCCATGTTTAATGTTCACTTAAGTCATGTTTTGCTTTATTCTATTCATATATATAATTATTCGTAGTTTATCAAACTGAAAAATCAGTTATTTGTACAGCTCTACTTCAACCTCATTTGAAAAGGGTACCACCACGTCATATCAAATATAGAATGGTGAGCTTTCCACAAGTCAAAGGCCCCTGAAACAAAGTAAGGGACAGTATCTTGGCAATCATGTAGAATGCACAATCTCTAATAATCCATTTTCTTCTGATCTACTATGCTAGGTAGTATACATAGCTGTAGAAACATATTAAGATACTCTGAGACTCCATCCATTTCAGGCTTTAAATGTTAAAGTCAAAATGTTTAAGTCAAGTAGTACTCACACAGGGCTATACATACATTTTCATAACTGGGGAAAAATCCGGGGCTCACTGGAGTCAATGGGAGTTTGGCTTCAAGGAGGCAAGGATTTCGTCCTTGGTTTTTAACATTAATATTTTTTTCTTCTCATTCTAAATAGTCTTTAGGTTCTTTCTTAACATTATTTCTGAATATCCCATCTTCTACAGATAATAAGAAATGTAACCAGTTTCATAGACAAAAACCATGGAACTCAAGTATCCCTTTGTTAGAAGGCATATGCAGTGTCTTATCTGAAAACTTGGACAGATGTCACTTAACATCACATCTTAACTTTAGCTTTCACATCAGAAAAAAACAGTACAATTATTTTGGATTTTTTGGCTTCCCTGGTTCCTGACTAACATCTTATTTGTGGCCTTCTATGGATCCTCCCTTGTTAATACTGCAGTACACTTGATTCAACATGCAAGCGCTCTGTGGGAGATCTTTCATGCAGAGTGCCAAGATTACCACCACTGCAATGTTACAAAAAACAGCTAGACTGCTGTTCAGGCGCCATGGATGACAAATGCTTTTCACAAAGACCCCAATTCAGGATATACTCATTATGGTTTGGAACATATATATGACATTGTGCATTTCTTGTAGTAACTTGTTTGTTTGCCTTATTCTATTTGGGCACCTCAGGTCCATTCTCCATTTCACTTCTCAATCAGCACTCTTATCTTTTTTCTCACACTCATGAGTGTGCATCCCAGTCCTGACTCTACTCCTTGCTATAAACTTGCTTTCCGATAGTATTTGTGTATTGCTTTTAGCCATTTGATGTCCTATTGCCAAGGATGTACTGTTATACTGAAGAGCTTCTGCCCCTTGCCATATTTTCTATGGCTTTTGAGGAAGTTAGATAAAGATCTGTATATGTACTTCCCCTTTTATTCTGGTCAACCAGACTATAATCATATGCAGGTACTGTTACCTCTTTAGGGATATATTCAAGCAATTTTGACAATAGTGTACTTATTTTTAAATACACAATGGAATAATTTCGGCCAGTATCTTGTATTTCTTTCACTTATCAAATGTTTAACTAGAGTATACCATTGAGATTAAGCCTGAATCATTATAGTTGTTTCTCTTGTTTCAGCCCCTCTACCCTCAAGCTCCCTTTTGGCTGTGCAAAAACCTTGACGGCTATGGGCTTAGGTCACACCACTTAGTATCAAGGAACTGTCAGACCTTGTCTTCTTTCTGCTGTTCAGCTCATTAGCCAAAGTGTACTCTTTACTGCAGCAGGTCTGCATACTACATCCTAACCCAGTGCATGACTTTGGGATGTGATCCCATGATGATCCACCATACAGGGTGAAAATATGAGTGCTTTGTCACAATAAGCCAGCTATGACATCTTCCTGTGTTCACTTTACAAAACTTGACAGTTCTGCAAGCTGCAACATTAAAGAAAATGTCAGTTCCTCTCTCAGCTTTGTTAATATAATGCACCTTAAGGAATCAAAGTTCTTTGCCAATCCAAATACACATGTTGAGATGCTCTTAGCAGATGGCCAGTCCTCGACTGTCCGTTGGTTACATGACAGATTTTGATGATACCTAAATGAGTAGAAGAATCATATATAATTAAAAGGTAAATTAGAAAATTTCAGATTGAGAAAAACAACTTTTTTATCCTGAATTCTGGGAAGTTTTGAAATAAAATATTTATCCTATGTGTATACTAGTAGTGGTGTTGAAAGTTACTGTATTTATATTACTGAGGAATATCCTGCTCCTACATAGAAATATATGTATCTATTACTTTTTATTTAAATTATATATAAAACCAAGTGGATTTTATTTCTGTGTGTGTGTGTGTGTGTGTGTGTGTGTGTATTAATTACATTAAACAATATATTAAAAGAACATTAAGTTTGCAAATTCTAGCACTCAAATATTAGGAAATACCAGAATTAAGGTTGCCTGTACGGAGATGGGGATAGAATCCAGCTCTCAATGACAGCATTCAACTGCCTTAACCATGAGACCATACTTTCTTTTCCTGCAACCCTTTGCCTCATTTACTATACACCTTACAACTGCTGCAACAATGAATAGAAGTCAATCAAAGGAAAAATCCTAGCCCAGGTTGCCCACCTGGCCATTTGTTGGATAATATACTTTTTGACCCTTTTATCTACCAGTACTGTATTTTGACAAGCACTGTTTGTGTTCTATGAATGGTAAAATAATTACTGCAACATCAACTTAGACCTGTGCATAAAGAAGTTTACTGGAGATATAAAGGAAATATGAAATGCCTCCTCCCTTATAAATAAGGTTTCTAATGACAATTAATAAAATCAAACAAACCATCAAAGATCATTCTTGAAAAGAAGTGTAGTAAATTCAGTACAATCAGAATGATAGTGTTTGTTACAGGTCAGTAACCAGATCAGATCTATAATATAATGTTATCATTGGGAAACTCATTCTATCTTTTTTTTATCTGTAGTGACTTCAGTGCAAACCCCTCTCCCTCATCTTAGCTCTCCATGGTTTGTGAGGTAATAAGCCCTTCACTCATCTGCTAAAGAACTAGAAATAGCAGCTTGATCAAACCATTGACCTAGAGGTGAAAGGACCTGTGTTCCATTACCAGTCACAGGAATCTCCAAGCTTCCTATATCTTTTCATCTATATGGAAAATGATGATCAAAACAACAATGCTGGGCAAGCATGTTTTCCCCTCATTTTATTTTAAACTGTCTGTGCCTTATTCTTCTACTTACAATGCTTTCAATCAGAAACGAATCCATTAACATCAATGTTGTAAATGCATTGTAGGTAGGATGACTATCAGAGCATAAGAGTGCAATTTTGTCTGCTAAGCATTCCAAGCAAGCCTACTCTGAGAAATTATCTTTGAACAAAGAAACATTGTAACCTTTAAGAATGAGCTCTGACTCTAATAAACCCAAAGATCAAAGCTATTTAAACTTAAATATTCCAGGGTTTTCAAAGACTGTTCTTATCGGGGAAAAATTAATAAAAGCGTAAATCAAGTGGAGGCTGTTCCAGGCAGCAAATAGTGATTACAGAAAACAAATCTGAACAGGAAAGATTTGTTAAGGTGCTGGGTCCTAAAATAAGCTGCAGAGAAAATATTGTCATTTCTAAGCAGACAGGTGAAACAAAACAGATTTGCACAAAACAGTACAGATTAATATGTGGTGTATTATGTTTCAGCAACATACTGTGCATTGGGTCACACTATGACCATGAAATAAACACCCAGTTGTAAGATCTTGTGGAACTTTTACCAGGACTGTAGGTTGTAGAAGAGGTTTCTTTAACTCTCAGGGGGATGTTCCAACCTAGTTCACTGTCTACCTTCAATCATAAATCAGATTTGGTACTCATGGTAACTCTCTCTAGTACCAACTTTTATAATAAAACGAGTGCCTCTCATTGCATTTATATTTTCAAGTTCCTCTTTAATAGCCCATTCATAGGTGGTTACTTAGGATACCAGCTTCCATAAACCAAAACAAAGAGGACAATTAAACCTATGAAACTACTGTTGCCAAATAAGTCACTTCTCCTTTTAAAATATGCTGACTACATCAAGGCTGCAGTCACATAAAAAGCCAAGTAATAAGGGTCAAAATCTGCATTTAGTCAGTTACATGCCTATATTGCTAATTACATGAGTTGGGTGGAAACAGGTGAATTGATCTTTAGTCTGTATCAAATTAGAATATTTCATGCAGGGAATACCATGTCTACCACAGTAATATTTAATCAGAGAAAACATTACATTGTAAATTTGGATGTCCTATGCCAAGAAGAAGAAGATGCTTTTGTTACTGCTGCTGAACTGGTTGCCATTAAAATGCTAACATTTGCTCAATGTTACCGCAAATTGATATCTGAGATACAGTAATGTTGGTTTTGTGCCTTAGGACTGGTCTACACTAAAGCTAAGCTTAGGGTTGACCTAAGTCATGCTACTTCAGTTATGTAAATTACCTTCCTTCCTTCCTGGTGATCCCCTAAAGGTTTCAGCATTGTCTTCAGGGAATGTTTAAACCTTCAGCATTGTCTTCAGAGAAGAAGGAGGATTTTGGAAACTACAGACCAGTCAGCCTCACCTCAGTCCTTGGAAAAAATCATGGAGCAGGTCCTCAAGGAAGCACTTAGAGGAGAGGAAAGTGACGAGGAATAATCAGCATGGATTCACCAAGGGCAAGTCATGCCTGACTAGCCTAATTGCCTTCTATGATGAGATAACTGGCTTTTTGGACATGTTAGTCCTTGACTTTAGCAAAGCTTTTCCTCACAGTATTCTTGCCAGCAAGTTAAAGAAGTATGGGCTGGATGAATGGACTACAAGGTGGATAGAAAGCTGGCTACATCATCAGGCTAAACAGGTAGTGATCAATGACTCCATGTCTAGTTGGCAGCCGGTATCAAGCGGCATACTCCAAGGGTCAATCCTGGGACTGGTTTTGTTCAATATCTTCATTAATGATCTGGAGGAGGCCTGGACTGCACCCTCAGCAAGTTTGCAGATGACATTAAATTGAGAAGAGGGGTAGATATGCTGGAGGATAGGGATAGGATACAGAGGGACCTAGACAAATTAGAGGATTGGGCCAAAATAAATCTCATGAAGTTCAACAAGGACAAGTGCAGAGTCCTGCACTTAGGAAGGAAGAATCCCATGCACTGCTACAAACTAGGGACAGAGTGGGTAGGCAGCAGTTCTGCAGAAAAAGACTTAGAGTTTACAGTGGACGAGAAGCGGGATATGAGTCAACAGTGTATCCTTGTTGCCAAAAAGTCTAATGGCATTTTGGGCTGTATAAATAGGGGTATTGCCAGCAGATCGAGGGACGTGATCATTCCCCTCTATTTGGCATTGGTGAGGCCTCATACTATGTTCATTTTTGGGCTCCACACTACCAGAAGGATGTGGAAAAATTGGAAAGAGTCCAGTAGAGGGCTACAAAAATGATTAGGGGGCTGGAGCACGTGACTTATGAGGTGAGGCTGCGAGAACTGGGTTTATTTAGTCTGCAGAAGAGAAGAATAAGGGGGGATTTGGTAGCTACTTCCAAAGAGGATGGATCCAGACTGTTCTCAGTGGTACCAGATGACAGAACAAGGAGTAATGGTCTCACGTTGCAGTGGGGAGGTTTAGGTTGGATATTAGGAAAAACTTTTTCACTCGGAGGGTGGTGAAGCACTGGAATGGGTTACCTAGGGAGGTGATGGAATCTCCTTCCTTAGAGGTTTTTAAGGCCAGGCTTGACAAAGCTCTGGCTGGGATTTAGTTGGGGACTGGTCCTGCTTTGAGTATTGGGTTGGACTAGATGACCTCTTGAGGTTCCTTCTAACCCAGATATTCTATGATTTTATGATTGTCCATAATTTGTGCAGTACTGAGTGTGGTAAAACCACCCTGGCACTCCTTTCCTGCCACAGTCCTGCTCCCTGCACATATCCTGGCCTGCAAGGGGAGCCTTGGAGGGCAGCCTTACAACTGCCTTCCTCAGTTCCTGAGCCGGGGAAATCCTGCTTGAGGGGATTTTAATGCTCCCTTTTCCCCACTCTTACCCAGCATACAGGATTTCACCCCATGCCTCCTACTTGCACTATGTTGCTATATCCATTAGATTGAATAGGATAGTATGCGCAAGATATGGGGCTTGGAAGCTGAAGTGGGGCTTTATGTGAGGCAGAGTTCACATTTTTTATTCTTCCACTGAACCCTCTTCATCTTTCCTCATCTCAGTCCTATTTTCTCTGCATCAATGTGTCTTGAAGCACAGTTAAGAATCTTGTCCCACATGTCTAAATTATTCTAATTAAATATGGTAAAACTAAGGCAAAAATGTTCAGTTATTTACCTAAAATAAGACACCTAAACAAAAGTGACATTATTTTGAGAAGGGTTGAGTAGCTGCAGCTTCCATTTAAGTCCTATAAAAATATCTGAGGTGATTCTAATATTTATATGCCTAATGACCTAAAACCACATTTCTTGTATGAGTAAATTGAAGTATCTCTATGAATTTATTCCTAGTTTTAATGTGTTTATGTTTATGTAGTGCTTGTGAAATTATGCACTAGGTTGTCTTATTACAAATTACATCTAGTTTATCCCCAAACTTTATCAATGCATCTTTGGACTGTCTTGAAATTAGATTGATATTTTAATCCTGAATTTCTCTTGAGCAGAAATTGAGAATCATGATGAATTGGGCAGTGATGCTGGAATGTGCACAGTGGCCACTAGACACTAGGATAATGTCACCAAAATAATTTTAATTAAAGACTGTAACCAGGATTTATTCTCAAATATTGAAGGAAAAAACATTAGATTAAATCCCCACTAATCTCATAAATTAAAAATTGTTGGTATCTATGTTCCTTTACTGCAAATTGCTATGATAGGGATAATGTACATTTTATAATAGTCCCACTATTAATCTGACCATTTTGCATTTGTCTACTCTCCATAATTGCATCTATTTCTACAATGGATTATTTCATCTATTTATCTCAGAATTAGGGATGCTATTCCATGACTTCAACAGGTTGTCTTGAAAATATTGGCAACCTTATCTAAGCATAAAGAGGAGATTATGACCTAACTGTCATGTACCAGTAGAAATTGCCTGTCTCTCCCTTTCTGTGTCAAGAGATTTTTGGCAAGAACATAATATTCACTTCAAAATCAGTTTGTTCCTTAGCCTTTTTTTTTTCTTCATATATTCCATTCATCTGATCCTCCTTCTTCCAAACAGTCTTCAGACCTCCAGACTGATTAGATCCTAATTCTTTTGGCATGCTGTCAACTTGTCCTAGTCAGAATAACTATTAGGCCTTTGCTTTTGCTACTCCTCTGCAATTTTGTTTCCCTTTCTCCGCTTTGTGTCTTTTCTTTTTGATTTTCACCTATTTTGCCTGAAGCTGTCTTCTTACAATATGTTACCACCTCTCTGTAGATTTGTTCTTTGCCTGCCCAAGTAATTTATTTATGTGTTAGCTTCCTCTTCTCCGTTATCCAGGCTGTTTGACTTTGTGTGTACTGCTTTTCATTTGCCTTACATATTTAATATATTATTAACAATTTGAAACAGGAGGGCTTTTATATCTTTTAATGCAACAACTTAATCATGCCAACTGTGTATTTTAAAATGACTGAAATTCCTTGTGCACTCATACCGAAATAACACATCATGTGTATTTATGAAGGCTGCATAACTGAACACAAAGGATAGTGAGAAGCTTTGTATGCATGCATGTGTTTGTGTGTGCATGCGCATGTGTGCATACACTTGGCAGCTAAATGACACATTTAGAGTAAATGCCAAAATAAATAAAAATCATTCTGTGGATTCTTATTATCTATTCTTGTATTTTCATTATATATAGAGATAAAGGAGGGAAAAAACAAACAAACAAACAAAAAAAAAACCTTTCCAATCTAAACATCCCTTCAAATTCTAGTACTTGAATGTGACAGAAATTCCATCATATGATTTGTCCCTAAGCTCCAAAAATAAACTGAGATTCATATTCAACTCAAGATGGGGTTTCTGTTCCTTTTCATTAGTTTATGCCACTAAAAGAAGTATGATGAAGGCAGACATTAGAAATCCAGCAGCACAGATATCGAATAGATCCTATGTTTATTGTTTCCCCCATGCTAAAATTTTTACATGTTGAAATTGTTTGGTCTGACATGCACAAAATGATGGTGGCATGCTATCTAATCAGATTTCTGTAGGAAATGGGTGGAGAGTGAACTGCTTAGAGTTCTTGATACAGCAGATTCAAGTTACTAGTTGTAATCCCATCCTGTTCTTCAGCTGATTTAGATTTCACACATCATATACCTTCCTATTAGGGCTGTCACTCACTCATTCACTCATGCCCATCACCCCATAGTGCTGTCAAGCAATTTTAAAAAATTAATTTTGATTAATCGCATTGTTAAACAATAATAGAATACCATTTATTTAAATATTTTGAATGTTTTCTATATTTTCAAATATATTGATTTAAAGCACAACACAGAATATAACATGCACAGTGCTCAATTTATATTTATTTTTATTACAAGTATTTGCACTGTAAAAAAAAACAAAATAAATAGTAAAAGCAGCAAAGAATCCTGTGGCACCTTATAGACTAACAGAGGTTTTGGAGCATGAGCTTTCGTGGGTCAATACCCACTTCCTCAGATGCATGTAATGGAAATATCCAGGGGCAGGTATATATATGTGTGCTAGCAAGCAAGCTAGAGATAACGAGGTCAGTTCAATCAGGGAGGATGAGGCCCTGTTCTAGCAGTTGAGGTGTGAAAACCAAGAGAGGAGAAACTGGTTCTGTAATTGGCAAGCCATTCACAGTCTTTGTTCAATCCTGAGCTGATGGTGTCAAATTTGCAGATGAACTGAAGCTCAGCAGTTTCTCTTTGAAGTCTGGTCCTGAAGTTTTTTTGCTGCAGGATGGCCACCTTAAGGTCTGCTATAGTGTGGCCAGGGAGGTTGAAGTGCTCTCCTACAGGTTTTTGTATATTGCCATTCCTAATGTCTGATTTGTGTCCATTTATCCTTTTCCGTAGAGACTGTCCAGTTTGGCCGATGTACATAGCAGAGGGGCATTGCTGGCATATGATGGCGTATATTACATTGGTGGATGTGCAGGTGAATGAACCAGTGATGGTGTGGCTGATCTGGTTAGGTCCTGTGATGGTGTCGCTGGTGTGGATATGTGGGCAGAGCTGGCATCGAGGTTTGTTGCATGGATTGGTTCCTGAGCTAGAGTTATTATGGTGTGGTGTGCAGTTACTGGTGAGAATATGTTTCAGGTTGGCAGGTTGTCTGTGGGCAAGGATTGGCCTGCCACCCAAGGCCTGTGAAAGTGTGGGATCATTGTCCAGGATGGGTTGTAGATCCTTGATGATGCGTTGGAGGGGTTTTAGCTGGGGGCTGTATGTGATGGCCAGTGGAGTCCTGTTGGTTTCTCTCTTGGGTTTGTCTTGCAGTAGGAGGCTTCTGGGTACACGTCTGGCTCTGTTGATCTGTGTCCTTATTTCCTCGTGTGGGTATTGTAGTTTTGAGAATGCTTGGTGGAGATTTTGTAGGTGTTGGTCTCTGTCTGAGGGGTCAGAGCAGATGCGGTTGTACCTCAGTGCTTGGCTGTAGACAATGGATCGTGTGATGTGCCCGGGATGGAAGCTGGAGGCATGAAGGTAGGCATAGCGGTCGGTGGGTTTTCGATATAGGGTGGTGTTAATGTGACCATCACTTATTTGCACCGTGGTGTCAAGAAAGTGGACCTCCCGTGTAGATTGATCCAGGCTGAGGTTGATGGTGGGGTGGAAGCTGTTGAAATCATGGTGGAATTTTTCCAGAGTCTCCTTCCCATGGGTCCAGATGATGAAGATGTCATCAATCATCTTCTGGACCCATGGGAAGGAGACTCTGGAAAAATTCCACCATGATTTCAACAGCTTCCACCCCACCATCAACCTCAGCCTGGATCAATCTACACGGGAGGTCCACTTTCTTGACACCACGGTGCAAATAAGTGATGGTCACATTAACACCACCCTATATCGAAAACCCACCGACCGCTATGCCTACCTTCATGCCTCCAGCTTCCATCCCGGGCACATCACACGATCCATTGTCTACAGCCAAGCACTGAGGTACAACCGCATCTGCTCTGACCCCTCAGACAGAGACCAACACCTACAAAATCTCCACCAAGCATTCTCAAAACTACAATACCCACACGAGGAAATAAGGACACAGATCAACAGAGCCAGACGTGTACCCAGAAGCCTCCTACTGCAAGACAAACCCAAGAGAGAAACCAACAGGACTCCACTGGCCATCACATACAGCCCCCAGCTAAAACCCCTCCAACGCATCATCAAGGATCTACAACCCATCCTGGACAATGATCCCACACTTTCACAGGCCTTGGGTGGCAGGCCAATCCTTGCCCACAGACAACCTGCCAACCTGAAACATATTCTCACCAGTAACTGCACACCACACCATAATAACTCTAGCTCAGGAACCAATCCATGCAACAAACCTCGATGCCAGCTCTGCCCACATATCCACACCAGCGACACCATCACAGGACCTAACCAGATCAGCCACACCATCACTGGTTCATTCACCTGCACATCCACCAATGTAATATACGCCATCATATGCCAGCAATGCCCCTCTGCTATGTACATCGGCCAAACTGGACAGTCTCTACGGAAAAGGATAAATGGACACAAATCAGACATTAGGAATGGCAATATACAAAAACCTGTAGGAGAGCACTTCAACCTCCCTGGCCACACTATAGCAGACCTTAAGGTGGCCATCCTGCAGCAAAAAAACTTCAGGACCAGACTTCAAAGAGAAACTGCTGAGCTTCAGTTCATCTGCAAATTTGACACCATCAGCTCAGGATTGAACAAAGACTGTGAATGGCTTGCCAATTACAGAACCAGTTTCTCCTCTCTTGGTTTTCACACCTCAACTGCTAGAACAGGGCCTCATCCTCCCTGATTGAACTGACCTCGTTATCTCTAGCTTGCTTGCTAGCACACATATATATACCTGCCCCTGGATATTTCCATTACATGCATCTGAGGAAGTGGGTATTGACCCACGAAAGCTCATGCTCCAAAACCTCTGTTAGTCTATAAGGTGCCACAGGATTCTTTGCTGCTTTTACAGATCCAGACTAACACGGCTACCCTCTGATACTTGAAAATAAATAGTATTTTTCAATTCACCTAACTTTTGTAGTTCAGTCTCTTTATCATGAAGTTGAACTTACAAATGTAGAATTATGTAACTGCATTAAAAATAAAACAATGTAAAATTTTAAAGCCTGCAAATCCACTCAGTCCTACTTCTTGTTCAACCAATAGCACAGACAAACAAATTTGTTTATATTTGCAAGCAACAATGCTGCCCACTTCTTGTTTACAATGTCACCTGAAAGTGAGAATAGACATTCACATGGCACTGTTATAGCCAGTGTCACAAGTTATTTATGTGCCAGATGTGCTAAAGATTCATATGTCCCTTTATGCTTTGACCACCATTCCAGGGGACATGCATCCATGCTGATAATAGGTTTCTGTTCAATAACAATCCCAAGCAGTGTGGACTGACACATGTCCATTTTCATTATCTGAGTCAGATGCCACGAGCAGAAGTTAATTTTCTTTTTTGGTGGTTCGGCTTCTGTAGTTTCTGCATTGGAGTGTTGCTCTTTTAAAACTTCTGAAAGCATGATCCACACCTCATCCCTCTCAGATTTTGGAAGGCACTTCAGTTTCTTAAGCCTTAGAACAAGTGCTGTAGCTATCTTTAGAAATCTCACATTAGTACCTTCTTTGCATTTTGTGTGTGTAGATGGGTGTAGATCAGACTACAGTGAGAGGTAGTGGCATGGTTTGGCTTGTCATACCATTAATATGGTCTGAGTTTCATATAATCCAGATATGCCTCAGCATGTAGTTGCTCAGCTTTCTGTAACTCTACTTCTGTAATGCTTGGATTAATACTAACTTGTTGAAGTTCAAAAAAGAGAGAAGTTCTAGCCAAAGCAGATCAGGTAGAAGTGATTTCTGGTTCTCTGAGGGTGTTCTTTCACCATTTTTTAATAAGATAAATGAATGGGGTCATTCCATCTCTGCATGTCCAAGTGCTTATGACCATTCCTCTTGTATACAGAGTTCACCAAAGTCATCCACACATTTGTGACCTCCAGATTGGATTCTAGTGTACTCTGCACAGGGCTATGCTTGATGATCACATGGATTTTGAGATAGTGCAGCTGGTCACTTACTTAGAAAAGCTTATGGTTTGCAGAACATTACATCAGAACTCCATGAAATACATTAGCTTCCAGTTCATTCTCAGCTGTAATTTAAGTTCTTAATTTTAACCTATATGGTTTGGGACATGTATGTCTTAGAGGCCACTGCTCTCTTCATGTTATCCCACAACATGGCAACTGAGTTCATCTGAGATACCTGATATGAGAGTACTAGATTTATGACAATGGGGGGTTGAGGAAGTTCTTCCATTCCAAAATTAATTTTCTCCCCAGTTTGTAGTACACTGGAGGTATCAGCTCAAATCCAGCACTGTCTCCCATTCATTTGTAATCACCAGCCTCCCTGCTGAAAGTGCCAAGCTAAGAGTAATTGTTATAAAGGTCTGTATGCAGTTGTAGTGGATCTAAACCAGTACAGAGTTCTGGTTTATTTAGAAAGAATCTTCATATTGTAGATGCTTAAAACTGTGCTTTAGAATCATCCTACTTACATTTACTATATATATATATATGATCCTTTAATATAATTTGCTTTTGGTAAGATCCCTGTTAAAGATAGTTTGTATCTAGCTGACTGCATTCAGTGACCTTTTGCATAATCATTTCTTTTTTCTAACTAAAATTTAATTTTCTATTTTTAGAATGCAGACCACTGTATGACCTTTAGCTGCCATCTGGCATTGAGTTTCCGCTCTAGCAGAAGAGCACAGTGTGTACGGGAAGCAGCTTGAATATCATATTCACAATGAAGTAGAAGTTCTGAGAATTGTTGGGTCAGTCAACAGAAGGCAATGATGTGTCAAATCCTTGGTGTCTTTTTTGTATGTACACTTGCTGAACTGTAAGAAGGTCATTGTTCATTCATGGTCGTATAAATGCAGCATGACTCTAAAAAGTATGGTTTTCATTTTAAGCTTTCCTGAAGTGTTCCAAAATGTATTGTCTAGAACATTGATATATATGACTCTCTGAGGAACAATTAGGCTTTGAAACTTCTCAGTAGCAAAACGTTAAACAATGTATGTATGCTTCAGATGAAGTTATTTGAAACTGAAGGAAAATACCTTAAACTAAAATGTACACATAATTAAAACTGTGGGAATATACATATATGCTAAATGATCACAAAGCACTTTAAAAACTAATATGCAAAAAACACTCAGAGATTGCCCATACTGAAATACAGCAAGTGCTTTAAAGTTAATAATAACTAATAAAAATCAAGATAGTGAACATTTCAGGAAAAGCAGAGAAGTCTAAAATCACCAGTTGAAACAACAGAGTAGAATGTACTGAAAATTAATTACTCAGGTTAGCAATTGGCTCGGACACTAGGGGTAACACACCTATTCTTATGCAGAGTACAGTGAGATCTTTAGTGACCATAGGTGTTCAGGAAATTGGTTTTACATGTCTTCTGAGAAGGCACCTCCAGTAAAACATTCTTACCACCATGCTGGGATTAGAGCTGTGCAGGAAACAGCATTTCTGTTCTGTGGATAATTTTGCATTTTGAATATGAACTAAAGGTCAGAAATGCAAAATTGTAAGTGTAATGGACGTTTCCAGGTAGCCTGTAGGTTGACAGGAAACCAACTTTCTGATCAGCCAGCCAGCCTTCCTGGTTTCCAATGAAAGTTTTGATGGAATTGACAAATTCCCACTGAATGTTCTGATTCTGTTGGATCAGCATTTTCAAACAAAACTGTAGCTGAGACAGTAGTTCAGTATGGATACAGGGGGAAACTGCTGGCTGTTGAATGACATTGCCACTTCTTGCAACTCTTAGGCATTTTTTAAGGCCCCCAACCATGGAGATGACCCATTTTAGTTTGCAAAAGATTAAAAGCTTATACCATATTGTGAAATGCTCCATTGCTGACAAATTTCATATACAAAACTTAATACTCCTAATACAGACAGTATGAAATCATAATTTCACTCAGAGCTCACATAAAGACTCAAGACATTACAGCAGGAGCAACAGTCAGAAATATAATTAAAGATCTATAATAGTTCCAGTCTAACCCCTGTTTTCAGTCATTTTTAACTGCATCAGGTGATGTATTTCCAGTAGAGATAAGAAGATGATAGTACCATTATACATGGCACTTGTGAGAGACCTCATCCGGAACACTGTGTGCAGTTCTGGTCTTCCATGTTTAAAAAGCATGAATTCAAACTGGAGCAGGTACAGAGAAGGGCTACTAGGATAATCTGAGGAAAGGAAAACCTGTCTTATGAAAGGAGATTCAAAGAGCTTAGCTTGTTTAGCCTAACCAAAAGAAGACTGAGGAGATATCATTGATCTCTATAAATATATCAGAGGAACAAATACCAGGGAGGGAGAGGAATGATTTAAGTTCAGTACTAATGTGGACACAAGAACAAATAGATATAAATTGGCCATCAGGAAGTTTAGATTTGAAATTAGATGACGGTTTCTAACCATCAGAGGACTGAAGTTCTGGAACAACCTTCCAAGGGGAGCAGTGGGGGAAAAGAACATATCTGGCTTCAAGACTAAGCTTTATAAGTTTATTGAAGGGATGGTATGATGGGATAGCCTAATTTTGGCAATTAATTGGTGTTTGACTATTAGCAGTAAATATGTCCAATGGCCTGTGATGACATGTTAGATGAGGTGGGATCTGAGTTACTACAGAGAATTCTTTCCTGGGTGTCTGGCTGGTGAGTCTTGCCCACATGCTCAGGGTTTAGCTGATAGCCATATTTGGGGTCAGGAAGGAATTTTCCTCCAGGACAGATTGGCAGAGGCCCTAGGGGGTTTTCGCCTTCCTCTGCATCATGGGGCATGGGTCACTTGCTGGAAGATTCTCTGCATCTTGAAGTCTTTAAACCATGATTTGAGGACTTCAATGGCCCAGACATAGGTTTGATACAGGAGTGAGTGGGTGAGATTCTGTGGCCTGCATTGTGCAGAAGGTCAGACTAGACGATCATAATGGTCCCTTCTGACCTTAAAGTCTATGATTCTATGAGATTCGCAGATGGTATGAATCAACATAGCTCCATAATGTCCATGGCCTGATGGCCACAGCAGATTTGTCTAAATAAAAGAAAAACTTGATATAGATTGTGAAAAAATACTACTAGCTGTATATTAAAACAGCTGCAATAGTGCTGTCACAAACCTAGTGACTAGTCCAGTAGCATAGCTAGCGGGGTTCAGAGGAAGCAGCCACTTCCCCTCAGCGGCAGGAGGAGCGAGGAGGCTGGCTCCTCGGCTCAGGGCTCAGTGGCCAAGCTCTCCCCCCCCGCCCCTTGCTAATGAGGCGGGTGGGGGGAGGCGAAAAGGCCCCTGTGCCTTTAAGGCTGACTGGCTGGTGAGCCCCAAATGGAGTGCACCGAGCACCGGGAGCAGGCCTGGGACAGGCAGCGGCACAGGACGGAAGGTGAGTGGGGGGGTGGTTCCGGTGTCTTGCGCTGGGGAGTCTGAGTGAGTGGCTCCCTGGGGCTGGGCCCGCAGGCCGTGCTGTCTGGACAGGAGGGGCCCTGGCGCGGCACAGGAGCCTGAAGTCTGGGGTAGGGGGGATGGGACCCCGCGAGTGGGGCCGGGCGGCAAGGCCCGGCGGGGGATACCTGCAGATAACGCTGGGCAGGAGAGATTCTCCCAGGACCGCGGGCGGACGGGGGGGTATCTGCATCCCCGAGAAGCCCGCAGGAGTCCTCAGCTGGTCCGGGGTTAATCTGGGAAGGGAAATGGAAGGAGTCAGGAGGCGTTGTCAGAGGAGGAGCCAAGGGGGCGTGGCCAGAGGAGGAACCAAGGAAGGGCGCCTTTTTTATGTTTGTTCCCCCTATACTTAAAACCTGACTACGCCACTGGACCAGTCTTTTAGATATGGGATTATTGTACAGTATCTGACAATAGTAATAAAAGAGTAAATGCTGTAAAATATGACTGCAGAAACATATTCAACTAGTTATTTAAATTTGCTTATCATTGACTCCTTCAGTGATGATTGAAACACTGAAAGTCTAATGTGGGTATAGGTAGCAACTAAATCAAGAAAACAGTTGGCAGTTCACTCATTGCCTGAAAAATCCTGATCAAACTGTGACAAGAAAAGAACTTGCCAAAATATCAGCTGAAGCAGAAAGTTCAATTTTATTGCTGTTCTAATTGTTAGATGCTTGAGAGAGTCCTGAACAAGGGAAAGGTGTGTATGATAATTTCATTTGATTGATGGATTTCTCCCACTGTGGCTGAGCAATGTAGTTGATGTAGACCATTGAAAGAAGAGAGTCTCAAGTTAGGTGGAATTAATTATGAAGATATAGGTGGGGAAAATGTAGACAAAAGATCCAGCTTTTGATGACATTAATAATAATATGGCTTAAATCTCTCTGTATAATTTTAAAATATCTTAGTGATGATTTGGGGCTTGAGAAAATAGTTTACAAAATGTTTCTAGTTAAATTGTATCTATCTATTACGGTTGACTTGTTAGTAGTGAGTATGTAGAGATATCTGTTGTTGGAAGTACGGAGAGCTGGCTGTTCACGTTGTATTGGCTTTTCGCCTTATTTCCAGCTGCCATCTTGCATCATGAAAAAAGAACATCTTTAGTAAATATATTTTCTGAATGTACTAAATTCTTGTAGTTCCCAAAGGCTGTTTGGGGATTAAAAATATAAGGAGAGGTAGCTCTTGACCACATCTTCATAGAGAGATTGTTTCAAAACTATGAAGAAGTTTGAGAACCTCTAGTTATTATTGTTGTTATTATTATCAGCATTTGACATGGGAGCCCAGGTCATGGACCAGGACTACATTCTGCTAGTTGTACAAACACTGAACAAAAAGACAGTTCCCGCCCCAAATACCTCACAATCTAAGTCTAAAATGAGATAACTGATTGCTTCAGATACATCTAAAGGGAATACAAGGAACAATGAGACAATGTGTTAGGCAGCATGATAAGGCAGTGTTTTTAGCACATCAGCAACCTTGCTGTTGTCAAGCATTTTGTAGGCATCATGACAAAGGAAAGTTTTAAAGAGGGTTTTGAGGCAGGATAATGCATTCATTTTTTTGCATATTTGTGGGGAGCTCCTCCCAAGTATGAAGGGCAGCATGGGATAAAGCATGAAAGTGCCTGTATGAAAAAGTAAGAAGTAGGCAATGGAGGTTGGAATCATGGACTGATCAAAGGTCAGAGCTGACATCTCGGGAGTGAATGAAAGATGATATGTAAGGTAGGATTAAGTCGTGAAGTATCCTGAAAGTGAGGAAAAGTACCTGATGGCTGATGAGATAGAGAAGAGGAGCCAGTGAAATGATGCAAAGAGAGGACTAATATGATCAAAGCAACTGTCATAAACAGATGGTTAAGGGTTAATGTCTCTTTTACCTGTAAAGGGTTAAGAAGCTCAGTGAACCAGGCTGACACTTGACCAGAGGACCAATGAGGGGACAAGACACTTTCAAATCTTGGTGGAGGGAAGTCTTTGTTTGTGCTGTTTGTTTTGTTCGTTGTTCACTCTTGGGGCTAAGAGGGACCAGACGTACACCCAGGTGTCCCAATCTTTCTGAATCAATCTTTCATGTTTCAAAATTGTAAGTATAGTCAGGCAAGGCGGATTAGTCTTATGTTTGTTTTCTTAACTTGTAAATGTGTCTTTTGCTGGAAGGATTTTTGTCTCTGTTTGCTGTAACTTTGAATCTCAGGCTAGGCTGGGGGGAGTCCCTCTAGGCTGTATGAATCTGAGTACCCTGTGAGCATTTTTTCATCCTGATTTTACAGAGCTAATTTTTACCTTTTCTTTCTTTAATTAAAAGCTTTCTTTTTAAGAACCTGATTGATTTTTCCTTGTTTTGGAATCCAAGGAATTGAGTCTAAACTCACCAGGGATTGGTGGGGGGAAAAGGAAGGGAATGGTTAATTCCTCTTTGTTTTAAGATCCAAGGAGTTTGGATCTGTGTAGCTTCCCAAGACAACCCAGGGAGGGGAAAGTCTGTGGGGGGAAAAGAAGGGGGATGGTTTATTTCTCCTTGTTTTAAGACCCAAGGGGTTTGGGTCTTGGGTTCCCCAGGGAAGGTTTTGGGGAACAGGAAGTGTGCCAAACACTATATTTTTGGCTGGTGGCAGCGTACCAAATTTAAGCTAGTAATTAAGCTAAAAAGTGATCATGCAGGTCCCCACTTTTTGGACGCTAAAGTTCAAAGTGGGGGACAAAACCTTGACAGCAACAGAATGGGAAAATTAGAGAGACAAGGTGGGCAAGGTAATATCTTACATTGGAACAATTTCTCTTGTGAGAGGGACAAACTTTTGAGCTTACACAGAGCTCTTCTTCTGGTCTAGGGAGTCAACTCAGATGTCACTGCTAAATAGAAAAAAATAAATATACCTTGTATTTAGCAATGACACTCTTAGTTTGTTTCCCAGACCTGAAGAAGTGCTGTGTTTAAGCTTGAAAGCTTGTCCCTTTTACTAACAGAAGTTGGTAAAGATATTATCTCACCCACTTTGTCTCTCTAATATTCTGTGACAAACATTGCTACAACAACACTGCATACAAGACTAGGAAGATGACATTTGCAGCAGCATTCTGAATGAATATGTTGCACTGGTCAAGGCTAGAGAGCAGAATGTTGCACTAATCAAAATGCAAGATGATGAGAGCCCAGACAAGAGTTTGAACAATGTAAGTGGTTAGTGAAAACTGCATCTTAGAGATGTTATGCAGCAGGAATCACAAGATTTAAAAATAGCCGGTTGTGAGAACCTATAGAAAGGTCTAAATCAAAGATGATGCCTAGGCTTTGGGACTGAGTGACAGGACAGCTGGTGGTGTTGCCCACAGTGATTGAGAAAGGAAGTAACAGGGAGGATTTAGGTGGGGAAAAGATTAAGAACCCTGTTTTAGCAATGTTAAACAGGAGCTGATGGCTAGACGTTTATGAGAAGCTGTCAGAGAGACAGGCCAACATTTTAGTTTGTACAGAAGAGACAGATCTGGAGTAGAGAAGTGGATCTGTGGTAGCAGAATTTGTGTTTGTGGATGAGATTTCCTAGAGATAAGGTGTAGAAGGAGTCAGGACCATCATGCTAAACGTTGTCACTAACACTTTAGACAAGCTACTTAACATGTCCGAACCACAGGACTAATCTACTTTCGACTATGGGGTGTGAATTGTAGCATGAATTAGTATGCTATGCTGTAATTGCTCTGTGAGGACCCTGGGGGTGCAAACTAAAAGGTTCCTAGTTTGTGTTAACATAGTCCTGTTTCTAATACAACCTGCAACAAATGAGTGTAATAGATGGGAGGATGAAAGGTGGAAGGATGAAAGACACAGTAAAAATAATAAAGTTATGTAGACATACGTTAATATTACATTGATCTATATTGAAAGGATAATTTTGGATGGTCAGTTGTAACAAAGAATGACTAGAAGTAAATTCTGCAGTTCAGATGCAGGCACATAAATTTAGCTCCCCATCACATCAGACATGGGAGATGCAGAGCTTTTAGTTAAGAATAAATATGTGGAGTATAACTTTAACAGCAAAGATGTTAAAGACCATTTAATTTCAGTATTAGGTGTTCTGCTCGCTGCAGTAAAAATAGACCATTATGGAATGGGGTACAATGATTTTTGATGAATTAGATGAAAAATCCCACTGGAGCAAAATCAATCTCAGCTTGGGGCCTTGAGATATTGATCTACCTCAAGTATTATATTACTAATTTGTAAGGCTTTGGATCTGAAAAACTCTGTGGTCCTCAATATGATGACTTTGGTGCAAGGCTAAAACTATGACAGTTCTAAATTTAAGATTACATTGCAAGAAAATTTTTCTTTTTCTTTCTTTCTTTCTTTCTTTCTTTCTTTCTTTCTTTCTTTCTTTCTTTCTTTCTTTCTTTCTTTCTTTCTTTCTTTCTTTCTTTCTTTCCAGAAATGGTAATCAAGTTAAAATGGTATTACATGATTCATTTACTAATACCCTCTGCTAATGAAGTTGGGTGAAAGCAAACATTTTATAAACAATTTTTTTCTTGATTGTTCATTATGTTATATGGGGGCGGCTCTAGGAATTTTGCTGCCCCAAGCACGGCAGGCAGGCTGCCTTCCACAGCTTGCCTGCGATGGGTCCACTGGTCCCGCGGCTTCGGCAGACCTCCGCTGAAGCCATGGGACCAGCGGACCCTCCTCAGGCAAGCCACCAAGGGCAGCCTGCCTGCCGCCCGGCAGAGCACCCCCTGCGGCTTGCCTCCCCAAGCACGTGCTTGGCGTGCTGGGGCCTGGAGCCACCCGTGATGTTATAGTACATCCCCAAGAGCCATTCCAATATGACAGCTCCATTGTTTTCCCTCCATGTTTTCATCTCTAAAAGTATTAGTGGCCAATTAACTTTTAAACCTATATCTACACATTCTGAACAACGGTTAAAATACTTTTTGTAAATGCAAACTAGAAACATGTCTAAACAACATATCAGTGTAAATACTTGGAATGGAAAGTGTAAGCTTTCTGCTAAGCGAAGTATCCTCTTCCTATGCGGTTTTCATCTGTGAAGCTACCCCTGATATATCACTATTGCATTCAGGCCAGCAGCTCCGCTGAAGTCCATTAGAAATTCCACTTCATATAACACATTTCACTATAATAGCAAAAGTCTTTGCTCCCAAGAGTGAGCACAGTAATACATTTTTATGATGTAATTGTCCATAGCCTAGAGAACACCTGTTAGCTAAATCTGATTTAGTATAGTGCTTCTAACACCGCAAAACTATAGAATGGTATAGTAAGATAGTTAGGAAACAAAGTAAGAACTTGATTTTTACAACAAAAAATAGTAGCATAGCTCCTGATGTTTTTCTCCATTTGAAGGTCTCATTCATTATACAAATAGACCATGAAAATAATATATTGTTTCATGTCCAATTTGCAGTATTGCAGCTGAGTTTCATAAACTGTCTATGCACTATAAATGAGAAGCGGTAAATAAACCCCTCATAATTATAACTGCTAGGTATAAATACTAATAAAATTGCATTCAAAATATATTCAGCAACTTGATTATTATTAAATCATGTGCCCTTGCCAGAAAGAAGAGTTGTACTGTCAGGTTTAGCTCAATGGCACTATAGTTTACCATAAACAATCAAAACAACTTCATTTGCCAGATCCTTGGTACATGATGAAATAGTGTGAGCAAACATACCTCTGGTCTAACACCATTTACTTCAAATAAGGTAAGCCAGAAAGTATTTTTGATGTGTCTTACCATTACATGCAAAAAGAAGGATATAGACAAACATTCTTATTAATTGTGTGCAGCTGTGTTTGCTAGACATTCTAATTAATGTTACTTAATCATTTTTAGTCCATTTTCAACTTTTCTTCAAATTAGCATGTTCAAACTTGTGTGACTAATTTTTACCACCTGAGTTTTGAACTCTAAACTTAGATTTATTCATACAAACTTGATGTTAGTGACAAATGTGAAACTTAGATTTCTGGCTATTCAATTAGAATGCATAACTAATTTTTTCATGTACAGTTTGCAGGTTAGTTGTGTGCAAAAGCTGGGTACAACGTTTTGGACCAAATTTAGGCTGACCACTTTGAAAATATGGCTTTTTAATTCAGAATCTAATGTATTATAAGATGAGGAGAAAAGATGGAGTCCTTGACTGGCATCCTTAGACTTATTTATGCATATTTTCTCAATCAAACTGTGTGACAATAGTTCAAAGTTTGTATTTTATAAAAATGACATTAAAACAACTCTGATTATAAAATTAAAGAATTTAATTGAAGACAAATGTGTTTGGACAGATGAAATTAAGTTTATATATTTTAAAACTTGAATTAACTTTTTTTTCTGAATCCTGTTGATCTTAGTGACCTTGTTTGTGCTAAATATGGGACTATCTGCAAGGGAATGCATAATTTTATACTCTGTAGGCTTAAATTAAATGCCAAATAGCTTCAAAAGCCAGTTTAATTGCTAAAATGAAAAGATGACACACATCAAAGAATCTTTATTTTTTCATGCTGATGCCTACATAGCTTTTTTATATTCATTTAAAGCTGTTAGTTAGTCTTTATCCTTATTATGGCACCCTTTGAATAGTTGTGGGCTTTTAAAAAGTGCAATAGCACATTTTCAGAATAAAAAGGAATTCAAATTTGAAACTTCAGTCCTTTCTCTCAAAAACTTCATGTGCACATAATATATATGTTTATAATAAAAACAATACCTACCTCTTATATAATCCTTTCCATATGTAAATCTCAAAGCACATTGCCAAGGAAGTCAGTATAATTTTCCCTGTTTTACAGATGGGTAAACTGAGGCACAGCACTGACTTGCTCCAGGTCACCCAGATGGTCAGTAGCAGAGCCAGGAACTGAACTCAGGTTTTCTGTCCTAGCCACTAGGCAACACTTCCTTCCAATGCCAAATCTTATTTGCTCAGCTCATCAAAATATTTAATGTGTCACTTCCTGCACTGGAAAATGCCAGCATTAATAACAATCCTGTTGAAAAATAATCTACATGAACCACATCAAATATTACCACAACAACTGTTATAGTTCTTTTCTACAAACATACGCTTGGACACAGGACTCTCTCTCTCTCAGCTTGTCCAAATGAAATAGTGTTTCTTTGATACAGTAGCTAGACATATCTATGAAACAAGCAGTTGAATTGACTAACTTGAATGTAGCAATCTGGAAAATCTGCTATAGTCAAGTAAGAAAGCCAATTTAGCACCAACATAAACCTACTCTTTGTAGAGTTGGATGGACTGGTGGAATATGGCCCTTGTTTCTTAGCTAAATCACTTCTCAAGCAGAATTCCCAAAACTTTCAAAGGGAGTTTTTACTGAGTAAATATTCAGAATTTTCCCTCATGTCTTCATTCATAAAAGCACTCCATCTGGTGCTACTATGGAGTCTCTGTTTAAAAAAAAATTAGTAATTACTCCCAGCTACCAAACAGCAGAGCTGCTCAAACTTTTTTGTTTCAACAGTTTGATTAAATTTAAAATGCAACACTTTTTAAAAATTAGGAACAGTTTAGTCCGAATTTTCATGATTCACCCTCTCCTTTTGCTACTAATTAGCTATATAGCTAATTGAAAGGTTTTGACTTTAGAATTTTTGAGAGATTTTTTGGGGAAAACACAAAATTTGAAATGTCCTCATGCCCAAGGAAAAATGTTAAAATTATAATTATGTATTTCCCTCCCCCATCGTTTCAACCAGCTCTACCACACATGTGAAATGGGCATTTGAGAGGGGATTATGCTTGGAATAGGAAATAATGGTGGCATCATAGATTGTCTACTGTTACTATACAAGATAATTGCTGGTTTTTTTATTTTTTTATTTTTCTTTTTTCTGATGGTGATATAACAATTTATCACATCAAAGATAGTCTTTTGAAGTTATGCTGTTAGACAATATACACTAAAACTATGAGTTAATTCCCATCTGGGCAGTGGTTGGCAGGCAGCATTTCTGAAAAGACAATGCCCATGTCAGACATGTTTGAAAACTATGTGCTTCTGGAACATTAACACTCATCAAATGTTATGTATCTTTTTTTAGCGTCATTTCTTACATAAATGCAGGAAATGTTATTCAGAATATGATTTCATTTCTTAGGAAGTTTGTCTAAAAAAGAGAGGAGAGGGAGCGCTGATTGTGCATTATAACCTTGTGTTTGACAATATTACCACTATTTTGTTTTTTAGTTTGTAAAATGAAATTATTCATATGACAATTCAGTGACCTTAAAAAGTAATTTGATCTTCACATTCTTGTTGCTTATCTTTATGCATTGATGCCAGAGGATGATGTGCAAAATTATGAGAGAATGACAGAAATGGAAATGACTTATTAGGTCATCTGCTCTATCCTCTTGTAAATACAAGATTGATACCTGCAAGAGAATTTTGTCCAGTCCAGTTATGTCATAATGGGGCTTCCAGCGTGTTCTTTCTGAGACTAGTCAAAAGTTCAGTAGACCTAGTGGCTAGAAAACTTTCCCTCATATCAAGTTAAAACGTACTTTCATCATTTAACTTCTAGCCAAAGCTCCTTCGGCAACCATACAACAATTATTCCTCTGACTAGTATAAAGATGATGTTTAGTTTTATTTATTAGGCATGTACTAAGTGGTTGACAGTGTACCAAATGTAGAAGTCATAGGGTAGGATTTTCAAAAGTACCTAAGTGACTTAGGAACACAAATGCACTGGCTTTCACTGGGGTTCATGCTCCTAATTCACTTAAATCCTTTTGAAAATCACATTTATAGAATTTACCCCTTTATAATCTAGATATGCATTTACAGTCAGTAGATAAAATGTAGGTTCACACTGTTCTGCAAGGCATCAAATTATTACAGATTATTGCTATAGGTGATACAAGAATGAGACAGCATTAGCTAGCTAGCTACAAAATTTTGGATACAATGAAAAGAAACAGCTGGAAGTCAGTATCTGACAAATCCAAAGAAAAATGTACTTCAGTTTGGTTGAGATAGCCATTCACCGTTATGGGTCATTCTCTGAATATGCAATAATGACTCTGCAATTTATATGAGGACGGGTAAAATTTCAAGAATTTCTGCTTCTGACCCTGGCAGAAATATCACAGGAACTGTTCGTCTTAAAATGTTATGATGGTTCTGGCCAAATTCAGAACTGGTCTGAAGCCACCAATGAGGAGTTTTTTTTCAGAAATGAATAGAAAAATCCTTAAATATTTCAGAGTGAAGTGAAGCTTCTCAATGAAATGTTTATCTTTGACTTAAAAGTTTTCTTTATATAACAATATGCACCCCCATAATGAGATCTGAATTAGGAATGGACAAAGTGATTAAGCAAACAACTCTCCCCAGACGTCTCATTTTTTGAGAGTTGAAGTTGAAATAAACCATTTAATGTTTGTTATGTAAGTAGAGAACCTAGGGCAAAGTTAAACTGAAAAACAGCACTTTATGCAGAATTTTACATGGAATTACAGTGAGCGCACTGGTGCATTCAGACATTTTCATGTCTACTTCATAATAAATGGTTTCAGTACTGCATATCCAAGTTCACCATAAAAGGTTTCCTCTATCATCTAAAATCAGCAGATGTTTTCATAAATGCCTATGGAATAATAGCTGTTTTTTACAAGATCTGCATCAATATGCACCTGGCCTATTGAACTGAAATTAGAATCAAACTCTAAATAGATACTAGTATTGAAATTTTCAAGAAGAAAAATCATCAGTTGATATTTACAAACACTAGTTGCTTCTTAAAAATAAATAAACAATTTTCTCTGGTAAGAATTTTCCTTTACAGAACAGGCATTTATATATGAACACTTGCTATGAGTATGCAACATGTACATTGCACACTGATGAAAGAATAATAGAGATAAAGACTGGCAAAGAGCAAAAGGAAGAAAGACAGAGATGGATACACACACACACGCACGTACACATACTATATATATATATTTATGTACATAAAGGATCAAAATTTTCTTAGGAGAGATGTAACAGATTCAAGTGAAGGACAGAATGGATTTAGCCACTGGGTATTTATTTTCCCTTAAGCCTTCAGAAAATATGAGAGCAGAGACAAGAAAAATACAGCAGTGACTGAGCACCAAAAGACCGCTTTATGTACTTTCTTACATCAGAGAGACTTATGGTTGCCACTGACTTTTTAAAAATCTTTTTCTCTGTTTGGAAATCTGGAAAACTATTATTTTTATATAGTATTTTTAGATGTCAGTACTGAAGATGTAAAAAGGAAAATTTAATAGTGACCCTAAGCCTGTTTGTGTCTTATTTCTGAGAGATCTTTCATGACTTCACTGTATTTCTATCATCCGATAAAAGTAAATAAACTGTGCCTCTCTATTTTATAATGCAATCTCATCAATATTGGTATCCTTCAATTTTTTAACACTTCATTAGTATACTGATTGGACCTGTCAGTGACATGTATTTAAAGGCCTGAGGAGCAAAAAGAATGAACAATATTTGTTTCAATGTTCATACTGTGAGTTGAAATCCTAGCAGAGACAACTCGATCCTTCAGACTTCAAGACAGAACAACATTGACCCAAATATGTAGCCAGTTGTTTTACAAAACTGCAGTTCACTCTTAAACATGTTCAAGATCAAAATAATCATACTTAGCCAAATTTATTGTCTAAAGACAAAGCGATACAATACAAAAAGGAGACACGCATACCTTCATTCTGTGAAGCAAATTCTCACAGCATGTTCAACTTGCACAGAAGGTGTGCTTCAAATATCTGTCTTTCAGCTAGTAGTATTTATAGTATGATTTACAAGTTGCAAAGCTCTTTATGCATCACTAAAATCCAACCCATCAGTTTGCAATTATTCCTTGTTGTTTTGTTCTGTACTTTTCTTGTCTCTGTTTTGGATACGGTATTCCAAACCAGTTGGGTGTAGAAGCACATCCCAGCCTGTCTTAGGACATACCATACCATTCATGTATCTTTGCTTTGATAGTATTTTCTAATGCCAATGCTGAGTTCAGCTTTTCAAAGTGTTGTGGGGTACTTGACGTGGATGAACAGGAAGTGGGAAGAATGTAATGCATTCAGCTAACGTGACTTCCCAACACCAATGTATATATGCTATGCCCATAATACCTATTAAAATGATGTATACTACACTTATATATATATATGTATTGGATAACAGGTAGGTACATTAAATACCAAGGAGATATAGACAAATTGTAGCCTGAATTCACTGGATACTGGCAAAGAATAGATGGGAGGATTCCGTTTATATGAATCTTGATTCCAAATGTGCTAGGTGCTATACAGACACTATCAAAGCCCCAAAGAACTTACAATATAAAAAGACAAAAAAACTAAATCAGGTGAAGGATGGGAGGTAAAGATACAAGATACAAGCAATGTTAGTGATGGTGATGATTGACATGTCTGTAATATTATGGGAGCAGGAAGGTGGGAAGTAGCAAGAGCTAATGTGTTTTAAAGAGCAAAAGAATAGGAAAAAAATGTTGGTGAGTGGCTGCATGCTCCATTTTATAAGGAGGTAAGCACTCTACTCTCTATTCCAAGCCTCTGCTGCCCTATCATAGAAATCATAGCATCATAGAACTGGAAGGGATCTTGAGAGGTCAGCTAGTCCAATCTCCTGCACTCATGGCAGGACTGAGTATTATCTAGACCATTAGTGACAGGTGATTGTCTAACCTGCTCTTAAAAATCTTCAATGATGGAGATTCCAGAACCTCTCTAGGCAATTCATTTCAGTGCTTAACCACCCTGACAGTTAGGAAGTTTTTCCTAATGTCCAACCTAAACCTCCTTTGCTGCAATTTAAGCCCACTGCTTCTTTTCCTATCCTCAGAGGTTAAGAAAAACAATTTTTCTTCCTCCTCCTTTTAACAACCTTTTACATACTTGAAAACTTTTATTGTGACCCCTCTCAGTTGTCTCTTTTCCAGACTAAACAAACCCATTTTTTTCGGTCTTTCCTCACAGTCATGCTTTTTAGACATTTAATCATTTTTGTCACTCTGCTCTGGACTCTCTCCAATTTGTCACATCCTTCCTGAATTGTGGCACCCAAAACTGTACATGATACTCCAGTTGAGGCCTAATCAGTTTGGAGTAGAGCAGAAGAATTACTTCTCGTGTCTTGCTTACAACACTCCTGCTAATACATCCCAGAATGATGATCACATTTTTTTGCAACAATGTTACACTGTTGACTCTTATTTAACTTGTGGTCCACTATAACCCACAGATCCCTTTCCACAGTACTCCTTCCTAGGCAGTCATTTCCCATTTTGCATGTGCACAGCTGATTTTTCCTTCATAAATGGAGTACTTTGCATTTGTCCATATTGAATTTCATACTGTTTACTTCATACCATTTCTTCAGTTTGTCCAGATCATTTTGAATTTTAATCCTATCCTCCAAAGCATTTGCAACCCCTCCAGGCTTGGTATCATCTGCAAACTTTAAAGTGTACTCTCTATGCCCTTATCTAGATCATTATGAAAATATTGAACAGAACCAGAGCCAGAACTCCTCCTTGTGGGACCTCACTCATTTTGTCCTTCCAGCATGACTGTGAACAACTGATAACTATTCTCTGGAAATAATTTTCCAACCAGTTTTTCACTCACCGTATAATAGCTCCATTTAGGTTGCATTTCCTTAGTTTGTTTATGAGAAGGTCAAGTGAAATAGTATCAACAGCTTTACTAAAATCAGGATATACCATATCTACCGCTTCCCCTTTATCCACAAGGCTTGTTACCCTGTCAAAGAAAGCTATCAGGTATTGGTTTGACACAAAATTTGTTTTTGACAAATCCATGATAACTGTTACTTATCACCTTAATATCTTCTAGGTAATGACCTATGATCTAGCACTTCTTCTGAAAGCTTGCTTCTAGGGAGGAGCAGAAACAAGCAGGATGTCCTTGGGTAGCAGTGTAAGGAAGATTGTTTCTTGCTTGCTCCTCAGCTAGTCGGTTCCGCAGTCTAGTCCAGAACTAAATGACAGAACTAAAACATATATTTTAATTCAAAATCAGCTAAATACTAGAAATCATGGAAGAAAATGGACCAGAAACTTTTGAAAAGGAAAATTTAAAGGAGTACAAGCTGTAGCTGATTCTAAGTTCTCCTTCTGATGTTCATTTCAATTAGACAACATAAGTACTTTAGCTAAAGATAAGATGTTTTGGGGGGACATAATTGCTTAGACTTTGCTTTGCTACCTGTCACCTCTTCCCAGAAAGCTCCCACTTACCCCCCCAAGACAGTTATGAAACTGTATGTGTAGTTTATTTTATATAAATTGTGGAATAGTGTTATATCTTTGGGGAATCATTTTATTATAAATTACGTATTTTAGTGCTTAGCTGTATCTCAACTGAAATATTGTAGGAATTAAAAAAACATTAAAAAAGACACAAATATTTAGATAAATGAATATTTGTCATTAAACAATGAACCATAATCAATAGCTAAGATGATCAAATTACTCATTCCCAGTAAAGTATGCTATACATTTTTATATTCTTCTATGAATAAATTATTCTCTAAAAATATTTCAATTATTTGAACAGCTCTCTAGATTCTTGGATAATGCAAAAAACTTATTTAACATTTTTCTGTCAATCATTGAATAATTTATTCATTCAGATATATTTTATAGATATTATTCAACCAGATGTTTGCAGCAGCTATTGAATGTCTTTGTTATTTATAAGTAAGGAGATTTCTACAAGGAAAGATGAACTTTCAACTAGCAAAACTTAACTTCCTTGTAACAAGTATTCTGTACCTTATTTTACATACCCAAGTGCATAATTAACTCAATTTATTTTCATCCCACTGTTGATTTCACAAGTAGATTTCTACAACAGTGTTTAACATGATGACCCTTTCAGTTTTTACTGGAAATCTTCTACTTTTGCTATCCTTCCTATGCTTTTTCTTCAGTCTCTTAAGACATTCAGAAAACTTCAATTACTTTAATTTGTGTGTTGAAGATAGTTGATAGAGATTTACACTGCTTGCCAAAGTCTGTTAAGCCAAGCATTTTGAACACAGTATCTACATAAATACATATTGAATAAATATGGATCTTTGGTATATAAGGACTGGCATAAGAATTGAACTTGTTTAAATACAATCGTAACACAGAAAGAGAGATAGAAAGAGGGACTGAAAAGAAAGCATAACCAAAGGAGTTGGCATAAAATATATTATTTATTTATCAGATGATTTTCATTCAGATGGCATAAAGGGGACTAAACAGCTGCACAGAAGTGATAAGAAGGTGCAGTGATTCAAGTACGAGCAAATCTTGTCCCTTGTTGTAGGATCCAGCCTATGCAGTTCCCCGTTTTGTGCCATGGGACAGAATTTGAGGTACTCATGAGAACATATAGCCATGGAATCTCAGTTATGCTCCTATCTTTCATGAAGTAAAGTGAAAGACTAATGGAAGCTATTTTATCCCTATAATAGCATTTGTTAAGTGCAGAGTTATTTGAAACTCCATGGCTAGCCACTGTTTGAGACCTAGTGTACCAGAAAGGGCTGGGACAGAAAAAAAGGAGAAGTTACTGGTTCAGTGGCTGGTCTGATATTGGGGCAATCAACTGCAGACTCCAACATATGGCTGAAACTGCCAAGACAACTGCAATGACTGTGGACAAACACAGTGCAATTGAGGAAAGGGAATTGGCTAGTTGGCATCAGACTTCAGCAGCAAAAGGAGACATAGACTTCAGTTGCTCTCTGCAGAGCAGGGGAAAGATCTCTATTATATCTCACATCCAGAAGGGTCCAGCCATTCAGAAACACCAGCTGTCCCTAAAACAGTTTGATTACTGAAACACACTGGGCAGGGAGAGAAGCCAGTCCCTGTATACATCTGTTGGTCCTTTATGGTGGACTACAGAGCCACTTAGGAGGGAAGAGAAAGTGGATACTATCACTTTTGGGAATCAGGGGTGTTCCAGGAAGAGGCTACATGAACACATAATTTTCAATGATGATGGTGCCCTATGGACAGCATTCCAATGTCAGCACTACACTTTTTTTATGGTCAGGTTTCAAAGCCACTATCATTTTATTTACATGCTTTGCAAGAGAAAACCAACAAAGAAAGCTTTAAAAGCTAGCTTTTGCAATATTTTTATTGAGATGTTTATTTAAAATTTTCTGAGCTTGTAAAGGTATAATTATCGTATCCTAATAATTATAACAGACAACATTTCTCTTCCTGTTTGATCTAAACTGTAAATTTCTGATCTTCTTGTCAAAGACAGAGCTGTTTTCATGGGAATATTTTGAACTTTGATGAAAATTTTATGACACTTCCAACAAAACATGCTGCTTATTAAAGTTTTATACTGAGATAGTTCTATCTGCATTGTTTTTGAATTGTAAATACCACATAATTGTCATCAATAAGCTGTTGATGAAATACCTGTTCCCAGAAGTTTATGTCTGCAGACGGGAGGTTGGTATCTCAGATGCATATTTATTTTTATTGTCCCAGTGCGCTGATATTTGACTCTTATAGTTCTGTTATGGTGATGGTCCCATAAAGTCAAAGAATAATGAAGATGCTGGTGATTTATTTATAACATTTTGCAAGGCATTTTCAGAGGAAACAAATTATATAGTTTTCAAATATTTTATCCACTCTCTCTTTGTCCTAAGAAATATGAGGGAGATCATGGTCCCCTTTGTTTCCTTCATATACATTTCATGAGTCAAAACTTAATAAAACAAAACTGTTTTCAGATGTTAATGGACGACACTGGTTCCTCTCCTATATGAATATAAACTACTATGCTGTTTTCCATAGGGCAACTAGTTCAGACAACTGGCCACCTGTACAACAGCAAAATATAGTCAACTGCTAAATTTTTTTATGGCACTTCTTGGAACTTGCCAAAACAAGTCCCAGGGAGTCCTATAAAAAAATATAAAAAAATTAGTGGTTGACTATATTTTGCTCACAGAAGGTTATTTCAAAAACTTTTATTTGATACACCTCAGGCTCTTATCACTTACTGCTTTTTGTAATATCCTTTATAGTAGGCTGTAAAATAGACTTTAGTGGGGAAAAGTATCCTTTTTATGAAAGACGAAAAAAACCACAGCCGCATGGGTCATATAGAATGTAAGATTAAATCTCATCGTTATAAAGACATATTACTAAGGAAAACAAGGTTTTTACAGACACAATGCGAATACAAGGCAAAATGTTTTTATAAGGTTATAGTAGTAGATCAATTATTTTGGCTTCTAATTTCTCTGAAATCAACTCTAAATCCATTTAAAACACACATCCCCATGTAATTGATAGAAGTTTGGAATTCAAAGTAGAGCTGAAGTGAAGTGATTAGGAACAAATCCTTCACTCCAGTGTCAAATTCAAGTAAAAGGGCTTTGTTCAGGTGTTCTCCCTCACCAAAAAAACATCAGAACAGACTAGGCAGCATGGGAACTACTCATTTTATTGGAGAAAGTGTTTGACTGCTTGCCTAATGGCTATGTGGCATACACAGTCACCTGGTGCAAGCAGCTCATGGCCCTCAGAGCCCATGTACAGCTTCTGAGGAAAGAGTTAGTGAATAAGAGGAGCAGAAAGAGATTAAATTGTTTATACAGATGGGATATTGGCACATTGTAGAATGGGCCCACCTCAAAAATGAGTCACTCAGTCCTTTAGATGAGGTAGCCAGTCTCATAATGGAAGGTCAACAAGCTGGGATGGAAAAACACACTCTAACTAATACAGTTGAAGATGACAAATCCTATAGTAATAAGGACATCACTCCATGGGAAGGAGTTACAGCTGAGAGATGCAGACAAGCTATGGTGATGGGGTATTTAATCATTAGAAGTACAGTCAACTGGGTGGAAAGGTGGTAAATATCAAAAAGACACCTACAAGGAGATGGCAAGGAGCCTGTGATCATGGCATATGTTGGGAAAGAGGTCCTGGAGCTAAATTTAGACTATTAGGTAGAACGCTTAGGTTCCAGGACCTCTCTAGTGGCTTTCTCAGGCCTGTTCTACACTGGGGGGAGAGATCGATCTAAGTTACGCAACTTCAGCTACATGAATAACTGAATAGCTGAAGTCGACGTACTTAGATCTACTTACCATGGTGTCTTCACTGTGATTAGTTGATGGCTGACACTCCACTGTCAACTCTGCCTACACTTCTCGCTCCAGTAGAAGTACCAGAGTCGACAGGAGAGCGCTCTGTGATCAATTTATCACGTCTAGACTAGACTATCGCGTCTAGACTATCACCCCCCGCCCATCGATCCAGCGTGTAATATAAACATGCTCTCAGAAATGCTTCATGTTCCAACCACAGTTACAGCTAGACTTCTGGGTCTCGAGTGTTTGACAAGATGGTAGAAAGAAGAGGAGATGTTTTAGGTTTACTAGGCACTGTGGAACATTTTGAGGAAGGGGAAACCTAAGGGATGGACTCCACTTAAATCTAAATGGCATCGGATTGCAGCATTAATAAAATTGTGATTGATTTTTTAAATTCAGAGCTGATGGCAAGCAAAGAGGAGCTGAGGAACATGTAAGTTCGACAAAGGAATCTGTTAAAGATATTAATAATATAGCAGTATTGGAGTATCCAATAAAGGGTAGGTTGCAAAATATAACTCATCCAAAGCATGGACAGAAAAGGACTAGTGAGTAAAAACTGTGTGAAATCAATAGTGTCTTATTAAGAAATTAAATAAAAACAGGAACCTGCAAACAAACCACACCACACCATACCAACCCGCTACCTATAAAATTCTATATGCAAATATAAGAAGCTTAAAAACAAAAATAGGTGAACTAGAATGCCTTGCAATGCAAGAGGACCATGGTATAATAGGTTTTACAAAAACATGGAATGACAAAAACATAATACCTGGGTATAAATATGTAGGAAAGCTCAATAAGGGTGCAGGGGTGAAGTAATAGTGCTATACTTAAAGGTTTCTATATAATCTAGACTGTAGATTCTAGAGAAATAAAATTCAAATTTCATATAGAGAGATTCACAGTCAAATCTGTATGGATACAAATCTCAAGCTGTAATAATGTAACTATATTAGTGGTGGTGTACTAACGGCCTCCATTCAAGAAAATGTTATCAGTGCAGTTTTTAAAAGAAATCAAAAGAGGCATCAAAAATCTAACAAAATTATAATAATGGGGGATTTCAGTTACCCACATGTACTTTAGTTAAGGAGCACAACTGGTCAAAGTTTAGAGAAAAAAATTCTCAACACTTGAAGTGATTGCTTCCTGGATTAGCTAGCTGTAGAGCACACAATCAGAGAGGCCATCCCTGATTTAGTCTTACCTAATACACAGGAGTTCATTGAAGCTGTAATAGTAGTGAAGCCAAAAAGTAATAGTGCTCGCAGTATAGTTACGTTCCACAGTCCGGAGAAATTAGGTAACAAAAAGAGGCACAGTGACACTAAGCTTTAGAAAAAGAGAGTTTAATAAGATCAGGAGTCAAAAGCAAAGGAAGTAAAATCCTTAGATATGTCATGGAAGCTACTTAAGAAAACAATAGTAGAGTTCCTGAACAACTAAACCAAAATGGATAAATAGCAAACCAAACAGAAATCTTTCAAATTTTGGAAATCTGATTCTAGTGAACACAATAAACAAGAACATATAACTGTAGGCAATAAGTTTGAAGGACATTAGAAGGACCAAAATGGATTTCAAAGAGTAAATTGCTCAAGGTATAAAACAAACGAAAACATTCTTTATGTGTCAGAAGTCACTGCAAAAGAAGCAGTGAGTGTGCTGTATCACCAGGAGATGGAGAACTGAGGAACAGTGCATAGTTAAATTATGGAATTTGTTGCCACAAAATGTCACTGAAGCCAAACATTTAGAAAGATCCAAAAAAGGACTGGACATTTATATGGATAACAAGAATATTCAGAGTTATAATAGTGAATACCAGCAACAATTTATGGAGATATATTAAACCTCATACCTTAAGGTTTAAGATAATCTCTCACAACTACAGATTAGGTTCCCTGCACTTTCCTCTGAAGCATTTAGTGTCAGTAACTATTAGAGACAGCATATTGGACTAGCTGGAACACGGGTCTGAAATTCTTATGTTCCTATATGTTCCAGGGCTGTTTGATAATGTGGTAACATCAATAACTTCTGCCACCCTGCAACCTTTGGGAAATTGTGTCCTGTAGATCCACATGGTGACGGATATGTAGGACAGTCCCTTACACATGCCAGTTCTGCCCTGCTCTCTTCTCCAAGTTTGGTATACCAAAAGCAGCCATAGATAGAGCCCTAGTCTATAGCATTGAATGGCACAGAATACTCCTGTGCTATCTTCATACAGTCCTCATAATGGAACTGTCTCGTCTTTGCTATGCCCTCGGGATCTAGGAAAAGAGAGATCAGAATTTCAACCCTTTGGAGTAAGGCCTCAATCCTGGAGCTCCACATTGGTACAGCATTGAGCTGATTTGCAGGGTTGAGGTTTATGAGACTGCTATTGCTGAACATTCCACACTTTTGGTTTGTAGTGAAGCACAAAGTAAAGTCAAGTGGAGAGTAAAGAGAGAATGTGTGCCAAACAATGGTTTGAAAATTAGAAAGAAAATGGAGAGAGGATAGATAATAAAATAATATATACTTGAAATGTGTTGATTCTTTTTAATCCTTTCTTTACCACTGCCCTTTCTATTATGATGTATCTTTTCTCCAAGACATACTGGCCATAAGCCTATATTCCTTGAATACACATAACTCCTATCCATGGGAGCTCTGGATGTTTAGTTAAATGCAGGCAGTCTCACTCCAGGCAATGTACTGCCTCAGGCTTCAGGCCTCTTTTACCCTCAGTATGAATGACTTATTAAAGAAAGAAATCTGGAGCTACTTAACATGTCCAATTCACTATTGTAATTTAAAATTAATAAATAAAACTACAAAAAGCCAAGCCTAGTACTATGAAACCTGTTCACTTGTCAAATGAGGCTAGAAGGAAAAAACAACAATAATGAAAAACAAAAATCAAAAAGCCTGACACAGCCGTTGGATTTAGAATCCTGCTCTTATACTTGTGGTAATCTTGCATCACTGAGCCATTCTAGATTATGTTATTCAGTATCTATTGTTTTGGACAGATGATTGATGTAGCTCATACAATGCTGGGATATTTTCAGGAATGTCCCCTTTTAAACAGTAGATTTGTGTCCCTAATCAGTAAATTTATCAACTGTAAATGAGCAAAAATAACAATAAAGTCATAGTGGGTGTGTCATAACTTTCCTACTCAGATCTGAACCTTAGAGTTCAGAACATGAGAAGCTAGCATGAAACCTCCAAACTTAATTACCAGCTTGGATCTGATATCACTGCCACCAGCCAGAAAATTCCAGTGTCTGGCTCACTCTGGTTTCCCCAACACCTTCCCTGGGGGACCCCAAGACTCAGATGCCCTGAGTCTCACCACAAAGGGAAATAACTCACTTCCCTTCCCCCTCTTTACCTCCTCCCAGATTTCCTCGCCCTGGGTACTCTAGGCTATTCCCTGCTTCAAGTCCTTGAAACACAAGTACCGAGAGATCAAATCTCTCCCTCCCCTCACCCAGAGAGAATGCAAAGTCAGACTTAGTAAATCTAGCACAAAGAGATTTTCCCCCTCCTTAACCAATGAAAAAAACTCAAACAGGTCTTAAAAAGAAAGCTTTATATAAAAAGAAAGAAAAAGACATAAAAATGGTCTCTGTATCAAGGTGACAATATACAGGGTTAATTGCTTACAAGAAAAAAATGATTAACAGCCTTATCCAAAAAGAATACAATTTAAAACATTCCAGCAACTACACACATGTAAATACAAAAAAAATAATATAAACCTATTGTCTTACTATCCTTGTACTTACAACTTGGAAACAGAAGATTAGAAAGCCTGGAGATAGAGAGATCACTCTCAGAGCCTAGAGGGCCACCGAACCAAGACAAAGAACAAAGGACCCACACCCAAACTTCCCTCCACCCAGGTTTTGAAAAAGCCTTGTTTTCTAATTGGTCCTCTGGTCAAGTGTTTGGTTCCCTTTGTTAACCCTTTACAGGTAAAAGAACATTAACCCTTAGCTATCTGTTTATGACATGTCATAGTGGGTGAAGAAAATATCACATCACATTCTCCTACCCCAGAGCATGAAGTAAAGTGATCTATGGAGAAAATGTGTCAATATGCATTATATGTTAGAGAAAACAAACAAACCCATACACATATTTATACAAAATAGTCATGGCTAAAAACATGGATTGAACTGTCAGATGAGCCAAGGCTTGGATGGTAATGCCACTTTATGTGCCAAAAGGTCGAGCATCTTTCTGTAGAGGAAACTAGAAATATTGCAGGAAAAAACGGGCCACATGTTTAAATTTGGGACTCTAAAATTAGCCACCTTGGCATAGATCCACTAAGGACCTGAAGTATCTAACTGCTACTCTAGATACCTAAGTCCAATATTTAGGCACTACAGAGGTCCTCAGCATCCCCATTCAGATTCCATCCAAGTTTCTGCTGACAAAGTCCACAAAGTTTCTACCAGTGGTCATGAACAAAATCACTTCAGTTCTGACACCGATGAGTTGCTCCATGCCCTAGGTCACATCTCAGCCATGGTGCAATTCTCAGGCTATGTGTTCCCATGCCTATCTCACCTGTGGGGCTTGAGCCAGTAGGCATGTTCTGAGCATATCTATCAGATTAGGCCCACCACAAGAGACAGCGAGGGGCTATTAGGTCATAGAAGACCCAAGTTCAAGTCCCTGCTCCAAATCAGGAAGAGAAGGGGTTTGAAAACAGGTCTCCCACATCTCAGGTGAGTGCCCTGACCACTGGGCTATTGACTATAGTGGAGTCTTTCTGATTTTTTGAGAGAAAGGGTGGTCCTTTTAATTGCCCAACTCTGGGAGAGGGTTCATGGCTGTGAATCCCTAGCAGAAATAGGCGCCTCTCTCCAGGTAGGTACTTACATGATATTTCCTATTGGCTAGCTTAGGTATCTGCCTGTTCAGCTTGCTGGGTTCTGTGAATCCCATTCTTAGATGTCTAATCCTCCACATGTATTGTGCAGGGATCCTGGGCACCTAATTCAGGGCTGAGGATCCCAATGGGCAGCAGGGCACCTTTGTGGATCTGGCCCCTGAATCTATATTTAGGTACCTAAATTAAAGTGGCCTAATTTTAAGAGCTGCTAAGCTTCCATTGATTTCAACAGGAGTTGTGATGTGAAGCACTTTTACAATTCAAGACATTTATTTTAACAGATATCTATACATGTAGGTGCCTAACTTTGGCCAACCAAGTTTTAATATATTGACTACATTGTTATTAAAAACATAGGGCCCAATTTTACACTCCAACTTCATTACAGAATTACCACTCATTTCTTCAGGGTAGATTTGGGCCCAGAAACTAAAACTATTTCTAGATGAATTAATAAGTGCTATATTAAGATTCATGTCTCAGTCTTTATAAAAGGTGCTGTGTGTGGAGTGGCAGGGTGGTGAGAACTGTAGATGCACCACTCTACAAGCAATCCAGGGAAGGAATTGTGAATCTGGGAGTCATCTTTAAAGACTCTGATGACAACATTCTAGGCATGGTCAAAGGTTCTATAAAATCATCCTGTTGGAAAATTGTCATGTGGTCTGAAAATAGAACTTCTTGAATCATAATCAGAACCAAGTGGATTAATATACTGTGATTTCAACCTGAAAAATGGAAGTCTGAGTTTGAAATTCTGGCTCCAAGTTTTTTTTACACAATTTCAATTTAAAGGAAACATATTATTTATTTATTTATTTATTTATTTATTTATTTTTGTAATCTAGGAACTAGGTGCTACATAATTCATGCTGTAGTTTCACTATTAGAAATTACTTGAAGTGGGATGCTGAAAAGAAGTTGGTTCTAGATTTGAACTGAAACAATTATTTGTCTTCTAATGCTTAAAAAGGGTCACATGGCTACATGAATTCATCTTCATTTTCAGCAATATTATTAGTGTACATGATTATACTGTGACGTTGCACTCCACAAAGTTTTGTGGAAATATGCTTATGAGTGTGAATATTATGTAACTGGAATATGCTTCATGCAAAAGGTCTCTTGTAAGGTATCATTACAAAGCTTATGATCTATTGAGTGTGTTCAACCTATTTGTTTGCATGTATTATTTCTACATCTGGAGTTAGGAGAAAAAGATATAAACTTCTACTACTGATGTAAACATATTAAGTGGAAGCCATTAAGGGTGCTTCAGAATCAATGACCTGTAAATGGATCTGTTTACTTGCAAACCTTCCTGGGTACTTGCAGGCCACCCTGGAAGAATGCAGGTTGGGGTCTCACAGAACATGTGAACATGTCACCTTATACTGGAATCCATCTTAAACCAGGTGCTTTTCCATTTAGAAGGAGGGGTGGGGATCCAGAGAGACAAAAATTTCTACCTTGTGTCAAAGGTATAAAAGAGGGGGAAAAGAACAAAGGAGGCTGTCAGCCATGAGAACACCCCTGCTTTCCACCTAAGATGTCTGCTGGACTGTACCAGGGGAAAAGATTAGACCCAGACTAGGAAGGAATCTAGTTTGTGAAAGAAGCTTATTGGAACATCCCTGAGGGTGAGATATTATCTGTAATCAATTTCTTAATGTATTAGACTTAGACTTGTGTGTTTTTGCTTAATTGTGCTTGGTGACTTACTTTGTTCTGTCTGTTATTACTTGAAACCACTCAAATCCTACTTTTTATAATTAATAAAATCACTTTTGTTTATTAATTAACCCAGAGTAAGTGATTAATACCCGGAGGAGCAAACAGCTGTGCATATCTCTCTATCAGTGTTATAGAGGGCAGACAATTTATGAGTTTACCCTGTATATGCTTTATACAGAGTAAAACAGATTTATTTGGGGTTTGGATTCCATTGGGAGGTGGGTGTCAGGGTGCTGGAGATAGGAAACCTGCTGAGCAGTTTTTAATTGAAGTCTGAAGCTTTGGGGGTGTGGACCAGACCTGTGTCTGTGTTGCAGCAGGCTAGCATGTCTGGCTCAATAAGGCAGGCTTCTGGAGTCCCAGACTGGCAGGGAAAACAGGCTCAGAAGTAATCTCAGCACGTCAGGTGACAGTCCCAAGAGGGTCTCTGTGACCAAACCCATCACATGTACATCACAAGGCAGACAAACTGGCAAACATTCAAGTCTATACTGAGAGACTGGAAGGTGCCAAGCTTCTGCCATATTATAAATGCAAAGGTCCTACTGAGAAAAATGATGCCAAATGTGCTTAAGCAAACCAGTTTTTCACATGTACAGCTTGGAATGATTTCATCCTTAAAATGTCCAGACTTCTTGTCACTCTTCTTTGTAATATACCTGTTGTGTTGGAAAGACACAATTCATGAAGAGTTTCATAAGGAAATTGGTTTTAATCAACAGATGAAGTGTACTATTGTTTCACGTTATATGGATTGTAAAAATATGTTATAGAATAGTTGTAAAATATTTTATGAGAACTACATAAATCTTAGAATTGAAGTCATATTTTCAAATAATTGTACTGGTGTGCATATGCATTTACATTGTATGACTCTGATCCTGTAAAGGGATATGCATGGGTGGATCCTTATGCCCACACAGTCACACTAAAAGTAATAAAACTCTGTGTGGGTGTAAGGGTCTGCCCTGGTGAATTCCTTTGCAGGATTAGGGAATAAATCTATAAATATAGTAGATTTTCAAAAGTGTCTAGTGATTTTGGATCTCAAAATGGCCAAATGTTTAGAAAGTGATAAGCAGCACCCAACTCATAAGCAAATAAAGCACTTTTAACATTACTGTAATCTGGGTGAATAAAACTAAAATGATCCTGGATTATTTAGTTACAATTAAAATAAATAAATAAAACTGAATTTTCTTGCGCCAAACACTGAGTTGTTGTGTTTACTTTTCATAAATATTGTGATGATCGAGTTTGACTTACCTGAATGATCTCAGATTTTTTTTTCCAACTTGAATACTTGAATATTTGTGGATAATTATTTTTAAATGTCATGTACAAATATCTACAAGTAGTATATGCTAAGTGGGACAAAGTGTAACGCAGCAGGTGAAAAATGTTTCTAACACAGATGCCTAACACATAAACTATTATTCAAACCAAACAAGGATATCAAACCATTCTTCCCAGATACAGTCCCAATTCTGGAAAAAAAAATTATGCTTAAATTTATGCATTGTGAATGCTCCTATTTAAGGCAATTGCAACGGTCAGAATCTGTAAATTTTAAGTATGTGACTAAGTCTTTGCAGGATTAGGACCTAAAGATGCACACACATATGCAATTATTCTTTTTAATATTGCAAGACAAAATTAAATTAAATTTTAAACTGTCCATTTATGGAAGAAATTTTCAGTAGTCTTACCCCAACCCCACCCAGCTTCAGGAATGATGCTTTGCTCAAGGCCTATATGTCTCAGAAAAGAAAAGGTTAAACATTTTCTAAATTTCTCTAATCCTGTTTAGCTGCTTCCTCTTCCTAAACTGCTATGGCACTTTCCCTTGAGAGATTCAAACATTCTATTTAATCCTTCTTCCTGAAGGAGTAATGGTCTCAAGTTGCAGTGGGGGAGGTTTAGGTTGGATATTAGGAAAAACTTTGTCACTAGGAAGGTGGTGGAGCACTGGAATGGGTTATGTAGGGAGGTGGTGGAATCTCCTTCCTTAGAGGTTTTTAAGTTCAGGCTGGACAAAGCCTTGGCTGGGATGATTTAGTTGGGGATTGGTCCTGCTTTGAGCAGGGGGTTGGATTAGATGACCTCCTGAGGTCCCTTCTATCCCTGATATTCTATGATTCTGAGTTATGATCATCTAGTCAGGGAACAGTAGCAATTCCATGTGACTTATACAGGGGTGAAAGTAATAATAAATTCTTACCGGTACGGGAGCCTGCCTCCAGGCCCCCAGAACGGGTGGGGCCTCAGGTGAAAGGGAGGGATGGGGGTCAGCCTCCTCCAGCCAGCCCATCTGCGTTGCCTGGATCACAGGGGCTCTGGCTGCTGCCATGGAGGCAGAGGCCAGGAACTCCAGAACCTTTTAAACTGCCGGCCCCCTGATAGCTGCCCCTTTTGCCCCCCCCCAGCAGTGGCCCAGGAGGGGGAGCAAAATGGGCAATTATGTTAAAGCTCTGCCTTAAAGTTGGCGCTTTAACATCACTGCCCCTTTTGCCCTCCCCACCCCCCATCAGCGGCTGTGCCAGTAGGGTCTCTGCCGGTAGGGTCTCTATCGCTAGGGCTGCCGACATGAGAGGGGAGGGCAAAAGGGGCAGCAACATTATAGCGCTTTAATATCGGCTGTGTACAGGCCGGTACCGGCTTCTTACCGGTATGTTGTACAGGGCTGTACTGGCCCACTTTCACCCCTGGACTTATATGATCTCTCATCACTAAACAATGCAATTTTAATTTTATATGATCTCTCATCACTAAACAATGCAATTTTAATTTTAAAACCTGCTTACTGAATAGTCACAGTGAATTGTTTGTGCCCAATCCATAAGAAGGTCATCAGGTAAATTCAAATAACAAACATACTCCAGGAAAGCACAATCTGCTGTGAGAAAAAAGTCAGCGAGCTATTTAGTCTGTGAACTACTCACTGTGATTTGTTCACTTATTTCTAATATAGATACACATATTTTGAAACAGTATGTTCCAGAGTTTGCTATAATAACCTTCTGGTTCTTTGAGTGCATAGATTTTGTACATAGATATAACCTCTATACTTCATTGATTAGTGCAGTACCATATTGCATTTTTATTTGCTGAAGTTGGCTGCACATAAACAAAAACTAAATATCTTTTCCTCCCAATGTATGGCAAAATCTCACTTTTAATTCTGTACTATGCTACCTTGTAACAGCTAAAAGATAGCACAAAGTGAACTGAGTAGAAAAGCCCGATCTGTATTCTGTCAAGAAGGTGACTGTGTTGCCTTAATAGTGTTTTTTCCCTAATCATGTACATTCTTCAGCAAGGTTTCAGTCAATCAAATTTGGGGCTAAGCACCAGTTTGTCTCTGGAACTTGTGACATGTATTGCTCTGGCCGTATAATATGATGTGAAGTGATTTGATAGGTGAAGATATTAAATCAGTAAACTTATTATATTTCTGCAAACTCCATTGTTTTCATATGTATTCTTCTGGTTGCTATTGATCGGCTTTGATTATCCCTATAAATCCTGTTAACTGCAAAATCACCTTGTGGCCTATGTATTCAATGGGACAGACAATTGCCCTTCTTTGCCAAAAGACAATAAAATGTGTTGCAAAAAGTGCTGTGCAAGCCTATAGAGTTTCTTGTTCTGCAAAGCAGAACAATTACGAGGGGGAGAAAGGGGAAGAGAGCATGGGAGGGAAGCCTTTGGCTATAGAATAGCCAAGAAGCAAAGAAACTCTCTAGAAAAGGACCGAATTCTGCAATCCCTCGACATGCAGAACTCTCATTACAGCTAGACAGGCTCTGGGTTAATTCCATAGAAGACAGAGGGCAACACAAGACCCTGATAATAATGTTGGGTAGAGCTAAAAGGAAGTGTATGTCAAAACAGATGTTCTTCAGATCATTTGGTCTAATTGTAATGAAGTTAAATTATGCTACTGCTTTGTTTATTATTATTATTTTTATTATATTGTATATATATATATTATTGTATAATAACATATGTAGATATGTATTATTGTTGTTATTAATAATAATGTTCCCCTTATACAACATCTTTTCTCAAAGCATCTCAAAGCGATTTGCAAATGTGAATGAATTAAGCATCACAACATCTTTGTGAGGTTGATAATTATTATGCCCATTGAAAGCATAGCTTGCTTCACCAAGTGATCCAGAGCTCCCTCTTTCATAGAAAAACTCATGGGCAGTGGTTGAGGTAGAAATACTCTTTCTACTGAGAATTTTGAAGCTGCTCCACCTCCAAGATTTAAAGTTTCTGGGGAAAGATGCTCCTTTCATGCGGAGACATGGATGTCTCCTGACTCACTACCCCCTACCTCCCAGCAACAAGACTCATACAGGAGACAAACTGTCATTGGTTGCATTCTTTTGGAACTGCACAGTAGTAACCGGAGAGGAGATACAGAGGGATGCAATATAGACCTGAGCTGTATTAACATCCAAATGAATCTGCCATTTAGATAGCTGGAAAACAGTACAAACAAGTTGGTGAGGGATGAGAATTATTTTGACTTTGTTTTTTTGCCCTAGTGACCATAGGCATAGCCGAGAAATTAAAGGCTTGATCCTATTCCCGTTGAAGATAATGACACCTCCCTAGCCCATAGCCTAAAACCTTATCACCCGCACAGTTGGTACCAGGTAACCTATTTTTACAATGAGTTAAAAAGCCATACTCTGAATAGATTTTCTGTTAGATATTACATTGATTAGCAGCACTGTGGGAATATTTTATTTATTTATTCATTGCATGAGCATTGTATTTATTTATTATCATTTTAAGTCATTGGTGCATCTAGCATTATCACACTGTATCTCTAGGAGCTTTTATTATTCCACTGTCTTGGGCTCAAAATGAAGAACATAATTTGATAAAAATCTCTCCTTAATTTCAGTTCTATTACAGCCTATGACGCTATAATTTTCAATACAGCAGATTATTGTCTTCCTTATATATTTTCTTTAGCTATTTCTTTCCATCTTTGTGTAAAAATAAAATATAGGGTCAGATCTTTAGCTGAAGTTGAGAATGGCATGAAGTATCTCATGATGAATGGTTGGTAGAAATTTGACTGTACAAGGCAACGGTGACTTGGTATAAACTCAATTGGCTAGTAGGACTGGTTGCAGGGAAGCAGATTGTACAGGAATTAAAAGTGTCCTAAATGCTGGGGAGAAACTCTGAATGGAACTTGGGCTTTGTTTATTTTTAAATAAATTTAGTACTAGTAAACTTTAGTACTGAAGGCTAAATTTGGCTATTAACCCACATCACCTGCAGTAGAAAGTACAAGGTTTGCATCCTACCCTACCAATATGTCTCAAACCCAATCTGAATGAATTTTTCTAATAAGGAGAGGATTGTTCTGTCTCCATGCCTGTTTTAGACTATGTAATAGTTTCATTTTGCCATGCATGATACTCCTCAAATTTCAGGAACTTTATTAACCATAAACTGGAATACATAGTCCACTGAAATTTAGGGTATGTGGTACGAATTTACATGACATAAACAGACCCAAAGAATCAAAAGTGTTAACATGACCCCGACTCTCCAACTTGAAACAGGCTTAAACAAGGTTCAGGATTTTGTATTCAGAGATCTCTGCCTGGCAGACATACCACTAAAATCCTTTTAACCTTTTATTAAAGATATAGAAAAGAAGGGAAAGCAGTTAAAGTATCTGAAATGTAAAATATTAAGAAAGGTTTTCATTTTAATAACATCCTTTGTTCCCTTTTCCTTCAGTTGGAGAGAGATTTTAGAAAAAAAAACAAAAACAAAAAAACCCTTGTTTGAAAGTCTCATAGATGGCATGAAAGGTGGTGATTTTCCTTTTGGGGAAAAGAGAAGAAGTTAGTGGAAATGGGCTGGAGCTGCTGTTGTTAAAGTCTGAACCCATTTCCTAAATGACAAAACAAGAATGAATATACAAGGCTCTCATTCAGCCTTTCTGATCAGGAAGATGTAGGGCCAGATCCTCACCTACCATTAACCAGCATAACTCCATTGCCTTCAATAGAGTTATGTTGATTTACACCCAGTGAGGATCTAACCTGTGGCATGGATTTCTTACACGATTAGGTGGTCTGCCACTGTGAAGTCCTTCTTTCCAAGATTTAAAATATTTTAACAAAAGAACAAGACTCTCTGTTCCATTTAGCTTTAGCTTTACACATCAAAACAAACAACAGCAAATGTCTCTTTCTCATGTTTTGTCTTAAACGATGTGAAATATCATCATGCTGTTTTCTGTGTGTGTGGTTTGTACATAACCCAAGAGCAGGCTTGTTTTTTGGCTAAGGTACAAGAGTAGAAGTTAAGGAATCAGGTTTCTTTTCCTGCTCTGAGACAGATCTCTTAGCCTCACTTTACCTTTCAAAAAGATAGAGATACTGTACTAATACTTCCCTGTCTCACAATGGTAGATATGTTAAGTATGACTTAAGCATGTTTGTAACTCAGTCAGAATATGTGTAGGTGAGATATCTTTTTCATCAGGTCACCTCCTAAGGAACTTTTTAATTCTAACATAGTGTACAAGAGTAACAAAACAGATATAATGAGAATTTGATAAAAATGTTCAGCAGTTCATTGCAGGCCAGTTTATGACCCAGAATGCCAGTTTTGTGATAATTTGATGAAAAAGAAATTATTGCTATTTCTATTATCACATGTAGATGCATGTTTCATTTTAGGGAAAATTCAATTTTCCCTTGAAAATACACACACTTTTGAGAGAAAAGCACAACCCCCCCCACCCCAGACCCCACTTCCATAATTTGGATTATTTTGGAAATGTAAAGAAGAAAAAGTTCAAGGGTATTTTTATACTTTGAAATGTTTTTGAAATTTTTATCCTTCCATTTCTTAACAACTTTACCTTTTAATGATTTAAAGACATTCTGATTGATTTTAAAATAATTTATTTAATTTCATGTTTTTGTTATATTACTATTTTTTTTGCATTGTTAGCATTGTTTCAATTCCCTGAAGTAATTAAATAGCAATGCCTCCATATTTTCAGTATTGTCTAGGTATTCCCTAAGCAAACTATACTGAGATTTAGATAATTGTATGAATACTGTGCTATTATTATATAATTTTAGAGGAAACTGTGGAACATTTTTAGTACAGACATTGTACTTTTATTACAATTATTCTTGTAAAAACATGTTTGAGCAGTAATGAAATCTACTTTTAAAATTTAAAAGTTAGTACTAATGAAAATTACTGAATATTGTATGTGTATGGAAAACTGGCACCTCGTGAATCTCAAATCGTACTAATATCTATATGTATGTTGGTTTGCCATTAACATAGACAGTCAGTAATTATCACTAGAAATATTAGTCACGTTGAAAGTAGATAAATAATGAATAGAAATATCATTTTCCCCTTATTCAAATTCAATAGAAACATCTGACAAATCCTGTGGCACTCTAGCAAATAGTTCAAAGAGGCATCATCATAACTCAAATACTTATATTAATGGCAACAGCTTGCTCTCCATTCCACAGTGCAGATCTTTTATCAGCGCTGTAGATCTCTATTACATATTCTGCACTTGTTTTATGCATGAGGCTCCTATTGATATCAATGGAAGCTCTGCCACATGGAATGAAAGTGGAGTTTGTAATAAAGATTTGAGATGAGAATTATTCTGTAAGTACCTTATCCCTTTGGAAACTATCTAATACATAGGTGGATGCCATCTGAGGGCTGGCTATTATCCAGGGAGGGGAGAAGTGGCTAGGGAGAGGAGTAGGATGATATGTCAGGCAGATGTTATATGGTGCTGTTTCTGGTTGCTGGGAGATAAGTTTAGGTTGGGACTGTCATAAACAGATAGCTAAGGGTTAATGTCTCTTTCACCTGAAAAAAAAGTAACCTGAAGCACCGGCCCAGAGGACCAATCAGGAAACAGGATTTTTTCAAATCTGGGTGGAGGGTTTTTGTGTGTGAGTCCTTTGTTCTTGGGTCTTCTGCCTGTATGCTCTCTCAGCTATGAGAGGATTTCTATTTCCTGCTTTCTAATCTTCTGTTTCCAAGTTGTGAGTACAGAGTTCACAAAAACAATAAGGGTTATTGTTTTTTTCTTTTGTATTTACATGTCTATAGTTGCTGGAGTGCTTTGAATTGTATTCTTTTTGAATAAGGCTGTTTAGTCAATATTCTGTTAAGCAAATGACCCTGTATTTGTCACCTTAATACAGAGAGACCATTTTTATGTATTTTTCTTTCTTTTATATAAAGCTTTCTTTTTAAGACCTGTTGGAGTTTTTCTTTAGGGGGGAACTCCAGGGAATTGAGTCTGTACTCACCAGGGAATTGGTGGGAGGAAGAAGTCAGGGGGAAATCTGTGTGTGTTAGATTTACTAGCCTGACTTTACATTCCCTCTGGGTGAAGAGGGAAGTGCTTCTGTGTTTCCAGGACTGGAAATAGAGAGGGTGGACTCCCTCTGTTTAGATTCATGGAGTTTGCTTCTGTGTATCTCTCCAGGAACACCTGGAGGGGGGAAGGGAAAAGGTTTATTTCCCTTTGTTGTGAGACTCAAGGGATTTGGGTCTTGGGGTCCCCAGGGAAGGTTTTTGGGGGGACCAGAGTGCCCCAAAACACTCTAATTTTTGGGGTGGTGGCAGCTTTACCAGGTCCAAGCTGATAACTAAGCTTGGAGGTTTTCATGCTAACCCCCATATTTTAGACGCTAAGGTCCAAATCTGGGACTAGGTTTATGATAGGGACTCATAAGAGCCTCCCTGTAGAGAACTCTCCCTTCCTCCCCCCAGCCTGCCCTCCTGCTTGCTGCAGGTTCCCAGCAGGGAAAATTAGCAAAGTCAGGAACAGTAAAAAATGATAGAGAACCACAGTGGCTCCAGGTATGGTGGCAGTGCTGGCAGCATGTCAAGGCAGACAGGAAACATGAGGCTTTCGAATTGCTTGAGGAAGGAGATTGTGCTCTTAAGCATGACAGAGGATGGGAAGTTGGATAAAGAGGCTCCCTTTTTTCCAGGGGAGAAAAAAGTGCAGGGAAAGAGGCAGAGCTCATGTTAAGGAGAAGGTGTGGAAGAAGAAAAAATAGCTACCTTGTAAAGTAAACTCATCTTCAGTACTTCACTGCAAAATTCTTGTTCTCAGTGGTTAAGAATTAGTACCATAGAAATGAGAAGAGAGAAAGAGAAAACATTCCAACTATCAATGTCCTTTCACAAGTTGTGCAAACATGCAGCATGATCTAAGGATGGTCAGGTATGGCTGAACTACCACCTTTCTCCCTCCTTTTGCCTCCAGCATGAAATCACCTGATATGTGAGAACTTGAACAATGACACCTCTCGTTGAAACAATCTGCTGGAGTGCCACAGGGCTTGTTAGATGTTACAGTGATATAGAGTGGTTCTAAAGGCATTACACTTTCCATCGAGATTGCGTGACTGTAGGTAGCCCATTATGGGCAGAGACATTTTAATTTCCTTGAACTTTTATCTAAATGTTGTTGTGCAACAGTGGAGAATTAGGTGCTTTATTTAAATTACATCTTGTTTTCATGTTTGGCGAATCATTTCAATTGCTTGTACACACAAGGGAATGTTATGAAAAGGAGAGATTAAACCGGAGTCACTGGTACCCAGGAGGACATCAAAATTAAGTAGACAACTTTAGTAATTATCTAACTGTTTTGGATGCATTGGGAGCTAAACCAATTACCCTTCCCTCCTCTTCCCCCCACCCACCTCTCTGCACACACATTCACCAAAAAAGTAATCTGCCAGGAGTTGGGATAGATGTTGTTTCTTAAGAATTCAGAATCACTGCAATTATATGAGAAAAATGTCAAGTGGTAAAGATGGGAGATTCCCAACTGTGTGACCAAAACAAAATAAAACAAACCGTGACACCTCATCTGTATAATATCCATTCTCTTTCAATAGATCCCCTGCTGTTCCCAACTCATTCATATTAAGACAGGTGGCATGAGACTTCAACTGAAGATGGATTTGTGGCACAAATACAGTATATCTGGCATGCAGTTATTTGAAAAACATACAGCTTAGCTAGTCATTAGCAAGATTTTCTTGATTCCAAAGACTCACTGCCTGAGGTGTCATTTAAAACACTCCCCCACAATTGGGTCATTGTCAGATATTTTTGCCCTTCTATGCAACTTAGTAGGAAAGAGTTTTGATTGGAATTAGACTGGTATAATACCACTAATTCTTAGTACTTTTATGCATAACTCCTGCAAGGTGTTTTATTATTTCTAAAACACTTTATTATCTTTAAAAAGTTTGCTTAGGAAAATAGGAGACAAGAAGGGGAACATTCCATTGTTCACTGAGTTAATTATATTGTCAATCAATGCAGAGACCAAGCTGTTCCTTTAGAAAATTATTTTATTCAATTGGACAATCCATTCCAGTGACATTCAACACAGCAGGAGCAGTATGAGTAGCAACAGAATGGCATTTACTCATCTTTGGTTGACTTCATAGAATCTGCTGATTTGTGGGAGTGAGATGGACAGGAATGTCAGTAGTACTGTTATCCTCATAATCTCCTCAAATGATTTGTTTGTTACTCTGGAATACCAACCATTTGCCACAACTGAAGCAATGAAAACTTCCACACACAAAAACCCCACCCTACTCATGAATTTTTACACTCCACATTAAAAAGTGAGATGAGATATTTCCAGAGAGTTTAACTTATAATGTACTGATTTCCAGTTGAGCTGGATGTATCCAACAATACCTCAATATGAATGTGAATATCTAGGGCCAAATCCAGTCCCTTGCTCCATGGTGCTGAGACTCCCTGAATTTCAGAACCAATGTAGTTCAATCACCCTGGAGTGCAAACCCCAATGCAGCATGGAGCCAAAATATGGGAGTATTCCAGCATGTAGTACCCTTGTTGTGGGGCATAGATGGGACTGCAGCCTCCTGCATGGATCCACTTTATCTCACTTAACAGTGGGTGGGCATGTAAAGGTCCTTAAAGTGCTTGTGAAATGATCTACAGCTTTGGAGCAGGAAGATTCTTCTCATCTCCCCATAGATCTTCCCTGGGTCTCAGCATAGCTATTCAAGAGATGCACTGAATCCAGCATTTGAAACTTATGGAAATAGTTTCAAATGCTGGCCCTATGGAAATCAAAGGGAGTTTTGTTATTGACTTCACTGGGGCTAGAATTTCATTAATTATAGGCTGTTAAGCTAGGATGCTTGTGCAGTAATGAAAATAAATCTTCGCTGATTGTACAATAATGTGTGCACTTACCATGATGGCACATGCAAATCAGATATATGGATGTGAAAATAATTGTTTCAGCTTTGAAGCAGCCCTTAGCACATGCAATCCCCTACTCTGTATGTACAGTCTTTCACTACACTCCCAGTTGTAAGCTCCATGTAGTACATATAAGTGGGCCTCTACTTTTTTAAGCAAATTGGCCTTCTAAGTGCAGCTTTATACTTCATTCAACTATCAGTTTTACTCTTGGAACCTGTTCAACAAGAAAAACATAATTAAATGTACCAAGTAAACTTTGGGCACAAAAGTAACCTTTTAGAGTTTTAGAGGGATTTACCACACATTTATGGTCTACTTCCCAGGACTCAACACTGAACCAGAATGGAGATTAAATTGCATACCATATTCTGTAGTCATAGTAATATATGTATTCCTTCAACCAGTGACGAATAACTAGAGTATATATTCCCTGAGAAAAAAAATATATCTTTTTATCACAAGCAAAAAGCTTTACAACTAACTGAAAATGTGATAAAATTATAAATAGGAAAGGCCAATAGACCTATATAGAAAGAGATTAAAAATGTTGAACTACACAAGATGCCTTTTAAAGCCACATTAATAGACTTGCTGCAATAGGAAACAAAATAGAATACACCAAGAAAACTACTGACAAATCAAAGGCCAAGTACATGCAGTGTAATGAATGCAATCAAAGTATTTCTATTTTCATATTTTCCTTCCCCACATGTTGCTGTAGATGCTAGATACTAATTTTCGGTAATGGTAGGCTGCAATATCACAATAAGTCTCTCTAAAAAGAACCAAGTGGATGGGTTAGCTGCATACTTTGGCTTAGTAATGGACATGTGCAAAACAGAATAGTTTTGCTTGTAGTGGTCTCTGCAAAACTTTTCTTTGGTTTTTGATTGGAATGTGTCTGTATCCCCAAGTTTTGCTTTGAGACTTTAATTCAAACAAATGCAAAATCTCAAAGTAAAATTTTGTTAAAATTTCTCATTAGATTCCATATAAAAACCATGTGAAAATATGATTTTCTCAGGTTTTGAATGCAAAATCAGAGAAGATAGAGATTTCTCCCAAAGTGGTCCTATGTTTGCTCATAAATGAACCAAAGTTCTTAAAACTGGTCACAGGTGCACATGGAAGGTTTGTGAAGCAAAGTTACTGTTTCAATGAATCTATTTAATCTGTTCTTTTCTATGTAGATTCTTGTATCAAACCAGTAACTATTGAATCTAGCTTTTTTCACATACTTTCCTATTGTTTTCCAACTTTTTCCATAAAGAGTGAACAATGGCTTTTTTTCTTTTACTTGTGAAAACTTTTTTTTTACCTTTGTTCCCTTGAAAAAAAGGAGGGGAGGGAAGGAGTCTATAAAATAATGACTGGTGTGGAAAAAGTAAATAAGGAAGTATTATTTACTCTTTCTCATAACACAAGAACTATGGGTCAGCAAATGAAATTAATAAGCACCAGGTGTAAAACAAACAAAAGGAAGTATTTTTTTCACACAATGCACAGTCAACCCATGGAACTACTTGCCAGAGGATGTTGTGAAGGACAAGACTATAAAGGGGTTCAAAAAAGAACTAGATCAGTTTCTGGAGGATAGATGCATCAGTAGCTATTATAGGATGGGCATGGATGGTGTCCCTAGCCTATGTTTGCCAGAATCTGGGAATGGGTGACAGAGGATGGATCACTTGATGATTACCTGTTCTGTTCACCCCCTCTGGAGTACTTGACATTGTCCATTGTCAGAGGACAGGATACTGGGCTAGATGGACCTTTGGTCTGACCCAGTACGGCCTTTCCTATGTTCTTTTTTAAAAAAAAAAGCATAGAAAGAGGGGGCAAGCTGAAAAATTGAAAAGCTGAAACTAGAAAAACAAAATATCTGTTTCCAAAAACCAAAATGAAAACTAAATATTTTTTCACTTTAAAGTGTCATTTTGAAATGAAATTAAATGAAAAATTCATTTTCATTTCTTATATGAAAATTCTCATGGAAATTCCATGGGAAAATTTCACTGGGGATGAGGGGTTCCCATGCAAATTTCCATGGGAAAAATGTGGCTTTTCAAACTTGCTCCAATAATATTTTAAATAGGTAAGATGGAAGATAGGACTTACATTTAGTCACATGCCAGAATAGCTTGTGTTTTATTTGCAAAGAATATTACATTTTTTTTTCAGAAAATCTGTGTGTCAAGGTTTTTTCCCCCACTTTGAACTTTAGAGTAAAAATGTGGGGGACCTGCATGGACCCTTCTAAGCTTAATTCCTAGTTTAGATCTGGTAAAGCTGCCACCAGCCAAAAATATAGTGTTTGGCACACTTCCTGTTCCCCCAAAACCTTCCCTGGGGAACCCAAGACCCAAACCCCTTGCATCTTATAACAAGGAGAAATTAACCACTCCCTCCTTTTCCCCTCAGACTTTCCCCTCCCTGGGTTGCCTTGGGAAGCTTCACACCGATCCAAACTCCTTGGATCTTAAAACAAGGAGGAATTAATCATCCCCCTCCTCCTTTCCCCCCACCAATCCCTGGTGAGTAGACTCAATCCCTTGGATTCTAAACAAGGAAAAATCAATCAGGTTCTTAAAAAGAAAGCTTTTAATTAAATAAAGAAAAAGAAAAAATTATCTCTATAAAATCAGGATGGAAAATGCTTTACAGGGTATTCAGATTCATATAGACTAGAGGGACCTCCCGTCCCCCTAGCCTTAGATTCAAAGTTACAACAAACAGAGATAAAAATCCTTCCAGCAAAAGGAAAAACATTCACAAGTTGAAAGAAAACAAACATAAGACTAATCTGCCTTGCCTGGCTATACTTACAATTTTGAAACATGAAAGACTGATACAGAAAGATTGGAGAAAACCTGGGTGTACGTCTGGTCCCTCTTAGCCCCAAGAGCGAACAATGAACAAAACAAACAACACAAACAAAGACTTCCCTCCACCAAGATTTGAAAGCATCTTGTCCCCCCATTGATCCTGTGGTCAGGTGTCAGCCAGGTTCACTGAGCTTCTTAACCCTTTACAGGTAAAAGAGACATTAACCCTTAACCATCTGTTTATGACAGTGTGTATTGTTTCTTTTCAGCTAATGTATCTGGATGGCATGACACACTGTGGCACTTCATATATCCTTGCATTATGAATTTCCTCCTGTGAATTATTTGACATAGCAGAATACTAGTGACAGAATGGAATGTAACACATCACTTAGGAAACCATGAGATACTGTTTCTAAAAATGATTTTATTTTAAAAGACTGAATTGCATTGGCATGGATAATGAATAGATATAATTAAAGCACCAGTACAGTCGGTAGCCAAAAGTCTACAAAAATGTTTAAATGTTAAAATTTTAATGTAATCAAACATTGTGGGAGTACATATGTAGTGAGAATCTAAGCAGACACACAAGGCTGGAGCTCCATTTTGGTTTCACTTTTATTTGTAATTTTACCTGATTAAATTGAAGGGTTCACTATTATTTTATAGATTCTCCATCAGTGAAAGTGAGCAGCTAGAACTGAAATGCTAAATTCCAAACCTGCTGAATCTGAATGAAGTTTTCTCTGTCATTGTCTGGCTTAAGGAACAGATAGTGGTGATGCTGCATCTTTGGAATTTATTGATGAAAGCTGACCTGCAGGTTTTTCATGTCTCAGTAACAAGAAGCTCAGGGATATGTGATTAAGGACTAAACTGAGTGCAGGAATTTTTAAATAATATCGTTTATAAGATGGAAAATTTTAACAGGCAGCTGTGGGAAGAGGTGTTGAAATTGAGAGGCATTAATATTTTCAGACATCCAGTCATGATTGTGCTACTTATTTAGAAAACTATATTTGCTAATGTCTGGATGGATAATTCTGAGAACAAAGATAAGGTGTGTAATTGATAGTTAGTGGAGAATCCAGGAGTGTGTTAGAAAGACTGGGGAGATAAAAGTTTGGGTATTTTCAACGGCTACCAAACCTTCTGGGAACAGTCTTGTTTCCTGATCCTTATTTGGCTTATTCTTATCTCTGACCATATGCTGCAGTGATGAAAGCTGAAGGAAAACTGTTTGTGAGAACTTGGTTTACAGATTTGAAGATACACTGTAGGACCCTGAAGGCTGTACAAAATTGTGAATGAAGAAAGATACTAGTTTCCAGGACTCTGCAGCCTGGTTTGTGTTCTCATAAGATTTCTATTCTTCTAAGGAAAACGAAAGCTTTTCCTTTGATAAAGCAGAAGCACAAAATAATCAAGTGGTTCTACTCTGTAAAGGCTTCACTCTATATCATTGAAGTCAGTGGGAGTTTTGCCACTGAGGTTAAGAGGACCAGGATCAACTCCCAATTTACTTAGCTAGACTGTGGGTAGGATTTGCTGGCTTGGATTATGTTTTCCCATTACCAAAAAAAATCCATCTGTTTGTGGATTAGAGACGAATAATCAAATTCATCCATGATGTAAGAGAGTAGCATTTTTTTTGAAGACAATGGAATGCATGCCTGCTATGCGGCTAACCAAAATGGGTCCGGAGGATGACCCCAAAGCCTTTTTGGTGACTTTTGAAAGAGTGGCACAGGTCGCAGGGTGGGCATCCGACCAGTGGACCACCCTTCTGACCCTGTATCTGACCAGGACTACCCAAACTGTGTACTGGGGGCTATCCACAGAGGATGTGCGGGACTATACCCAGGTAAACATGGCAATTCTAGATGCCTTAGATGTGAGCCCGAAACCTTCCGGTGGCGGTTCCGGAGTCTGACCTACTCCACAGGCACCCGACCCGAGTTGGTGGCCCAGGAGCTGAGGGAGGCATGCAAGCAATGGCTACAGCCTGAGAGGCAAACCCCAGATGAGCTCACTGAACAAATCATCCTGGAACAGTTCGTCCACATCCTCCCACCACGAGGAAGTGCCTGGGTCTTCCACCATCGGCCTGCGACTGTAGCCACCACCATCGCTCTAATGGAAGATTTCCTTGCGGCTGAAGCCTCAGTGGTACCAGCTGTTCAAACCCACCCGCCAGTGCCTGAACGCTCTAACCTAGAGGGAAAGGGGAGCACCCGGACAGAGCTGCGAAACCCTTTGCAGGGCCAAGAGCCCTGGTATAGATGTCCCAAGGGGCTGGTCCAACAAGCACCTTGGGACCCTGAGACAGAAGTTGGAAGGACCAATTGAAGCCCCCCTAGTGGCACCAGGGGAGCATTCATCTGGCCCAAATGACCAGAGCTTGGGCCCTGTTTCTCCTGTAGAAAATATGGACACTTGCAACAGGATTGCACCGTATGGACTACAGTTTTGGTCAAATTTGTGCAGGGGAAAACTGCACCTACCGGCCACAGACCATCAAGATTGCCCTCCCCTGGCTCTGATTGACTCAGGCTGTGGACAGACCCTAATCTGCCAAAGCTTAGGCATCTCGGCAGAACCCCATCTGAGAACCATCCAGTTGCAGTGTATCCATGGTGATGTACAGCCCTACACCAGTGCTCGAGTCTGGCTAACTGTGGACGAGGTCACACAGCTGATGGTGGTTGGCCTGGCTCCGCAACTAGCCTACTCCATGATCCTGGGATGTGATTGGCCAAAGTTCCCAAGGGTCCTTCATTCGAACGCTGAGGAAGGCTCCAAGATAACCCCAGCACTGGAAGGAGATTCCTGGAGACCCATGCAGAGAAGGCAGAGGAAAGGAACCCAAATGGACAGGGAGGAGAGCCCAAGGACCCCTCGCTCACGTCTGCCGACAAACCTAGGGTTAACACCAATTTCTGCCTGGACCAAAGGGAGGACCCTACCCTTAGTCGAGCATATGAGGAGCTGGCAGCTGTTGATGCAACCCCAATTGACCCGTGCCAGGCAAAGGTGTGGCCCCATTTCAAGTTACGCCGTAACGGATTCCACTCGACTCTATTGGGTGGAACAGGATCTCTGCATCGGAGATATCCAGACCCAACTGCTTGTGCCTCGATGTCACTGACGAGCAGTAATGAAACTCAGCCATGACATCCCAGCTGCAGGGCACTTGGCCCATGAAAAGACCCTCACCCAAATTTTGACACGATTCTTCTGGCCCAGTGTGCAATAGGAGGTGAAGAACTATTGTAGTTCCTGTCCAGAATGGCTGCAACCCCATGGACGCCCAAGGCCCCAGTGATTCCCCTGCCCATTGTAGAAACACCATTTGAGCAAGTGGCCATGACTTGGTGGCCCCCTCCCGAAAAGTATGGAGGGGTTTCAGTACGTGCTGGTCATCATGGATTACACCACCCATTTCCCCGAAGCCGTCCCGCTACAGAGCATCACCACCAGAACCATCGCTGATGAGCTCATGAAGGTCTTTTCCTGCGTGGGCTTACCCTAGGAACTCCTTACTAACCAGGGCACCAACTTCACCTCCAGGCTGCTGTGGCAGGTGTGCAACCTCCTGGGGATTAAGCAGCTATGCCCCTGCATCTACCACCCACAAACCGACAGCTTGGTGGAACAGCTCAACTGTACCCTAAAAGACATGCTGCGCAAATTTCCCCCAGATGACCTACACCGATGGGATCAGCTGCTCCTGCCGTTGCTTTTGGCCATCTGTGAGGTACCCCAAGCCACTACAAAATTTTCCCCTTTTGAACTATTATATAGACGTCGCCTGAGGGGGCTACTGGACCTCATGAGGGAGACATGGGAGCAGGCCCTGTCACCAACCCAGGGCCTTCTGAAGTACATCCTCCAGCTTCAGGAATGCCTCATGCAGACAGGAGCTCTTGCTCAGGAAAACGTGAGGGTGGCTCAGGAAGCTCAGAAGCCCCGGGTCCGTGATTTCAAACCCAGTGATCGGGTTCTCTCCTCCTGCCCTCCAGCGAATCAAAACTATTGGCCCGTTTGCAGAGCCCATATGAGGTGGTCTGAAAGGTGGGACTGGTCACCTATGAGATTAACCAGCCTGACGGGCACAAGAAAATGTAATGCATATTAATGCATGGGAAAACATATTAACATCCTGAAGCCCTGGCGAGAGCAAGAGGGCCTTCTAATTAACCCCTGCTCCCTGGAGCCCGAGTTGGACTCCCAAGTACCCCGTATTGAGCAGGGCCCCAGCTCAGAAAAACCTTGACCAAGGAGCAATGTAAGCAGACCCAGTGCCTCCTGCAGGCATTCCCCAGAACTTTAACCACTCAACCGGTTATTCATGACCCTCATTCACCATACCATTCAGACGGAGTCTGGAGTGGTGATCCGGGAATTGAATAGGCCCTTGCCACACCACATGCGTCAAGTTGCCGAGGAGAAAATCCAAGCTATGTTAGACTTTGGAGTCATTGAACCATTGCAAAGCGAATGACGCAGCCCAGTAGACTTGGTACCCAAACCTGATGGCACGCAGCGATTCTGCATCGACTTCTAACGTGTCAATGCCATTCCAAAATTGATACGTACCTGAGGCTTTGGGTAGAGAAACTGCTGGGCCGCTTAGGAGAGGCTCACTTTCTCACCACCCTCCATCTGAGCAAAGGATACTGGCGGATTCCACTCGACCCTGCCTCCTGGGAAAGGACCGCATTTGCCACCTCCATGGGCCTGTACCAGTTCACTTGAATGCCCTTCGGTCTCCACGGGGCTCTGGCAATGTTTCAACATCTGATGGACCGCCTCCTTCAACCCCACTGAGAGGTACACTGCTGCGAACCTGGATGATGTTGTTATTTACAGCTGCCATTGGGAGAACCACCTGGAGTGGGTAGCTGTGGTCCTGAGATCCCTGTGGGCAGCAGGATTAACTGACAATCCAAAAAAAAAAAATGCCACATTGGATGGCAAGAGACCACCTACCTGGGGTACACTATCGAGAGGGGACAGGTGCGACCCCTCATGGGAAAGGTTCAGGCCCTGGCGACGTGTTCACTGTCTACCATGAAGCGTCAAGTGCACCAGTTCCTGGGAGTTGCAGGCTACTACTGGTGGTTTATTCCCAGTTTTGCATCTATCACAGCCCCTTTAACTGAACTTTTGATCAAAGACAGCCTCTGACGTATAGTGTGGACCCCAGAGTACGAGGACACCTTCCAAGCACTCAAAGACAGTCTCTGTCTTTGGCCCATTCTAAACAGCCCTGACTTTAACTGAGAGTTCATCCTCCAGACGGACACCTCGGAGGCAGGACTTGGGGCTGTCCTGTCCTAGGAAGTGGAGGGAGAAGAACACTCGGTCTTATACCTCAGTCGGAAATTGTTCCCATGAGAGAGGAACTATGCAGTGATAGAGAAGGAGGCCCTGGCAGTGAAATGGGCCTGTGACACATTGCGTTACTACCTCTTTGGGGCCCCGTTCACACTGGTCACCGACCATGCCATGCTTCAGTGGTTGGCTAAAATGAAAAATAATAATATGAGACTAGCACGCTGGTACCTGACACTACAGCCCTATGTTTTTACTCTCCATCATAGGGCAGGTAAGGACCACGCGAATATGGACTTCTTGTTCCACTTGGGAGTTTTAGAAGGATCTGGCCCTGATGAATGAAAGCCAGACTTGAGGGTGTGTGTGTGTAGTGAGGTGGTGTGGTGCCCCACCACCTCATGGGAGGAAGAACCTACCCAGACACCAAAGTGGGTAGAGCCAGTGGATCCTGTGCCCACCTCCCAGAGGTCCAGGTGCAGGACAGGAAGTATAAAAGCCTAAAAGCAGAGCTCAGTTAGGTGGCAGCCACCAGAGAGGCCAGATGCCTGTGGCCTGGCTCCGGCTTGGGAGACCCCAGCGATCTGCAACCGACCTGAGGACTGGCCAAACTGGCCAATGCATAATGCCGACCAGTGCCTGGAGGAGCCATCAAGCTTACCTGCCACCACCTACCCAGAGGACCTGCCAAGCCTACCCCTTGCTAGCTATCCAGAGGAACCCATCATGCTGGAACCCTCTGAGGACACCACGCAGACCCAGGTACTGTACGAGGGGGAGTCTGGAAGTAGCCCAGGGGCAGCTGACCCTAGTCTGGCTGCAGCACTGCCAAAGCCAGTGTGTTGCAGTCAGAATCCCCACTTCTGCCACTGTTAGGACCCTGGGCTGGGATGCAGTGGAGTGGATGGGCCTGCGTCCCTCCTGCCACCCACCTCGCAGGTGGCAGTCTCCCCCTCTCCCAGGTCGCTTTAAGCCAGGAGCCTGGGGTTTGCTATTAAACTATTTGCTCCGTCCCTGCCCGAGGGCCTGAGCTTCTGACTGTTTGTTTGTTGCCTGCCCTGACCCAGGGCCTGGGTTTATCTTGTACTGCTTGAAGGTCTGGGACATAGTCTGGGTATTCCCCAATGCAGCAAAGAGTGTGTAGCTAGGCGATGTGGCGCCCCAACACCCCTCTGAGGGTAGAGACCCCTACACTTTGAATGTCTAGAAAGTGATCTGCCTATCTAATTCAGTGACTCTTAGCCTTTCTAGACTACTGTACCCCTTTCAGGAGTCTGATTTGTCTTGTGTACCTCTAGGGGTCACCTCACTGAAAAACTACTTGCTTACAAAATCAGACTTGAAAATTAGGGCTGTCAAGCCATTAAAAAAATAATCATGATTAATCATGTGAGTAAAAAAAAATTAATCATGCAATTAATCACACTGTTAAACAATAATAGAATACCATATATTTACATGTTTTTGGATGTTTTCTTCATTTTCAAAAATATTTGTGTCAATTACAACACATAATACGAACCATACAGTGCTCACTTTATATTTTTATTACAAATATTTGCACTATAAAAAATGAAAGCAATAGTATATTTCAATTCGCCTAATACAAGTACTGTAGTGTAATCTCTTTATAATGAAAGTTGAACTTACAATTGTAGAATTATGTACAAAAAATAACTGCATTAAAAAATAAAACAATGTAAAACCTTAGAACCTAAAGTCCACTCAGTCCTACTTCAGCCAATTGCACAGACAGACAAGTTTGGTTACAATTTGCAGGAGATAATGCTGCCCACATCTTGTTTACAATGTCACCTGAAAGTGAGAACAGGCGTTCACATGGCACTGTTGTAGCCAGCATCGCAAGATATTTACGTGCCAGATGTGCTAAAGATTCATATATCCCTTCATGCTTCAACCACTATTCAAAAATACATGCATCCGTGCTGATGATGGGCTCTGCTCAATAACCATCCAAAGCAGAGTGGACTGACGCATGTTCATTTTCATCATCTGAGTCAGATGCCACCAGCAGAAGGTTGATTTCCTTTTTCGGTGGTTCCGGTTCTCTGGTTTCCACATCAGAGTGCTCTTTTAAGATATCTGACAGCATTCTCCACACCTCATCCCTCTCAGATTTTGGAAGGCACTTCAGATTTTTAAACCTTGGGTTGAGTTCTGTATCTATCCTTAGAAATCTCACATTTTTACCTTCTTTGTGTTTTATCAGATCTGCTGCGGAAGTGTTCTTAAAATGAACATGTGCTGGATCATCATCCAAGACTGCAAGTAAAACAGAACAGGAGACATACAATTTTCCCCCAAGAAGTTCAGTCAGAAATTAAATTAACACATTATTTTTTAATGAACATCATCAGCATGGAGTATGTCCTCTGGAATGGTGGCCGACCATGCAGAGGCATATGAATGTTTAGCATATCTGGCACATAAACAGCTTGCAACGCCAGCTACAAAAATGCCATGTGAACGCCTGTTCTCACTTTCAGGTGACATTGTAAATAAGAAACAGTCAGCAGTATCGCCCGTAAATATAAACAAATTTGTTTGTCTTAGGAATTGGCTGAACAAAAAGTAGGACTGAGTAGACTTGTACGCTCTAAAGTTTTATATTGTTTTGTTTTTCAGTGCAGTTATAACAAAAAAAATCTACATTTGTAAGTTACACTTTCATGATAAAGAGATTACACAACAGTACATATGAGGTGAATTGAAAAATATTATTTCTTTTGTTTATCATTTTTACAGTGCAAATATTTGTAATAAAAATAATATAAAGTGAGCATTGTGCACTTTGTATTCTGTATTGTAATAGAAATCAATATATTTGAAAATGTAGAAAAACATCCACAAATATTTAATAAATTTCAATTGGTATTCTATAGTTTAACAGTCCAATTAATTGTGATTAATCTTTTTTAATCACAGTTCATTTTTTTTGAGTTAATTGTATGAGTTAACTGTGATTAATTGACAGCCCTAATATAAATACAAAAGTGTCACAGCACACTGTTACTGAAAAATTGCTTACTTTCTCATTTTTATCATATAATTATAAAATACATCAACTGGAATGTAAATATTGTACTTATATTTCAGGGTATAGTATATAGAGCTGTATAAACAAGTCATTGTCTGTATGACATTTTAGTTTGAACCGATTTTGCTAGTGCTTTTTTATGTAGTCTGTTATAAAACTAGGCAAATAGCTAGATGAATTGATGTACCCCGTGGAAGACCTCTCTGTACCCCCTATTGAGAACCACTGATCTAATCTATCTATCAAAATTACAATCCTTTATGGCCATAGCTTGAATAATCAATCTATTACACATATGACTAACAGTGTACAGAACCAAGATCTATTAAAGAAACTAATATTTTATGTTTAAGATAACTGCAATATTAGTCTGCTGTCAATCATTTGATGTGTCATGTGGGGATCTGAAGTAAATCACAAAAGTGAGGTAGAGCAACCATCTTAAGAGTAGTAGCTTGTGGAATTGCTCTATGTAATAGAAATCAAAAAAGGCAAGTGTAAGTGTTAGAAATGTATTGCAAGTCTGTTTCCTTAAAGATACTAGAATAATTGAGTATATATGATTAAAAAGATAACTTTCCATAACCTTCTAACAATTTCATTTATACTTAAATCAGAACAGACCCTCAAGGCGTGACAAGCCTAACTCCTGGGATGGTGCTAATACATACTCCCCTCCAGGATAAAGGCCCAGCAATGTTTGCAACACCTTCCAGCTGCTTTTTAAGTCCATAAACTGCAGTTTAATTATTTTTTACTTTATTTCACCTTCACAGAAGATTATTTGAAACTGATCACTCTCCAAGACAAGATGTATTGAAGCACTGAGATATAGAGTGTTTTATTGAACATTTGATAATGCTCAAATGTGAACTTGGCAAAAATCTTTATATTTGAACATTAAACACAGTTCTAACTAGTTCTTGTGTTAAAAATAATTTTATTTACATACAGTCATTTCTATGGGACTCATCCTCATAATGTCTGGGAACTTACCTAACAGTAAAGATATATACCAAGTTACCAGGTGAATGGCTACTCAGATGAGATATAGAGTCCTAGAATCATGGTGTTTAGAGGCTAGAAGGGACCACTAGATCATCTAGTCCGACCACCTACATATCACAGGCCACCAGCACCACTCAGCCCTCATACACTAAACCCAGCTATGGAATGAGGTGGTAAGGGGCCTAATTCAGGTTGCTCCAACTGAAGATATGTTGAGGGAGGTTAGGCTACAAGTGGTATGGGCATATCTAGCATAGATCTGAGTGCTGTCTCGGTAAGATGGCTCTTGCAATGATGATGGATGGAACATGACCAAAGGGCACTCCAAAGACTAAGTACATGAATTGTATATCAGCAGGCCTCAGAGAGACCAATCTGCATGAAAACCTGGCATATGATTATGAGTTTAGGAAGAAGGCTATAAGTTCTTGACTCTGAGTAGAGAAGTGGCAAGAAAGAAGAAGAAAGAGAAGCAGAAGAAGAAGAAGAATGCCATTTTGACACTGGAGTTGCCAAAGTGGAAGAGTAATGAATGACAGAATAACTATAAGTACAGAATTCAGGGAATTACATAGTCAGGCTGTTACACTTCAGAGCTACTGCATCTGTATTTCCTCTCATTTTTTTTCATCCAGGACATCCAATATCAGGCTTCTAGCTCCCCAGATGTTGCCTCTCTTGGATGTAGACTCATGTCTCACTCGCTTCTGACCAGGTTATGTCCTGGCTGAATTGTTTCCTGCTTTCGCTATATTTAGGGTTGCAAGGCATCTGGCTTTCTACCAGAACACCCAGTTGAAAAGGGACCCTGGCAGCTGACCGAGCCGTTAAAAGTCTGATCGTCAGCACAGCGTGGCTAAGGCAGGCTCGCTGCCTGCCTGGCTCAGCGCAGCTCCCAGAAGTGGCCAGCATGTCCCTGCAGCCCATAGGTTCAGGGGAGGCCAGGGAAGCTTTGTATGCTGCCCCCACCCCGAGCACGAACTCTGCAGCTCCTATTGGCCAAGAACCATGGCCAATGAGAGCTGTGGGGGTGGTGCCTGTGGATGGGGGCAGTGCGCCTCTGCCTAGGGCCCAGACATACTGGCTGTTTCTTGGAGCAGCATGGAGCAGCGCGGGGAGAGAGCCTGCTTTAGCCCCATCCGGCCGGAGCCCACACCCCAAAACCACTGTCCCAGGTTGGAATCCCCTCTAGCACCCTAACTCCCTCCCAGAGACTTCACCCGCTCCTGAACCTCAACCCCTACCACAACCCTGAGCCCACACCCTATACCTTCTCCCACACCCAATCTTTCTCCTGAAGCGCACACCCCTAACCCCCTCCTGTATCCCAACCCCCTTCCCCAGCCCTGATCCCCCTCCTGCATTCCAAACCCCTTGCCATCAGCCCAGAGCCCCCTCATGCACCCCAGCCCTCTCATCGCCAGCCATACCCCAGAACCCACAACCCCAGGCAGAACCCTCACCCACTCCCGCACCCCAACTCCCTGCCCCAGCCCTGAGCCCCCTCCTGCACTATGAACTCCTCCTTTCTGGTCCCACTCTGGAGCCCACACCCCCCGCTGAAGTCCTCATCCCCTCCCACATCCTACCCCAGCCCACTAAATGTGAGTGAGGGTGAGATAGAGCGAGCAATGGAAGGAGGGGGGCTGGAGTAAGTGGGGGACAGGACCTCCGACAAGGAGCATGGCAGGAATTCACAGTTTTGTGCAATCAGAATGTTGGCAACCCTAAATGTTACTCCCAGCAAAGACTGCTTAAACAGATTTAGTTGACTTCTCTTCAAAGATTGATAACAGAGACATTTCATTACAGAAAAAAATATATTAAAAATAATAAAAGAACCACATGCTAATAAGCCTACCAGAATTCATCCCAAATCTAACATGGGCTCTTGGAAGAATCATCTTTCAAGCCCCACCCTATGGGTTTCCTTGTGGTTACAAGTTCACCACAGGTTCAGCTCAGAACAAACACCCAATCTTATGATGTCTCAAAAGGCCAAGTCCTTCCAATCCTTCCCTAAATATTTGGGGTCCTCCATGTACCAGAGGTCCTTTCCTTTTGCTGGATCAGGAAGACCCTGAGCTATTTTAAAAACAGGTAGTTATTTAAAAAAGTCTTTTCATTGTCTGTTCATCTCTGGATAAACGGGCTGGAACTAGCATATGTGTATCTCTCCAGGAGGGATGGCTTTAAAAGTTGATAATGGAGGACATTCATTAGCATCACCTGTCCCTACTAGAGAAGGTACATACAATGCCACAACGACACAATTGCTTTTTAAATGCAATGCACCTGAAAGATATTAACCCTAATTCAATATGGTTTAACTTAATTAAATACAGTTTATCCTAATTCCACAAGATTTGTTTAGGCCATCACAAGATATCAGTTTTTCAAAAAGACCACCTCAAAAGAGGCTTTCTTGATTCTTCAAATAAGAAAGTCATTGTTATGGTGTGAGAGGAACAAGATAAAATGAAAAGACAAATTCTGTCAATGGTATTTACTTTCTAATAGCGCTAGAGGAGACTGATCCTTCCCCCAAAACAAGTGTCTTTCTAGATGACTGGAAAACAGTTGTCAAAAATAGTCAGGCTGATCAGGTCATTCTATCATTAGAAATATTGATAGTGGCATATGTGGTGACCAGGAGAATCACTGAATGACTTGGCTAATGGACTTGAGTATGGTGGGTATCTCCAGCTGTTCTTACAAACTTCTAGATAGACATGAGGAGGAGCCTTTGACTGTGGTATATTTGTAGTTATATGAAACAGAAAACTGTAAAAGGAGTAGGAGTTTGTGATGGAGTGAAAGAGAGAAAAGGTTAAATGTCCAGTTAGTCACTTTCAATTCACCTGGGCAGAAATTAGGTTAATTGTTAGCCAGCGAGAGCAGGACAAAAGAATAATCAGGTGATAACTCAACAGACACCTGGACTTTATAAATAGGCTGAGAGCAGTTAGTCAGGGGAAGAAAACAGGAAAAAGTGGGAGACTAGAGGTCTGAAGAAGACTTAGAGTGGGTAGGATGGTACTTGATAGCAGAGCTAGGGAAAGATAGTGGAACCTCAGGAATAGACTGAGCACAGGGCCTAGAAGACAGGTTGATTCTCTGGACTATTTGTTACCCTGGAAGCAGTATGAACTAACTGCTTCTCAGCCAGAGGCCTCTATGGTACAAAAAGGCATATGTCCCAAAGGGAGTACTAGAGGGCAAGAATCTCTGCAATGCTGTCTCCAGACATGAGGGACACCTGCAGGGTGTGGGTACACTATTACAGATCTAAACTAAATTCTTAGGAAGAAAACTTAAATGGCCTCTTCTGCAGCTTACTCTGTCTCTGAAACACTTCTAGTTCCTAGAGAAGGTCCAAATGTTTGGATGGAGGATGATACAGACAGGAGTAGTTTTAACTTATTATTCATTGTGGAATTTGCCTACACAGAATAGATGGACTTCAGATAATCCAATGTGAATCTGAAACATTTAATTAATCCTTGGATGTGTATTAAATAGAGAAGCCTTACTGTCTCCATCTGATGAATGGAGAAACAGAAATACAGGACTAATTCAAGTGATGGCACGAATAGAATTCAGTTCAATTCTATTTACATCAGTGGTTAACTTTGTCCACAGAGCTTAGACGATACTCCTAAAGGTCTCACACACTCCCAAAGGTCAGAGCTGCCCACAGAACTCAGAAAATACGTTAGTTATGTTAATTTTCTCTCATCCAATTGAAGTCATTTAGTTTTGCAATGTTTTAGAAGTGATTATTTTTTCTCATGTTTTATTTCACTATTTTTATTTTAGAATTTGTTTGACTATCCCTTATCTCTGAGTAAGTATAATAATAATAATTTTTTGAGAGTGGAATTATATAGGGAGGGACCAGTGAAGAGGTATATTGGCCTCTGGCAGTTCATATGTGTGCTATCATTTAGACTTTGCAAATTTCACCTGTGACACAGACTTGTGTAGATAAAAATTGAAATTCCCTATAGTCAAGTTTGAATATCACATAGAAATGTGACCTGACCTAAAAATCCCTGCCTTTGGCTATGTAAGTAAATGTAATGTGATCCTATGTAGATAAAAGAAACAAAAGAGATTTCAGTACAATATATAAATACTGAAGCTTAACAGCCAGCTTCTTAAGAGGAATTGTAAAATTCCCCCAGACTTCAGCAGCCATGTAATGCCATATTACATACTGTCCCACTCCAGCATGGAGTCTGTCACAATGTTGCTGACCCCATTAAGAGGAATCTGAGCCTAGGCTGTGGATGATAGGCTCATTCCCCATAATAAGCTTATCTAGGCGGCTAATTGAATAATAAGCACCTGAGCCTGATAAAAGGAGTCGCTGGGAAGTGTCCATTGAGCTCATAGGGCCCAAAGAGGAGGTTTGTGAAACCCGAGCCCCAGGGGAGATGTATTTCCAGTTTATATGAATTTAATGAAGTAAAACCTCAGCAAAGGAATTTTGTTTTACACCCTTTGGAGTGGGTGACATTCTTAAGGGGCTCCAAGAGAAGGGAAAGTGAGGTGGGGAGTGTCTGCAGCACCATACTAGATCAGGAGGGAACACTATAGGGCAGGTGTAACCTGAGACAGAGTCCCTCATGCTACAAAGACAATCTGGCTCTTGGCAAACTGAGCGTATTCAAGTATCTCAGTGTGGAAGTCTATTCTTTTACCCAGCTGACAGATGGGTCCTTTCTTGACCTTTTCAAGGAGAGTTGTATATGCCATCTATGCACTTCTATCTGGCTCATTCTTGAAGGTCAAGTAAGCTATTTGGAATGTAGATAGGAAAAAAAATACAAAGGTGTTATCACATATCACAATATTCTCCATTTCAAAAGTATTATGACAGCATCAGATAATTACAAAAATCAAGTAGGCTAACAGTGCTTACTCCCCTGCCAAATACTAAATGCCATGTACTGAACCATAATGCAGTGTGCTGTAGATAACTTGATTTCTTACTATTATGTGTCTTGGGTCTCACTGAGCTCTGCTCAGCACAGGATTTAAAGGAGATGTGGGGCAAAACTGGCGTTATACCACTTTTATGCCTTTTCAGTTTTGGACTCAGACCCTGACGTAAGTTATGACATAAGGGGCTGTTATGGCTACTGAGAAAAGTTGGAGCACAGCTGCATCCCAGGTATATCTTCCTGTCCAGGGCAACATCCTTTTATACATCCTGACTGGCTGTGTGGTTTAGAGCCATTATGTTGGATCTAAACTGCCTAGAGACTTCCCTAGGAGATTACTACACTGCTAGCCACACCAGTCTAGTTTTGTGGCCTTTTCACAGAACAGATGCACCATAAGGTGTCAGGGCATAATGGACAATTTGGCTGAAAATTTTAAGTCTGTTTAGCTGTTAAAATAAATTTTCAAAAGTTAAGGAATGGGGATTTATAACAAATTGGCTCTGAATAACATAGCATAGTTTTATAGAATTATAGTAGAAGAAATATATTGTTTGGGTAAGGTGTGGTTCTGTTTTTCCAATTTGTTTTTCTAAATAGCAAATTGAATGCATGCAAAAGGTATCAGATTAATAGCCCTGGATACTGAAGTGCTCTCTTTAGATGAAGTTCATGTTTCACAAACCTAGCACAAATTTTCAGTAAACAGGAACTGGGCAGATTCAAATTCCCCGACCTCTGGATAGGGCATGGTGTTACTTCACAGACCCTTCATGGTTGCTCTCTGACCATGCTGCTTGTCTGGATTATTGAATTTATGGATTGTGGTTACCAGCAGTCATGATTTTGCTGTCAAAGTGACCATGTTCTCTCCCTTATAAGCCACCTGGTCCCAAGCTCCTTCTGTACAGTTTTCATGCGTCAGGGTAGAGAGTCTTGCTGAAAACTGTTTATAGTCATCCTCTCCCTAAGCAGTAAAATACTTCTGGTAATGCTTCTGCTGCACTGGGAGTCTTCTGGATTCCTTATATATTTAGGTGAATTACAACCTTTATAGTAAGGACAGGTAATGAATGAACATTGGCAGGGCAAGCATCCTTATACTGCCTCACTTATGCACCTCACCTCTGTACTCAAGTGATCACCTCTTCACTTGGTGCTTCATTAGCCTCTCTGCTAAGACTGTCCGCAAGTGTAAATTAGTTCCATTGGGTATTTATTTCTTTAATGTATATTCCTTCTGTGTAAACAGTACCAATACCACTGACTCGCTGACCGGGCCAGGTATAATATATATTCTGTTTGATGGACTACTTAGTAATTTTAGAAGTTACCGTAAGCCATATTAAAACAGACTCCATACAGATTTCTCTTTATTTTCCCTTTGATGTTTACCTCACAGCTAGAGTCTGTTTTCTGTAGTGCCTGTATAATGTTTGATCAAGGCTATTCTTTTGATTTTGACAGTGGAGATCTAAGTTTTTAGTGTTGGTATGGGTTATTTCAGTGCAATAGTACAATCTAATTCCAGAGCCATTTCATTTACCACTTTTTAATTTGAATGCAGAAGACAGTAAAATAACATCTCTTACCTATCTTTGTATGTTAACTAGTATTGGGAGCGGGGGATAGATCAGCATTCATTTCACCCTCTCTGTCAGTACCTGGTCCAAGCTAGGGAAGCTAATGATCCAACCAGCAGACCAAATTTGGCGATGAATCCTGGTCACATGTCACCTGAGGCACATTGCGCATATGATAAGAAGGAGATTAGTATTGCTATGCTTTTTGTAATATTTGGCTTTCTCCCTTTTTCTGTCTATTCGTTAGATTTATATATGTGTTATTCATATTTCCACCGTAAGTTTATCAGAAATTAGCTATTGCTCTACTTCAGTCTCTTTCAGTGCTCCAGTGAAGAGAGTATGTTTCTTGAATACTTGCCCACTCCTGTGGTTGTTTTTCATTAGCCCATTACAGGGGATAGCCTATCTTTTCTTTTGTTGTTGTTGTATTAATTATTCTTTGCTCCATGGACTAACATGAATGCCACTTCTAAATCTACTTTTGCATGTGTTAGTTTTATAGCTGTGTGAAACTCTCTTTTAGGCCTCAGCACTGCCCAAGGCTCTACCAGTGAACATGCAGAAGCCTTGGAGTCAATATTCTGTGCGGCTGTAACAGTCAAGATAATAAATCACCAGTTATATACCAAAGGGGAACTTTTATCGTACACTCTTGCAGCAAGAATATAAACAGTTTCTCTATTTTTTCATGAAATAATAAAAATAAAAGAACAATTACACATTGAAGGAAATCACATTTCTACACTTATTTGTCCCAGATGGAATTTTGATTTTTCCCTGTGAAAATTTCACCATTATTGTGTCCATAAAAGTAATTCTGCATGACTAGAGGAACAACCTTCTTCTCTTGTTTTGGAAGATGATGGAAAAAATAAGGCAAACCCATAAAATAGTTCATTTGTCAAGAAACTGATTACCATATGATTATTTATTTGAGTCATTTTTGCCAGTCAGAAGAACTGTGCACAGTTTGCCTATTTTTTCTTTCTACCTCCTTGTTTATAGTGGCAAATTAAGGGCTATATTGCAACATAGACTATTTATACATTCACAGGAGTATAAGGGAGAGTCAGGACCTTAATTACTCCTATAGAATGGGCTTCATTGAGTCCAGTGACCTGGGCTAAGCAGACATTGCATGCTCACTATCTCCCCCATTTGAGCAAGTGAACAGGAACGTGGGAAGAAGAGTGGGTGGAGCCTGCATATGCCTATGCAAAGGGAATGTCTACGGAAGCAGCACAGTATTACCCCTGGAGTAATGAGGTGTAACCTCTGAGTGGGCTAGCATTTACTTCACTGCCCTTCTCCCAGTTCCTAAAACCAACTCCCAAAGAAAAGCACATGGAGAGCCAAAATTCAATCATTGAAGATTTTCAGTAAGGACTGCACAGGGTCAACTTCCTCACATTCAAGTCCAAAAAGAGCAAAAGGAATTAACTTAATTTTAGGTACCAACTTTATACAGTCTTATGATAAAGAAACATAGCTATAAGCAACTTATTTTTCACTACATAACATAGATACTTTATCTTCACAGTCTAAATAAAAACAACAAATTAAATCTGAACAGGTCAGTCCTCACAGAAACACAGTGAGAAGAAACTCAGAGTTTCCAAAAGCTTAGGTTGGGTTCATCTGAGTCTCAGTTACAGTTTATCACCAAAATCTATACAGTCTGTTCAGTCAAAAGCACTGCAAGATCTTCCCTCCACTTGCATGTAGAAATCTTCAGCTGGAATCAATACAGACTCTTTCTCCTTCTTTGCAGAAGTCAGCTAACTAATTCACCAACCACTCAGTTCAGTATATAGACTTTTTTTTTAAATGCTCTTTCAAGGAAAATACAAAACTGAGAATAGTCAAGAAAAAAAAAGACTTCCCCCATCATCACAATTAAATAAGAGAAATGTTGGTGAACTATACCTGTTTAGACAATTTTACTAAAACAGTTTGGCTAAAATCAAACAAAATTCAAAATATGCAATTAAAATAAAACATTTTTCCCTCCCACTTTTCCCTGTCTATAACTGACACTGCCTGGGCTTCCCTCTTGGAGGGTTTACAATATCAATAACCTGCTGCAAAATGCTTCAGAGTTAAGGAAAACAGCCTGCTGTCTGCTCTTAGGGCTCAGCTTTCATGACTCACACAGGGCATGTGGGCTTTCGTAAAGCACCTGCCCAGACTACTTACCCTCATGGAGTCTGAGTCCAGAAACAGGGAACATATTAAGCATACTCCAAAACTGCCACACCCAAATCCAGAATCTTCTGAGTGTGGAGAACTAATTGTGTATCAGCCTAGCAACAATGAAACAGACACAACTCATCCTCTCCCCACCCACCCCAGATCTCTCAAAGAGATAGCTCTCTATTAGGTATGAGGGTCACAGAATCAGTGGAGGATATTTGTTTCCCTAAGCTACTCTAGTTTTGCTGCAATTGATACATGGCCCCTTGCTCAGGGCTGTGCCTAAAGACAGGATAGAACCCCAACAAAAGATCAAATTGATTGGCTGACTGAGGCTTTTGTGCCCCAGATTTATCCTGCAGTCCTTCCCCCTAAATATTTCATGTGAATCAAACCTTTATATCTCTCCTCCAAAACTCTAACACCCTCATCTCCTCCCCCACTTCAAAAATATTAGTGGCTTGGGGCTCCATCATAGACTCTGACTCTATGGGTGCTCCAGGGCTGGAATTCTCACAGGGAAAAATTGTTGGGTGCTCTGCACCCACCGGCAGCTCCCCACCCCTCTGCCCCAGGTTACCTCTGCCTCTGCCTCCTCCCCTAGCATGCCAGCACATTCTGCTTCTCCCCTTCCCAATCCCTTCCAGCACTTGCACTGCAAAACAGCTGTTTCCTAAGGCACGCCTGGGAGGGAGGAGAAGGGGGAAGGTGTTGTACTTGGGAGAGGAGGTGGGGATTTGGGGATGGGTCCAATAGGGCAGGGAGAGGTGGAGTTAGGGTGGGGACTTTGGGGTAGGGGTGGAGTCAGGGTGGGGGCAGGGCCAGGAGTGCAACCACCCACGGTGCAGAAAGGGTTGGTGCCTGTGAGGTCCGTGCCTTTGGCTGATCAAGGCCATTCTGACTGCCTTGCAGTTTATCTTTTGTTACCCTTTCTTATCCTGCTTAACCACAACAGTATGAAAGGCCCTCGTAGAATTCCATGTTACTGTGAGCTCCAATTACTAACACTAATAATCATAAGTACATACTTAGCTGTTATACTGCACTTTTCATTCATAGATCTCAAAGCATGGTGGCTCAGTACAGTTGTAACAGACCCATCAGTTGATGCTGATACTATCAGTACCTGATTTAGTTGGGGATTGGTCCTGTTTTGAGCAGGGGGTTGGACAAATGACCTACTGAGGTCCCTTCCAAACCTAATGTTCTATGATTCTACCTAATAGCTCCAAAAGTCCTGTTCCAACATATATGACATAATTCCACAACCCCATTGGGGGCAGTCTCTTCTTTCTAAAGTCCTTGTTAGGAATTTGTAGGGAAACGTCCCAGACCGTTACAGCTCTTAATAATGGTAGAAATAGTTCTTCCTTCTCTCAGTTGAAGGGCAAGGGTTTACTTCTCCAGCCATAGCCCTGTAGTAGAGGAGTGTAGAATAGTGCCCAGGAGACGCCTCCTAGTGTTGCTGTGCCTAAATCAAGCCCTATGACCCAGGGAGCAACTTGAGGAGTGCCTCCTGCTATTGGTATGTTTTTGTAGGATGCAGCATTCTCTCCTCAACCTGAAGCAATCAAGCTCCTCTGTTTGATGTGCTCTGTGGTGACAGCACTGCTTCACCTCAGCTATTTTGGTGAGTCTAAATTCACTGTGGACATTAGCCTCAGAAAACTCTATATTGAATTCATAGCCTAACTTAAGTTATCTACACTGGTGTTAACTCCTCTCAAGTTAACCTAGTTTGAGTGAGATCAGCCGTATTGCAAAACAACCAATCCAGCTGGACAGACTGATTGGATTTGCTGCACAGAGTGGTTGTATTAGCAGCTGACAAGTGGTGCTAACTTCAGCTGTAGCCAATCCCTGACAGACCAGCCACCTCAAGTTAAAAGCATCGCCACACTTGATTTAAGGGATTTTGTGTAGGGACAGAATTCCAGTTAGCAGCACACTCAAATTATAATTCAAATTAACTCTGCAGTGAAGAAATCCCAGATCCCTTTGTTTCGGGCACAGCCAGTACTGTGACAATGTTGAGAAGGTGAAGGTTTCTTTTGCCCATCTGTCCTTGGCATAGCCTCCCAAGTCCAGTTACAGTCTAGCCTAAATGTAGAACTAGAGGTCTTGTTGTTTTATAGTCCCTTCTTTCCTCTGAGCTTTATATCTTCTGCAGCATACGGTATTATTTTGTTGTAAAGTGTCGTGTGAGAGTCTATGGTTGTTATTGGGTGCTCAAAAAATATGAATACCTGTCTTTATTTATTTTACATTACATTTCTTGAAAACAAACAAATCATGTTGCTTCAAAGACCTTTATTCCAAGCAGAAGTACTATAGATTTCACTTATAACAAATGTTCTTTGACTGATTAGGCAGTTTAACACCAGAATGCTGTTGAGCAGGTTTATTTGCTTACCTTTATTAATGTCCTTAGGCAAATATTTCTTTGCCTATAAAATATTGCAAATGATTTTAACTAAAACAGAGTTTTACTTAGGGAGATGTTTAATACAGACTTGTAATATTTACTGTGAGGGTAGAATGAATTGTTCATTGATCAAATCTGAACCTGATCCATATCGAGTCTGTATATATTTAGTCTCATTATACAGACCAGGATTTGATAGTTCTCTAATCTATTCTGCCAGATTTATGCAAATTAATTTGATTTTGAACTAAAGCTAGGTGGAACTATGATCTTAAATTCACCAATACATTTCATCTGGATTTTCAGATTATTTTTGTGTGAATGAATATTCATTATTTGACCTTTTTTAAAATCCAGCAGCAGAGGTAAGGGAGTTTTCGGGAGACTTAAATTAATCCAGACCTTCATAGGTTCTTGGGATTCCTCCCTATGCTATAGGACGTTCCATGTGGACAAATCCACTAGATTTCCTAACTCTTTGGATTTACAGAGTCACAAAGGATCCATAGTGATAACCCCATGGACTGATTCTCCAGTTCCTTATATATTCTGTAGTCCTTTAGGTCAATGCAGAATGAACACATAATAGGTATAAAATACCACAATGTCAGAATGGTAGCATTTTGCATTCACTTTGCACAGCTGTAAAGGACTATACAAAGTTCAGAAGCAATATTGAATTAGGCCCAATGATTACAGACATTGCTGTTTGGGAGCAACACATGCTCCTCTTTCTCCTTCTGGCAGTGTGGAAGCTATGACAAACATTAAATGTCTGCTAGCCACAAAAAAAACTAAACAAAAAATAAAGTTAGAATTTGCTTTCATATATGACTTTGACAGTGATTCAGTTTCATTCTCAATTCACCCTTGTCCCTCAGTTAGCTTTGATTTTTCAAAACAAATAATTTGGCTGGAAATAGTTGTCTTTCACTTCTGATATAAACTTCTGAAATCAAACAAGTGTATTTTTTTTTAAATGAAACTAGATTGCATAAGAAGCGTGCATGGTTTTCTAAATAGAGAAGATCAGTGAGAAGGAAAGAAAAGAAAAACGAGTAACAAACTTTCAGACTTCAACCATTAATCTTTAATTTCAATCCTTTGATCATTGAATGCACTGTTTTCCCTTGATGCTCATCCTAGTGAGTTCCAAGGTGTTTTTCTAGCAAGAAATTTTCCTTTTATAGCTCTTGTTTCTTTCCTTTTTATTCTGCAATTATTTAAGCAAGAGTACTTTCCATTCCACTCCCTCTTCAGAGAATGACTCAAACTCTTGTTTCTTTAAAACCTTATAATATCCTGAAAACTAATTTGAGGACAGCATCTCCTATGTGGGCACAAGCCAATATGTCTGCTCACTAACATCATCAGTCTTCAGGACTCACATAGATCTTAACGACATTAATTTGGAAAGTGTTCTCAATTAGGCATTTTTGAAAATAATTTATTTTCAAAAAATCAAACCAAACATTTTCAAATTTGTTATCCCTGCCCTTCTTTGTTCTCTAAAAAGAAAAGAACAGGGAGAGTGCATGTGGAAGGTCCAGGAGGAAAGCAAAACAATTAAAACCAACCCCTTTTTAATAAAAAATCCTAAAACAATATATTTTTGTCAACATCTTTTTTTTGAAAAGAAAGCCAGTTTGGCTACCTCAAGAACTGAGTTCTAGCTTCCAAAAAGAATGAGTCATGGTGCATCTTTATTCTTCACAATGGTGAAAACTCTAGGAATTATTCAATTAAAATTGGTTGATTTATCTCAGCATGAACCTAGTCAGGGAGAGAAAGTCTTTGTGAACCCAGAGCAAACATAAACTATGTTATAAAAGAGGAGGTTTTTGCTCTGGTGTATTCTTTGTTGACTTCAGTGAAATCCTCTCAGGGTTGTAAGATAATAGAGCTTTTTAAAATAAATAAACAAATAAAAAAGGTGGGGTGAGGGAGAGAGAGAAACAGACACAGAACTTGTCAAACAGGGTTATCCAAGATTTTGTATCTTCATCCATGGTTCAAAGCATTGGGGATGCTGCAGTTGATCATGCTAGTGTTTATCTAATATACTGTCTCTTAAATATGATCTTACCTTTTAAAATTACTATTGTTTAAGGTTAAAATTCAGAGCCCTGTTTGGGTGGGCAGGCTGCAAAAGTAAGGAATCCTCCCCACCAGGCTGCAAAGATGCTGTGAAGCTGTTCCATGGAGCTTTCTCCAGCCTAATAACCAAAGTAATTTCCATAGCTTTCTACATGGCCCTTCCATGATCCAGCCATGCCCTGCCTCCTGTGCCTCCTCACATATAGTTGAATCTAACTTATTTGGCAGATTTGTGCCCGTTCAGTTGTCTTCCGTGCCCATTGGAGTGTTAGGCTTGATTTTGCCAAAAACCGTTATACTTTAACAAAAGAAAATGCTAAGAAACAAGGAAACAAAAAAAGAATCATAAAAGGAAGACTGGACCTACTGATGTACACTTTTCAGCTTGTGTGCCTATTAAATATTTAGAACTCTCTATACTAAGAAACAGTTTAGGGATCCACTTTATTTTTTCCTCAGAGTTTTACCAGTTTCACTAAACTTCCTCATGACTGTGAGATGCTTTGATGCATTAGTGTCTAAGAACAGGTTGTCTTGCCAGCACTCAGAGAAGAAAAAATAGTTTCCTGCTCACAAGATAGACCTAAACATATAGATATAGTTTCTAGCTAATATATTGTATGTCAGAATTAATGAGTTCTGTTTTTAAGAGGCAAGCTTTTACAAGCTGTAATGTAGATTTCTTTGAAATCCCACAACCAGAGAAACAGAATTGAATGACACTGGAGTAATACAGATATTTATTTTCTTAGAGATATTACAAACTTGGAAAAAACACATTATCCCAACAGATTTGGGGAAAATCCCAACGTGGTCAGCAGTATATTATATTTAAACAACAGGAGGCTAAGACTAGTTGCCTTAGTATAAGTTATGGTTACACTATGTGCTTATTTTCTAAGAAGTCACTATTCACCCAAGGAGCAAAGTGCTTCTGCTTCATCAGCCAAGTTATTTCTCAGGCTATTCCAAACTCCTCCACTGTAATTATCCAATTGATAGGTACATAGTGCACACAGAAGTCCATTCATTATAAGACATTGCTATAGTTTGGAGGAAAAAGCAACTATATCTTTTTAAAGTTAACTGTTCTGAACTGATGTGAAGAATTCTGCATAGTGTATCTCATGAAGAGAATCAACTCAGTGACACATATGCATAGTACTGCCAGACTATGATGCATACATATATTTGGAGTTCAGTATATGAAAGTCTCATATCAGACATTGAAATAAACAGCAGAAATTCCTGAATTTTGTTTCCCATGACTCAGCTGTACAATTTAGCTGAGGACCATAGAATACATAGATGATAAAATAGTCCGTGTAACATTTCATAGATAGGAGGAAAAGATAATAATATTCAGGATAAACAGATAAAGAGGTGCAAGAGATGGCTCAATTGCCCTGCCCAAGTAAAAATGTAAATAATTAGAAATTAAATTAAATCTTGGTTGTTGATTACTTAAAAGCCATTTTATGAAGATGCAAAATTAGTTGGTGAACTCTGATGAAATAAATCCTCCAAAAACTCAATCCTTTAAAATTATCATTCCTTCCAGTGACGAAACATTCAATCTTTTTTTTTTAACAATGTCGTATCATTTCGGATTGAAGAATAATTATTATTTGTATTCATTTATTGAAACAGAAAACTCCTATAACTTCAAAAGAGTGTTTATGGTAGACCATTTCAGGGCCTGATAATAAATGTCTGTATTCTATAGATTATTGACAGGGTAGAATAGAATTGCTTTATTGACCCATTAGTGGTTTGTTGTGTCATCAATGCTGCCATTTAAAACCTGATTCTGTTTAAATAACTACAGCAGTCTACTTTTTATTTTAAAATGTATCTGTGACCCTAAGATCATTTTTAATAATCAGTTTGATGATTTGTTGAAAATTCACAGGAACTTCTTTCCTTAACAGAAGAAATGTTAATTAATAATATTTTCTCCCATAATCTGTCATGGAATAATGTCTCATAATACTTCAGTTAAAGATAAAATAATTTTAATTACAGCTGCAAGGGCCCAGTTGTCCCACTTCAGGGCATGAGCCACTTTCAGTGACTTTGATAATTTTTTGGTATGTATTCTGAGACTTGAGAGTAAGGCAGAGTCATCCATCTGCCAGCCAGACCAAAAGACTTGAGAAGTGTGCTTCTTTCCTGGAGCTAGAATTCAGGATGTGACAGAGTGTCTGCCAAGAGTTATCAAGCCCTTGGACTGTTACCCCTTCCTGCTCCTCCATGTGCGCACCAGGAATGACCTTGAGTGGGTCAATGCAGACTACATGGCTCTGGGAAGAAGGATAAAGCAGTTTGAGGTGCAAATTGTGTTCTTTTCCATCCTCCCTGTTGAAGGCCTCAAATTGTGGAGGTAAATGCATGGTTACACAGGTGGTGTCAGAGAGAGGGCTTTGGATTCTTCAACCATGGGATGTTGTTCCAGGAAGAAGGAATGCTAGGAAGAGATGGGATCCACCTGACAAAGAGAGGGAAGAGTATCTTCGCAGGCAGGCTTGCTAACCTAGTGAGGAGGGCTTTAAACTAGGTTCCCTGGGGCATGATGACCTAAGCCCTGAGGTAAGTGGGGAAATGGGATATCAGGAGGAAACACAAGGAGGAGAGTGCAACAAGGGAGGCCTCCTGATTCATACTGAGAAAGCAGGGCAACTGGCTAGTTATCTTAGGTGCATGTACATGAACTCCAGAAGCCTGGGAAACAAGCAGGAAGAATTGGAAGTTCTGGCACAATCAAAGAACTATGGTGTGACTGGAATAACAGAGACTTAGTGGGGTAGCTCACATGACTGGAGCACTGTCATGGATGGTATAAACTGTTCAGGAAGGACAGGTATGGGAGGAAAGGTAGAGTAGTTGAACTGTATGTAAGAGAGCAGTACTACAGGGCTCTGGGAGTATGGGTTAAGGAGTTTGGAGAGCAGGTGGTATTCTCTTCGATTCTTCCTGTTGAAGGTAGGGGTCCAGGCAGAGACAGATGCATCGTGGAGGTGAATGCCTGGCTGCGAAGATGGTGTCGCCAGGAGGGCTTTGGCTTCCTCGACCACGGGATGCTATTCGAGGAAGGACTGCTAGGAACAGATGACGTTCACCTTTCGAAGAGGAGAAAGGCCTTATTTGCACACAGACTGGCTAACCTAGTAAGGAGGGCTTTAAACTAGGTTCGACGGGGACAGGTGAGCAAAGCCCACAGGTAAGTGGGGAACAAGACCTGGGAGATGGGTTGGAAACAGGAGGGAGCACGGGCTATAATGGCAGAGAGAAAGGAGGGTCAGGGCAAAACTGGGAGGCAAGATCAAACCAGTATCTTAGATGCCTATATACAAATGCAAGAAGTATGGGTAATAAGCAGGAAGAACTGGAAGTGCTAATAAATAAATACAACTATGACATTATTGGCATTACTGAAACTTGGTGGGATAATACTCATGACTGGAATGTTGGTGTGGATGGGTATAGTTTGCTCAGGAAGGATAGACAGGGGAAAAAGGGAGGAGGTGTTGCCTTATATATTAAAAATGTACACACTTGGACTGAGGTGGAGATGGACATAGGAGACGGAAGTGTGGAGAGTCTCTGGGTTAGGCTAAAAGGGGTAAAAAACACGGGTGATGTCGTGCTGGGAGTTTACTACAGGCCACCTAATCAGGTGGAAGAGGTAGATGAGGCTTTTTTCAAACAATTAACAAAATCATCCAAAGCCCAAGATTTGGTGGTGATGGGGGACTTCAACTATCCAGATATATGTTGGGAAAATAACACAGCGGGGCACAGACTATCTAATAAGTTCCTGGACTGCATTGCAGACAACTTTTTATTTCAGAAAGTTGAAAAAGCTACTAGAGGGGAAGCTGTTCTAGACTTGATTTTAACAAATAGGGAGGAACTTGTTGAGAATTTGAAAGTAGAAGGAAGCTTGGGTGAAAGTGATCATGAAATCATAGAATTTGCAATTCTAAGGAAGGGTAGAAGGGAGTACAGCAGAATAGAGACAATCGAGTTCAGGAAGGCAGATTTTGGTAAGCTCAGAGAGCTGATAGGCAAGGTCCCATGGGAATTAAGACTGAGGGGAAAAACAACTGAAGAAAGTTGGCAGTTTTTCAAAGGGACACTATTAAGGGCCCAAAAGCAAGTTATTCCGATGGTTAGGAAAGATAGAAAATGTGGCAAAAGACCACCTTGGCTTAACCACGAGATCTTGCGTGACCTACAAAATAAAAAGGCGTCATATAAAAAATGGAAACTAGGTCAGATTACAAAGGATGAATATAGGCAAATAACACAGGAATGCAGAGGCAAGATTAGAAAAGCAAAGGCACAAAATGAACTCAAACTAGCTATGGGAATAAAGGGAAATACATTATCAATTATCAATACATTAGAAGCAAGAGGAAGACCAAGGACAGGGTAGGCCCACTGCTCAATGAGGAGTGGGAAACAGTAACGGGAGACTTGGAAATGGCAGAGATGCTTAATGACTTCTTTGTTTCAGTCTTCACTGAGAAGTCTGAAGGAATGTCTAGTATAATGAATGCTTACGGGAGGAGGGTAGGTTTAGAAGATAAAATAAAAAAAGAGCAAGTAAAAAATCACTTAGAAAAGTTAGATGCCTGCAAGTCACCAGGGCTTGATTAAATGCATCCTAGAATACTCAAGGAGTTAATAGAAGAGGTATCTGAGCCTCTAGCTATTATCTTTGGGAAATCATGGGAGACGGGGGAGATGCCAGAAGACTGGAAGAGGGCAAATATAGTACCCATCTATAAAAAGGGAAATAAAAACAACCCAGGAAACTACAGACCAGTTAGTTTAACTTCTGTGCCAGGGAAGATAATGGAGCAGGTAATCAAAGAAATTATCTGCAAACACTTGGAAGGTGGTAAGGTGATAGGGAATAGCCAGCATGGATTTGTAAAGAACAAATCGTGTCAAACTAATCTGATAGCGTTCTTTGATAGGATAACGAGCCTTGTGGATAAGGGAGAAGCGGTGGATGTGATATACCTAGACTTTAGTAAGGCATTTGATACGGTCTCGCATGATATCCTTATCGATAAACTAGGAAAGTACAATTTAGATGGGGCTACTATAAGGTGGGTGCATAACTGGCTGGATAACCGTACTCAGAGAGTAGTTGTTAATGGCTCCCAATCCTTCTGGAAAGGTATAACAAGTGGGTTTCCGCAGGGGTCTGTTTTGGGACCGGTTCTGTTCAATATCTTCATCAACAATTTAGATGTTGGCATAGAAAGTACGCTTATTAAGTTTGTGGACGATACCAAACTGGGAGGGATTGCAACTGCTTTGGAGGACAGGGTCAAAATTCAAAACGATCTGGACAAATTGGAGAAATGGTCTGAGGTAAACAGGATGAAGTTCAATAAAGATAAATGCAAAGTGCTCCACCTAGGAAGGAACAATCAGTTTCACACATACAGAATGGGAAGAGACTGTCTAGGAGGGAGTATGGCAGAAAGAGATCTAGGGGTCATAGTAGACCACAAGCTAAATATAAGTCAACAGTGTGATACTGTTGCAAAAAAAGCAAACGTGATTCTGGGATGCATTAACAGGTGTGTTGTAAACAAGACACGAGAAGTCATTCTTCCGCTTTACTCTGCGCTGGTTAGGCCTCAACTGGAGTATTGTGCCCAGTTCTGGGCACCGCATTTCAAGAAAGATGTGGAGAAACTGGAGAGGGTCCAGAGAAGAGCAACAAGAATGATTAAAGGTCTTGAGAACATGACCTATGAAGGAAGACTGAAGGAACTGGGTTTGTTTAGTTTGGAAAAGAGAAGACTGAGAGGGGACATGATAGCAGTTTTCAGGTATCTAAAAGGGTGTCATCAGGAGGAGGGAGAAAACTTGTTCACCTTAGCCTCCAATGATAGAACAAGAAGCAATGGTTTTAAACTGCAGCAAGGGAGATTTAGGTTGGACATTAGGAAAAAGTTCCCAACTGTCAGGGTAGTTAAACACTGGAATAGATTGTCCTAGGGAAGTTGTGGAATCTCCATCTCTGGAGATATTTAAGAGTAGGTTAGATAAATGTCTATTAGGGATGGTCTAGACAGTATTTGGTCCTACCATGAGGGCAGGGGACTGGACTCGATGACCTCTCGAGGTCCCTTCCAGTCCTAGAGTCTATGAGTCTATGAGTCTATTATTGCTCAGAGCTCCAATATGAAACTGGAGAAAAGCCTGTTGAGAATCTTTGGGTGAAGTTTAGAAGTGAGAGCAACAAGGATGATGTTGTGGTGGGAGTGTGCTATAGACCACTGGACCAAGAGAATGAGGTAGATGACTATTTCTTTAGACAATTAACTGAAGTTTCCAGAAAACACCCTGGTTCTAAAGGGGGACTTCAATCTCATGGACATCTGCTGGGAGAGCAATATAGCAGTGCACAGACAATCCAGGAAGTTTTTGGAAAGTGTTGGGGACAATTTCCTGGTGCAACTACTGGAGGAAACAATCAGGGGTCATTTTCCTCTTGACCTGCTGCTTACAAATAGGGAAGAATTGGTAGGGGAAGTAGAAGTGGGTAGCAACCTGGGCAGTAGTGACCATGAGATGGTTGAGTTCAGGATCCTTATAAAAGGAAGAAATAAGAGTAGCAAAATATGGACCCTGGACTTCAGAAAAGCAGACTTTGACTCCCTCAGGGAACTGATAAGCAGGATCCCCTGGGAGGCTAATATGACGGGGGAAGGAGTCCAGGAAAGCTGGCTGTATTTTAAAGAAGACTTATTGAGGATGTAGGAACAAACCATCCCAATGTGCAGAAAGAATAGGAAACATGGCAGGAGACCAGATTAGCTTAACAGTGAAATCTTTGGTGAGCTTAAACACAAAAGGAAGCTTACAAAAAGTGGAAACTTGGACAGGTGACTAGAAAGGAGTATAAAAATATTGCTGGAACATGCAGGGATGTGATCATTAAGGCCAAGGCATAACTGAAGTTGCAGCTAGCTAGGGATGTGAAGAGTAACAAGAAGAGTTTCTACAGATACGTTAGCAACAAGAAGCAGGTCAGAGAAAGTGTGGGACCCTTACTGAATGGAAAGGGCAACATAGTGACAGATGATGTGCATAAAGCTGAAGTACTCAGTGCTTTTTTTGGCCTTGGTCTTCATAGACAAGTTCAGCTCCCGGACTGCTGCACTGGGCAACACAGCATGGATAGTAGCTGAGCAGCCATCAGTGGTAAAAGAACAAGTTAAGGACTATTTAGAAAAGCTGGACATGTGCAAGTCCCTGGGTCCAGATCTAATGCATCCAAGGGCGCTAGGGGAGTTGGCTCATGTGATTGCAGAGCCATTGGCCATTATCTCTGAAAATTCGTGGCAATCGGGGGAGGTCCCAGATGATTGGAAAAAGGCAAATATGGTGCCCATTTTTACAAAAAGGAAGAAAGAGAAAATGGGGAACTACGGACCAGTCAGCCTCACTTCAGTCCCCAGCAAAATCATGGAGCAGGTCTTCAAGGAATCCATTTTGAAGCACTTGGAGGAGAGGAAGGTGATCAGGAACAATCAACATGGATTCACCAAGGGCAAGTCATGCCTGACCAACCTGATTGCCTTCTATGATGAGATAACTGGCTCTGTGGATATGTGGAAAGAAGTGGACATAATATATCTTGACTTTAGCAAAGCTTTTGATATGGTCTCCTACAGTATTTTTGCAAACAAGTTAAAAAAGTATGGTTTGGATGAATGGACTATAAGATGGATAGAGAGATGGCTACATTGAGGTCTCAGTGAGGAGTGATCAACAGCTCTAGGTCTAGTTGGCAGCCAGTATCAAGTGGAGTACCCCAGGGGTCAGTCCTTGGGCCAGTTTTGTTCAACATATTTATTAATGAACTTGATGATGTGAATTATTTCACCCTCAGCAAGTTTGCAGATGACACTAAGCTGGGGGGAGAGGTAGATACGCTGGAGGGTAGGGATAGGGTCCAAAGTGACCAAGACAAATTGGAGGATTGGGCCAAAAGAAATCTGATGAGGTTCAACAAGGATAAGTGCAGAGTCCTGCACTTAGGATGGAAGAATCCCATGCACTGCTACAGGCTGGAGACTGACTGGCTAAGCAGCAGTTCTGCAGAAAACAGCTTGGGGATTACAATGCATAGAGAAGAAGCTGGATATGAGTCAGCTGTGTGCCCTTGTTGCCAAGAAGGTTAATGGCATATTGGGCTGCATTAGTAGAAGCATTACCAGCAGATCAAGGGAAGTGATTATTCCCCTCTATTTGGCACTGGTGAGGCCACATTTGGAGTATTGCATCCAGTTTTGGGCCCTCCACTATAGAAAGGATATGGACAAATTGTAGAAAGTCCAGTGGAGGGCAGCAAAAATAATCAAGGGGCTGGGGAACATGACTTATGGGGCAAGGCTGAGGGATCTTGGCTTGTTTAGTCCACAGAAGAGAAGAGTGAAGGGGGATTTGATAGCAGCCTTCAACTACCTGAAGGGGAAGGAGCTCGGCTGTTCTGAGTGATGGGAGATGACAGAACAAGGAGCAATGTTATCAAGTTTCAGTTGGGGAGGAGGTCTAGGTTGGATATTAGGAAAAACTATTTCACTAGGAGGGTGGTGAAGCACTGGAATGGGTTACCTAGGGAAGTGGTGGAATCTCCATCCTTAGTGGTTTTTAAGGCCCAGCTTGGTGTTGGTCCTGCTTTGAGCAGGGGGCTGGAGTAGATGACCTCCTGAGGTCTCTTCCAACCCTAATCTTCTATGATTCTAAGGCTCCAGAACTATAGTATATGAGGGAAAGACAGAGAGATTATTAGGCAGAGATTTTGTAGCCAAGCTTCAACCAAGAGCGGATTTTTGAAGCCAATTTATGAACTACAGACTATGGAGTCTATAATGGAAAAACGGACACAATCTTAACTAATATAGTGTGAATGGAGCTGCTAGAAGAACAGTTATGTGATTGAGAACTAAAATGTAGGCTACACATCTGGAGAGAGGCATGTGTCCCTGACAGAAACAGATCTTGGGTGATTTCTTAAATGGCATTAAAATTAATAAGTTATACTTCCATCACTTTACTTCTGCTAACGTGCCATGTGGTTTCCATATTTCACAGTGCACACATCATTTGAGCTTTGAAGGAAACTTGCTTAATCAAAAAGTCAGCTGTATTCAAATTATTCATAAGGGAAATTGCATCTTTGGAAATTAAAACATGTTCTGAGCAAAATCAGATGCTATTTTGTGGAAGAAGGAAGTAAGTGATTCATAAAGACGACTCTGCTTTCTCTGAGCACCTAATACTGGATGACTGTATAACCCAAATAGGGACTACAGAAGACACAGAAGAAAAGACTTATTTTAGAGATCCTTAAGAGTTTTTCTTCTGATTTACAGACTTTCCACTCTGCATTTGAATAATAGCAACAAAGCAGCATGGAATCTTAGAAAGGGACTAAGGTGGAAATGGTTCAAGCAAAATTGAAAATCCATATCTAAAAGACTAAAACTTAACATAGCAAGATACAGTGGGAGCTACATTGAGATGTGCAGGTGGCCATGCAAATGTTAACAAAGAGTCTGGCAGCCCACCAGCGAATTACCCTGATAGGCCACATGCAACCCACGGGCCGCAGGTTGCCCACCAGTGCTCTACAGGATTCCCACATGTTGCCCAGACAGAATCCTCTCTTTGCCTGTTTCCAGAAATCAACAATTTAAGAGCAAATACTCTTTTTGTTCCATTTGCAGCCCATATGCTGGTGTAATTTCCATCTTGTTTTGTTTTGTTTTTTACCCATTCCGTCCATCTCTGGTACTGAATCAAATACTTAGGGCCATATTATGCTATTGATTTTTAAGCATATCTCTCTACTGGATCCAGTGAGGATCTCTGTTTAAAAATCAATGGCACAATATTGTTTATAATGATAGACAAACAGGCAAAGGGATATAGAATTTGGCTCGTCAGTTACCCATGATATTGAATAACTCATTAATGAGTTACATTGTAATTATCACCTGACAGGCAACACTGTATATCCAGTAGTCAGAAATAGAATTAAACAACATATTCACATAAATGCAAGGCAAATTACATCTGAATAATGAATACCAAAGATATAGATGATTTGCTTCTTTGTTATAGTTTATCCAATGAAAAAAGCAAGTTTGTGAATTAGCTCCATGAATTGTAGCTGTTCCTGATTCAAATGCAGTACTTGAGTCTCAGTATTTTCATAGAATAAAATAAGAATTACATAACATTGATATTTTTCAAGAAGCTGTATCAATAGAATATACAAGTAGCCATAACATTTAAAATAATTCTACTCAGGGACAGTATGTTTCAGTGCTTGAAAAAATTACTCTAATCTGTTTTTGTGTCAATTTCAGGTACAAAATCAAATTGAAGTCTGCAGAAGCAAGGTCAGAGCTAAAACATGCTTTTAGAAGTTTCTCTCCAAGTCAAATGCTGTAAGCATGGTTTTATTCATTTCATAATTTATTTGCAGATTTTCACTACTTCTTAACACCATATATTTCTATTTTATAATTCTTTAGTGCTTTTATCTCTTCCCCATTTTATATTCCTTAAAATTTAAGACCTAACTTTTATTTGAGCTTTATGATCTTAAAATGTAACCATCCAGTCTTCTCTTTCACCAGCATGTTGTCCTCCCCTTTATCTTTCCTGACTCTTTTTTTAAATTCCATTTCACCATGCCTTCACCCACTGTCTATTACAGCTTGATCCAAGGCCTATTTAAGTCAGTGGGATGCTTTCCACTAGTCCCAGTAGATGTTGGATCAAGTCCTTTATCCACTTCCTCCTATTTTGAGAAACATTAAGAAATAGGGGGTCGGGTTTACAAAGATGTACTAGTTTGTTGCAAACAAGGATATTACTAGGATATTTTAATGTCTCAGTTAAGTGATTTGGTTTGACCAAAGCAAAAGATGTTTTCTACAACATCATACATATGTATTACATAAATTACCATTTTAACTAAATACCATATGAAACCAGTGGCTTCTTGTTAAACTAAACTTGTATAATCTATACATTTGGTTAATTTTCTATTGACTTCAGTAAGAATTAGAACAGGATCCAGACGAATAAAAATTGCCAATATGGCAAATTTATAGCTGGAGGATATGCAGTATGAAATAAAAACCATCCCTCTTTCAATTTTAGTTCTTTCTCTCTTTTGATCAGTCTTCCTCAACTACTTTCTTTACTATAGGTGTTAGAAAATGTAAGAAAGATTGAAACCTCCGAATGTCATCCTTGGAATATTTTTTACACAAAGATATGGCTAAAGAAATGGATTTTTACTTGTCCTCAAAATTCCTAAATTGTAACAGTAAAAGAAGATGCAGCGCCTATGAATTCTTTGTCTGTCTTCCTGAAAAAAAAAGGTGTATTAAAGGCTATTAGCATGGAAGCTTCAGATTAATAATTTACAGTCTACAAATGGTACACACATGATCGGCAATTCACGCAGTAGATGTATTTTTTCTTCTTCCAGTATTTCTTCACTACAACTCCATAAAGTGTTGAACAACAAAATGTTTGTGGCTGATTTTTTTTGAAAAATTCTAAATCTGTGCACTTTATTTAGCTATTACCAGATAGACCATGATAAATCATGACATATGAACTAAGAATGCCAATATGCTGTCCGTAATAGCTTCTTAGTTTTGCTACTGGTAGCTCTTGAAATATTCTTCAAACTGGATAAGGGTTGTTTTTCAAGAGCATAACAATAATAGCTATTTCTTCTTAATACTATATAGATCATGCTGGCAACTGGAGTGTAAATATTTCTCATGTATTCTTGTTTGCTGCTTTTCATCTGGCTGGAAGCAAAAGTTTACAGGTCTTGACAAGATATCCATTAGCTGTTCTGGTCCCCTACTAATGTTTGTTATCTCAACTGAAAATAACTTTTGACTCTCTTGAGAGAGAAGGTTTAAAAGCAAGTAGATGACACCATTCTACACTGTTTCTAGATTACTTTGTCTATATTTGTCATGGCTTCTGCTTTGATGCTCACATTAGTAATTGTTACCTGACATACCAGGCTCCATTTCGATTCATCCACAAGAGCTTCTGATTCATACAAGAGCAAAGGTTCTGGTTTGAATCTCAACTATATGTGCACAATTCATATTTCAGAGGGGTGAAAGGAGCATTGGTAAAGCATGGCAGAAGTCTAATACATAATATTTATAATATTTTTAAATCAAATACAGTGCTAAAGAGATATTTTAAAAAAGCTTAGTCACACATGGTCATTCAATACTGCATCATGTACATTTTAGATTAAAGGAACATGAGCACTGTACTCAAATAGTGACATGAAAATAAGGCTCAGCAAAGGAGTAAAATTGCATTTCAGATACAAATTTTCAATTTATTTATCCAAATTTCACCTGCCTGATTTTCAAATGTATCAGTAAAGTATACTTTTGACAAATACAATAATACAAATTACAGCTGAGTGAGTGGATTTTGTTGTTGTTGTTTTATTTTGAATGTGCAAACACTTATCCAGAATGGCCAAATATTGTCCAAATCTGAATTTGTTACCTAAATTTTTGCTGAATCCTATCTAAAATATATCAACATATAGATTTTGGATATTATGTTTCAGATTTCAAAAGGACAAGAAATAAGAATTAAGCAGAACTTGCAAGATATTATTTTAGAATTTAAAAACAAATCCATTTTTGAGAGGTATGCTGTTTCAAAAAGTAGGTACATCTGAAACAGTACATTTTTTACTTTACATATTATTCAGTTAAAATATATGTAAGCCTCAGAGTTAGAGGACTTTGGTATGGAACTCTCTGTACTCTCTATATGGGAAAGGGGAAAAGATATCTCTGGCCAGCCTCATTTATATTAATTTTAATGTTGCTTATCCAAAGTTCCACATACTGTATTTTGTTGCGTTTGTTGGAATTTGTCTATGTTCTGATTGTATAAATGATAACAAATTGTTACTATGAATGTACTCATGAAAAGGCACTGGAATTGCGCAAGATATGTCCTGGAAAAGCTGAGATTATAGGTAGTGGAATCTGTTTGAGAATGGGAGTCATGCATAAAAAGAAAAGGGCAGAGGCCTGTGTCCTGGAGACTGGAACCTGTACTCTAGGAAGTACTGACTCTGTTCAAGGGTCATGCCCTGTTTTTGCTTCCTCACAAGAAGATTCTGAGCCCTATTTGGAGAAATTCAGAAGAACCAAATCTAAAATGAAACTAAAATGATTGTGAAAAGTGAGAGTGGTAAAACAGCATCATAATTAATTTACCCATTATCTTTTAGTGCAATGCATAACAAATACGTAAGATTCCAGTGTAACAGCTGAACACAGGAAGTTGTGAATCTCATCGGCTAATCCAATTTGAAATCAATATTCATTTTCAACTAAACACTGAAAAGAACATACTTTCATAATCATGCTCAGTCTAATTAAACTCTATGGGCTAAATTGTGCCTTTGAGTACAATAGCCACAGTGTGAGGGATAAGGTACTGTGGCAGCCAAACAAAGATGGCTGGAAGCATTTTGCTTGTACTGCGAAGATGCAGGCAGGCTGCTACGGAAGAAGCATGGGACAGCACAGTCCACAGCACCGCTGCAACACCTCTTGAAAGGTCTGATGTGTAGTTATCCCATGTTTTGTAGCAGACTTAGGGAGCATGGAGCCTAGACATATGACAAACTGACTGGATACACCCACTTTGGAGCACAGATTAAACCCAGTTATGTTGACTGGTCCCTCACCGTAATGCTTAGGGAGCATTAGAAACCAGCTATGACAGGGCCCTGTACAGCTGCACAAGGAAAGAAAATCCTTGTGCTCCCCGTCGCCAAACCCCCACCTCCACAACACACGCTCTTCTGGTCTTTTTCCATAAGGTTTATCTGCAATTGCCTAATTTTTGTGAAGGCCTTGTCCTGGAAATAAGAAATTGTCAGCCACTTCGTGACCTATCAAAAGTACATCTGATCAAAACCTTATGATTTAATATTGTGCTCTTTTGGGAAATCAGCCTTTAACATATCAAGCAATGCTGACTTTCTTAGAAGAATACACACATCTACATTGGCTAAATGCAGGGCCGGCTCTAGCAATTTCGCCGCCCCAAGCACGGCTGCAAGCTGCAGGGGGCACTCTGCCGCTCGCCGGTCCCGTGGCTCCACTGGACCTCCCGCAGGCTTCCCTGTGGGGGGTCCGGTGGTCCTATGGCTCCAGTGGACCTCCGGCAGGCAGGTCCACCGGAGCCGTGGGACCAGTGGACCCCCTGCAGGCACGCCTGTGGGAGGTCCACCGGAGCCGTCTGCCGCCCTCCCGGCAACTGGCAGAGCACCCCCCGCGGCATGTCGCCCCAAGCACACGCTTGGCACGCTGTGGCCTGGAGCTGGCCCTGGCTAAGTGTATGTAAAAATAAATGAATGTACAGTTAGAGCTGAGCAAAATATGGTACCCAGATTAGGTGATGCTGAAATGTTTTACAAATTTGTGACAGTTTTTCTGAATTGTTTAGAACAAAAACAACCTTAAAAAACCTAAACTCTTTCACCTGCCTCCCCCATGTATGTGTACATTCGGTACAAGGAACTGCTGGCCCTCAGAGACTGTGTACAGGCTTTGGAGACCGGAGTGTCTGAACTGGAGGACCTGAGGAAGACATAGAGATACATAGATGAGACATTCTGGGACACAGTAGAATCGTCCCAGCCCCGATCTAACAGCCTCTGTGCTGTTGAGGAGGATGAAAGTCCCAGGGAAGGAGAGCATCTAAGTGGAGCAGAGGGAAACAATCCCATAGTTGAGACCCTCCTTTCAGATGATGGTGTGGTATCCTCTCGCACTGAGGATACCTCTCTGGGGGATGGAACTCCAGCTATTAGAAAGAGACAGGTATTAGTAATGGGATAGTCGATCATTAGAAAAATAGATAGCTGAATTTGCGATGAACAGAGAACATATGGCGACTTGTCTACCTGGTGCGAAGATTGCGGATCTCTTGAGACATCTAGATAGACATCTAGAAGGAGCCAGTGGTCATGGTAGGTGTATGTACCAGTGACATAGGAAGGATATGAGAGGTGTCCTGGAGGCACAATTTAAGCTGCTAGGTAAGAGATTGAAGTCCAGGCCCTCCATGGTAGCATTCTCTGAAATGCTTCCAGTTCCACACGCAGGGCCAGTTAGACAGGCAGAACGGCAGGGTCTCAGTGCATGGATGAGACGATGGTGTAGGGAGGAAGGGTTTAGATTTATTAGGAACTGAGGAAACTTTTGGAAAAGGAGAAGCCTATATAGGAAGGAAGGGCTCAGCCTAAACCAAAATGCAACCAGATTGCTGGCACTTTAATGAGGTCGTACAGCAGTTTGTAAACTAAGGGCTGGGGGAAAGCTGACAGGTGTAGAGGAGTACTTGGCTCAGACATCCCTTAGGGGAAGATCTATTAATATTGCATTTCTATGTCCTAATGAGGATGAGAGGATGGAAAATAATAAAATACAGGCAGGGTCTGATTAGAAACAGTCAAATAAAAGAGTCTCATTCAATTACATTGTGTAATGGCAGACAGCTAAAGGGAGACAAGTTTTTAAAGTGATTATATACTAATACTAGGAGTCTAAATAATAAAATGGGTGAGCTAGAGTGCTTCATATTAACTGAGGATATTGATATAATTGGCATCACAGAAACTTGGTGAAATGAGGCTAATCAGTGGGATACGGTAATACCGGATACAAATAATATCGAAAAGATAGAACAGGTCGTGCTGGTGGGGGAGTGGCATTATATGAGAAAGAAAGCATAGAATAAAATGAAATAAAAATTGTAAATGAATCAAACTGTACCATAGAATCTCTATGGATAGAAATTCCATGCTCTAATAATAAGAATATAGCAGTAGGGGTATATTACCGACCACCTGCCCAGGATGGTGATAATGACTGTGAAATGCTCAGGGAGATTAAAATAAAAAACTCAATAATAATAATGAGGGATTTCAGTTATTCCCATATTGATTGGGTGCATGTCACCTCAGGATGGGATGCAGAAATAAAATTTCTTGACACCTCAAATGACTGCTTCTTGGAGCAGCTGGTCCTGGAACCCACCAGAGGAGAGAGAATTCTTGATTTAATCTTAAAGTAGAGCACAGGATCTGCTCCAAGAGGTGGACCACTTGGTAATGGTGAGCATAATATAATTAAATGTAATATCTCTATGGCAAGAAAAACACCACAGCATCCCAACACAGTAGCATTTAATTTCAGAAAAGGGAACTACACAGAAATAAACTGCATGGAAACCTTTTAAAGACACTATAATAGATGCTCAACTTTAACATATACCCCAAATTGAAAACCATAGTAAGACAACCAAAAAAGAGCCACCGTGGCTAAACAACAAAATAAGAGAAGCAGTGAGATGCAAAATGGCATCCTTTAGAAAGTGGAAGTTAAATCCTAGTGACGAAAATAGAAAGGAGCATAAACACTGGCAAATGAAGTGTAAAAATACAATTAGGAAAGCCAGAAAAGAATTTGAGGAACAGTTAGCCAAAGACTCAAAAAGTAATAGCAATTTTTTATAAGTACATCAGAAGCAGGAAGACTGCTAAACAGCCAGTGAGGCCACTGGATGATCGAGGTGCTAAAGGAGCACTCAAGGATGATAAGACCATTGCAGAGAAAACTAAATGAATTCTTTGCATTGGTCTTCATGGCTGAGAATGTGAAGGAGATTCCCAAACCTGAGCTGTTCTTTTTAGGTGACAGATCTGAGGAACTGTCCCAGATTGAAGTGTCACTAGAGGAGGTTTTGGAACAAATTGATAAATTCAACAGCAATAAGTCACCTGGAACAGATTGTATTCACCCAAGAGTTCTGAAGGAACTTAAATGTGAAATTGCAGAACTACTAACTGTAGTCTGTAACCTATCATTTAAACCAGCTTCTGTACCAGATGGCTGGAGAATAGCTAACGTGATGCCAATTTTTAAAAAGGGCTCTAGAGGTGATCTCAGCAATTACAGGCCTGTAAGTCTGACTTCAGTACCAGGCAAACTGGTTGAAACTATAATAAAGAACAATATTGTAAGACATATAGATGAACATAATCTGTTGAGGAAGGGTCAACATGGTTTTAGTAAACAGAAATCATGCCTCACTAATCTACTAGAATTCTTTGAGGGGGTCAACAAGCATGTGAACCAAGGGGATCCAGTGGATACAGTGTACTTAGATTTTCAGAAAACCTTTGACACCATCCCTCACCATTGGCTCTTATGCAAAGTAAGTTGTGATTGGGTAAGAGGGAAAGTGCTCTCATGGACTGGTAACAGGTTAAAAGATAGGAAACAAAGGGTACGAATGAATGGTCAGTTTTCAGAATGGAGAAATAGTGGTGTCCGCCAGGGGTATGTTCTGGGACCAATCTTCTTTAACATATTCACAAATGATCTGGAAAAAGGGGTAAATATTGAAGTGGCAAAATTTGCAGATGATACAAAATTTCTAAAGATAGTTAAGATTTGGGCAGACTGTGAAGAGCTACAAAAGGATCTTTCAAAACTGGGTGACTGGGCAACAAAATAGCAGATGAAATGTAATGTTGATAAATGCAAAGTAATACACATTGGAAAGCATAATCCCAACTATACATATAAAATGGTGGGGTCTAAATAAGCTGTTACTACTCAAGAAAGAGGTCTTGGAGTCATTGTGGATAGTTCTCTAAAAACATCCACTCAATGTGAAGCGGCAGTCAAAAAAGCAAACAGAATGTTGGGAATCATTTAGAAAGGGCTAGATAATAGGAGAGAAAATATCATGTTTCTTCTATATAAATCCATGGTACACCCACATCTGGGCTGTGTGTAGATGTGGTCGCCCCATCTCAAAAAAGATATATTAGAATTGGAAAAGGTTCAGAAAATGGACAAAAAATAAATGATTAGGGGTATGGAACGGCTTTCGTATGAGGAAAGATTAATAAGACTTGGACTTTTCAGCTTGAAAAAGAGACGACTAAGGAGAGATATGATTGAGGGCTATAAAATCATTACTGGTGTAGAGAAAGTAGATAAGGAAGTGTTGTTTACTCCTCATAACACAAGAACTAGGAATCATCAAATGAAATTAATAGGCAGCAGGTTTAAAACAAATAAAAGGAAGTATTTCTTCACACAACACCCAGTCAACCAGAGGAATTCCTTGCCAGAGGATATTGTGAAGGCCAGGACCATAACATGGTTAAAAAAAGAACTAGATAAATTCATGGAGGATTGGTATATCAATGGCTATTAGCCAGGATGGGCAGGAATGGTGTCCCTAGCCTCTGTTTGCCAGAAGCTAGGAATGGGCAATAAGGGATGGATCACTTGATGATTACCTGTTCTGTTCTTTCCCTCTGGGGGACCTGGCACTGGCCACTGTCAGAAGATCTTTGGTCTGACCCAATAGGACCATTCTTATGTTCTTATATTTCATTTCAATGTTTTTTAAAAAGAAATATTTTGGATTTTTTTTTGGTTGCAATGACGTTTTGTTTCAAAATTACCTTTTATTGTACTTTTTTTAATAAAAAATGTTCTTAAATGGTCAAAATTGGGAGAGGGGATTTTTTTGTACCTGAAACTATTTTTCTACCTGATCAATTCACTATTTGGTTTTTTTTTAAAGAAAAAAATCAGTCTGTTTGATCAACAACTATTCCCCCTGCACTTCCATAATTTCCAGCGAACACATATTTGCACAATGTTGTGTACGGTAGGGATATGCACAGGCCCAAACTCTCAGACATTTGAATTAATGAATTTGACATTCTCATTTACTTCTGTATAAGTATGAGAAATAATTTTAAATATTCTACTCATTATGTGTGTACTTCACCAAAGGTCCAGGCAACAGCAGATCCTTAGCTGTTCTATTGACATCAGTGGAACTATAACTTTACGTCAGCTCAGGATCTGACTCCAGAACTTTTATTCATCATGTTCATCCTCAACTGAGGAAAATTCATAAATTGATTTGAATTGTAACATCAAAAAGATATCTCCTTTCTTCACCCCTCTATTTCTTCATCATTGTAGATCAGGGGTCAGCAACCTTTCAGAAACGGTGCACTGAGTCTTCATTTATTCACTTTAATTTAAGGTGTCGCCTGCCAGTAATACATTTTAACATTTTTAGAAGGTCTCTTTCTATAAGTCTATAATATATAACTAAACTATTGTTGTATATAAAGTAAGTAAGGTTTAAAAATGTTTAAGAAGCTTCATTTAAAATTAAATTAAAATGCAGAGCCCCCTGGCCAGGACCTGGGCAGTGTGAGTGCCACTGAAAATCAGCTCGCATGGCACCTTTGGCACAGGTTGCCTACCCCTGCTCTAGACATTCTCATCCTTCAGATGCTGCCTTATGATCACTGTGGTGCTGAATAGGGGGGTTGGGACAGCAGAGTTAAGTCACTGATAGAAAGAACAGAGTGTATGAAGAATATGATAAGACAAACAAGTATTTAATTTTTCTGTTTGTATGTATTTATATAGAATAAATAATAGTATGTCTTGGTATGCTTATACAGGAAATCACTAACTTGTTTATGGTGTAACTGTACCATCTCAAAACATCCATAGACACATACACACAACCCTAAACTAAAGTAGTTCAGACCGAGTTTTAAACCTTACCATTCCGCTCACCACAGTACTGAAACTTTTTTATAGACCCTGCACTTTCTCAACAAACTTCCTTTCTCATCCAGCATACAACCATTGCACAAAATCAGAGTCAAAGCTCTCATGAGGTTGGATATGTGTGTGAAGATTTCAGTTTATGGTGACTGTGATTGTTAAGCGACAGGTATCTGAAAAATATGAGACTGTATTCAAATTATAGCAATTTTGGAGACTGAATTTAACCATTTAACTGTGCAGAACAAACACAGTACAATATTAACCTTTAGCAATAGTGAAGCCACAATATATGTTAGAATAAGTGTGTATGTGCGATGTGTGTCTAAATGTTTTTCTGTAAAATAATTCCATTTAATTTCCAGGGTGCTAGTCAACAGTTTTGCATCCTATTAGGTAAAATATTTTCTTTAGGCTTTATGCAGATTCTGATTAATTCAGAATATTATTTTACTATATTTACAGAATAATGGTGAGTTCTTCTGTGCCTAATTTAATGCCAGCAATTGTTCATAGCTACAAATGGAGGGCTGTGTATACTAGTGGATAAGCAGTGTTATATTTTAAATTTTAAAATGAGTTTAATTTGGCCTTTGAGTGGAAATTCTATCAAACTTTATTTTTTATTAACATTTATCTTTGTGTTCCTACCAATGTCATTATCAATTAATTTGTATCACTTATCTAAGGCAGAAGGAAAAAGAAAAGATAACTGATCCAAAAGATTTCACAGGTAGGAAAAAGCCAAGCAAGAAAAAAACATAGTTCAGCCATAAAATATGCGTTATCTCTATATACAGGACTACATGCAACTAAAAAGCATGCCTCTGTAATCCCTGACCTATTCCTACTACCCTCATTTTGTTTCATGCACACACTCACAGTTCTTCTTCTCCCATGTCTCAACTGTACAGCAGTTTAAACTGCTGTATGATGCATGGATCATTTTCTCACTCGCATGTTTATTTTCTTGTAGTTTCTCAGAGTAGATACTTACAGATCTTGGTAGTAATAACAGCAGTTGCTTCCATTCACCACTATACCCCCAAATCAGTATTGCTAACTTATCTTGCCTGACTATAATTTCTACTGCTGCTCTTCTGTCACTTCTTTTGTATCCTTTAGAGTCGATGAAGTAATGCAAACAAACATTGAGTACTACGTATGTGTCCTTCTCAGATTCTAAAAACATGTACTCTCAGACAGGCGCTTTCTTTTCCCCTTGATTTAATAAAAATTGTATTAATACACATTTTAATATTTTAGTAGTCAGGCAAAACATATCGACACCAAAGTGTAAAAGCTCTCAAAGCCTCTTTTCAACATCCATCCTTTATATATCTTAGGCCTAACAAATTGTATCACAAGTGAAATCCTTCCTCCCCATCCCTACACCTCTCCATTGAAGTTAGTGGCAAAACTCCCAGTGACTTCAATGGAGCTAGGATTTTGCCTTAGAAGTCTATGTCCTGATGCTGCACCATCATTTCAGCACCATCAAAAGTTGCTCAGTACATTTCCGGATCTATTGCCAAAGATCCTACATAATGCATAATACAAAAATAATATTGTTTCTCCTTCCCACTTCACCATCAACTTGAAACCTAATAACTTGAAAAAGAATTATAAGTATTTTCAATAATTTGATTAAAGCTAATGTTGAAATATATATATAATACATAGGTTGGGAAAAGAGTGTCTGTACATCTGAGGATAGTGCTTAGATTATCCACAAATTCAAAGTTAGTTTTTTTAAAATTCATATGATACATAGAATACATAATCAGCAATAACCCAAATTTAAGTGAATAGATTTAACAATATAGTTTAGATATTAGAATCTGAATACTCAGGTACATCATTCATGAAAAGTTGTACGGAGATTTGGTTGTGGAAAGCAAAATATATCAATGAGTGGAGATTGTGCCTCAGTAATTAAGAATTAGGTAAGTTGTCCATTTAGAAAATACAATCCATGAAGAAAATATTTGTTACTTTCCTGACTGTGCTGCTCATCGGCACTCCAGCTCATCCCTTCTGGTATTTCTGATGTTTGGTGATGTGTTTTATGTAGATGTCCCTCAACCACCTCATGGTGTCTGACACCATGCATTGCTGTATCAGCCAAGCGTAGCGTTAACTGATTCTGTATTCTCTCAGCACTCACTCATTACTAGGGTCTCATGCGCCTAAGGCTCCGATGATCAATGCATGTGTCTGGACCTGGTAACCCTTTGTCATAAACAGATAGCTAAGGGTTAATGTCTCTTTCACCTGGAAAGGAGTAACCTGAAACACCTGACCAGAGGACCAATCAGGAAACAAGACTTTTTCAAATCTGGGTGGAGGGAAGTTTTGGGTGTGAGTTCTTTGTTCTTTGTCTTGTGTCTGTGCCCTCTCGGCTATGAGAGTGATTTTTCTATCTCCTGGCTTTCTAATCTTCTGTTTCCAAGTTGTAAGTACAAAGATAGTAAGACAATAAGGTTTATATTGTTTTTCTTTTGTATTTACATGTGTGTAGTTGCTGAAATGTGTTAAATTGTATTCATTTTGGATAAGGCTGTTTATTCATTTTTTTCTTTTAAGCAAATGACCCTGTATTTGTCACCTTAATACAGAGAGACCATTTTTATGTCCTTTTCTTTCTTTTTATATAAAGCTTTCTTTTTAAGACCTGTTGGAGTTTTTCTTTAGTGGGGACTCCAGGGAATTGAGTCTGCAGCTCACCAGGGAATTGGTGGAGGAAAAAGTCAGGGGAAAAATCTCTTTGTGTTAGATTTACTGGCCTGACTTTGCATACCCTCTGGGTGAAGGGGGGTGGGGGAGAGATTAGCTCTCTCGGTACTTGTGTTTTCCAGGACTGGAAACAGGGATGGTGGAGTCCCTCTGTTTAGATTCATGGAGCTTGCTTCTGTATATCTCTCCAGGAACCCAGGGAGGGAACACCTGGAGGGGAGGAGGGGGAAGGGAAATGGTTTATTCCCCTTTGTTGTGAGACTCAAGGAATCTGAGTCTTGGGGTCCCCCAGGGAAGGTTTTGGGGAGACTACAGTGAGCTAGGCACTGTATAAATCCCTGGCTGGTGGCAGCTTTATCAGGTCCAAGCTGGTAACTAAGCTTGGAGGTTTTCATGCTAACACCCATATTTTGGACGCTAAGGTCCAGATCTGGGAAAAATGTTATGACACCCTTAGCTCTCAAGATTTCAGCCAGAGAGGCATATTTTTCTACCTTTTGAGCTTTAGCTATCCTCCAGTCATTTGATACGGAAACTGTTTGAAGTGATAGATTACAGTTGGTAGTTTTGCAATTTCATATTTCAGTTCTTTCAGAACTCTTGGGTAAATACCATATGGTCCTGGTGACTTATTACTGGTTAATTTATTAATTTATTCCAACATCTCTTCTAAGAACACCTCAATTTGGGAAAGTTCCTCAAATTTATCACCTAAAAAGAATGGCTCCCTCACATCCTCTGTGCATGTGGGATTATGCTGAAGCCCCACATCCTCATTCTGGTTGAGGTTTGGGGATTTCACTGTCCTCAGTGCTCCACAGTTCCATTGCATAGAAATCAGAAATTCGGGCTTTATGCAATTGGAGTGGAAAAATATTTTGCTCTCTAATCTCTGTTGGCTATCGAAAACTTGGTGTGAAAAGACAGTGAGTAAAACAAACTTGTAAAGTATGACTTTTAAGCTGCATTTTTCCTTTAATTTACAGTTTTGTCTCATTGCTTTTCATATTTTGGTGAATAATTTTAAAGTTAATACTTATCTGAAACACTGTCTACATAAACCCCTACCATATTTATACACAAGGGCTCATTTTTTATGTTTGCTTTAATCAAAATTAAGTTCATTTCTATCTGTCCACTCATAGCTGGCACTGGAAAGTTCTATATTCCTTTATATATATTATCTGTAATATAGTACTAATGTAACTTAATTTGAAATGTGCCTGTGGAAATTGAGAATACTTATTATTTACTCAGCCTTGTTGCTTAGTGATTCATGAATGTCACGAAAAGGGTCCATCAATTACTAATTTTAGGGAATATGAAACAAGTATAATGATTCATCAATATTATCTCCCAATAATTCTCCTTTATTTGATCTCAGCAATCATTGCTCTTTCCTTTACAGCAGTATCTTACCATGAGGGAAAATAAGAGAAATTACATATTTTACACCCAACTATAGCAAACTAAAGTAGCCAAATACTCACTGAAGTTAAGTTTCGCTAGCTTTTCTAATCTAATAGCTGGGTATGGAAAATTAAAGTTAATTACATTGTTTAAAACAACATACTTGAAGGATTCCCACTGGAATGCATGAATATATACAATCTATGATGAATTAATAACATTAATTTAAATAAATATAAATAGATATTTAGCATTCACTTGTGCCTACAATACGTAGCTGGATAAATACAGCCTCTTTTTTACATTTAGCATAGTGAGGAATGTGTAAAAAAAAATAAACCTGCCCACTTTCTTATGTGGCAGCCATTCTTCAATGTTTGCAGCATATACCATATTTCAACATATTTGGTGAAGTTGGAAAATCAATTCTGCTTTAGCAATACTAATGCTGTGATCATTATCTTTGCTCTAGAGGCTTGTATTTGAACACAACATAATTCAGATTAATAATGCATATTTAATAAATGCTAACATAAGTACTAAAGAAGCATTCTGATTTCCAAATGAGCCTCAGCATTGGTCTATGTCATCTAATCAATAATTAATTATAAGCTAGTTGACCCAATAAACTCTTGCTGCTTGCACATATTAAAACAAAGAAATCCAGTAAGCTGATTGGAAAACTAGACAATATAATGTATAGTCCTTTTGCTCTCTTCATTCAAACCCTACTTTAAAATGCATATATTGCCTTTCAACAGTAAAAACCAGCAAATAGACTTAAAGTGAAACAAAAATGTAATAAAAAATGTGAACTATTACACCAATCTGAAGTACATTTTCAAATACTGTATTTTACTTGTATTTAGCTGTGTCTGAACTGGGCCTGATGCTGCTTCCATTGGGCTAATTTGTGAACCAGCCTTCATGACCATTGTTTCCCTTGTTCCCCTTTGTTGGCTATTCACAGTGTGGATTGCAATGCAGGTGGGAGAGCAGTCTTCCCAGGACCACTTCTCCCTTTTCTGCACAGGTAGGTGAGGAGTGGATGAGTGGGTGCGTCTTGGTTTTGTCTTCACCAACAAACTGTGTTGGGCCACTGCAGCTGAGCTGGCATGATGAATGAAGTAAGCTGCACCACTAAAAAGGACTGGCATGACTAACTAACAAAGGCGACGCAGGGACCAAACAGTGATTCTCCAAGTCACAGTTAGGTCTCCCCTCTGGCTCTAGGGCAGTGATCCTTATGCAGGGCACAAAAGCTCACTGAAGTTAGTGAGAGCTTTGTTATTGACCTAAATTTGTTCTTTAGATGTACACTCCATGGGGCAGAGACTGTGTAAAGCACTGAGTACACTGAAAGGAGTAAGTAAATAAATAAAAAACAATATAATATACCACTCTCTCCTTGTTCCAAGTGCAGACACTTTTTAAATTAACATGATCAGGGGATGACAGAAATCTGAGATAACTAAACTCTCTTAACTGTTTAGGTAATACTCTTCACTGGAGTTTCTCTCATGTGGGCTGCATGGTAATTACAGGTCACTGCTTTCCCAGGGAAGATGCTCTTTCTGTCATTCATACCATGCTACAGTATCTAACTGTTTGCTTACTAGTTCATTGCATTTCTCATCACTCACTTCATTTTCATGCAAAACACTCTGTGTTCTGTTGGCTTGTCTCCTGAGTAATGTCTTTATTAACCTATGGCACTAACAGAGGTAAATAGAAGCAGGCAATGGCATAGTTGCCTGCTTTGCTGTAAGAAGCTGCTCTGCAGAAGGCTACATATAGGATCATCACTACAGTGCTGATCCTTTATTTCTTCCACACATCTTTAGCTGATTAAATTTAATATGAAATAAAAATTGACTAAAATTGGGCCTGCTTGTGCACTCCATAAAACTTGCATAAGCAAGTGTAACTCCATTGGATCAGACCGGACCAGAGCCCCATTTTGCTAGGTGCTATGCAAAGAGTGAGATGCATGCCTTGCTGTGAAGAGATTAAAATCTAAATAGACAAGACAGATGAGGTGAAATAGAAATCAGAGCAAGTTGGAAAAAATTCTGACAACACATTTTTTGGTCAGAATTTGTCTTTTTTTTTAATTGGAATGTTTTGTGAGACTGTGTCAGTTTTGATGAAATTCTGGTTTCTTGCAAGCTCCCAGGCTTGTGGCTCCATTGCAGCCCTTGATCCCAGGTCTTCCAGACTCCAAGCTCCGGGGTCCCAAGGCTTCCAGGGTCCTTGGCTCCCCAGCATCCTCTCAGGTTGACTGTCCAGAGCCAGGACTATCAGGGATGTCAGAGTTTCCAGTTGTAGGACAGTCTACCATACAGCCTGCCCTTGAGCAAAGGATTCCAGGGCCTTCAAATCTGAATGAAACTAAATTTTGAATCTTGAAATCCTCTTCAAACCAGAATTAACATTCTTCACCCTGCTCTAGTTGTAATACACAAGTACAGAGGAATAATGTGATGATTTGCAAGCATCATGTTAGTATCCTTTTTTTTTTTTTTGTGGGACAGAGAGTTTGGTAGATGAGGTGGTTAAACAAACAGAAAGGAGAGAAGACGTTGAGGGGGGCAGTTGAGGAGAGAGAAAAAGAAGACGTAGAGGGCAAGTTAAGTCAGGCTGTGGTGAAGTGACTGTGCGGGATTAAAAAACCAACCAGCACATGGGAGAGAATATCCAGAGTAAAGACTGGGAAAAGAGTGTAATGACATCATCTATGTCCAAAGATCTCTGTCACAGCTGCTTCTGTGTTTGCTGCTGGCTGAATTTCGGGCTGGCTCCTCCCAGGAGTTTCCCTCTTCTCCAAACACAAATCCATTCAGTACAGCTGACAGGGCAGCTGGTTATGACTCTGTGGTTCATTGCCCAGCACTACCCCAGCCTGAGGGTAGTAAGAGCAGATGTGCTACAGTAACTTATGCTAGCTGACAACAGCCACTAAAGAACCTTTTGCTAGCCTGGTTTAATTGGAGAGCAGCAGAGGGGTAGGAGCCAGCTAAGCAGGATGTGTTCCGACTAGGACGACCACCTGTGCCCTCAGAGCAGAGCAAGGCTGGGAATCTTTCCTATTGTTTCTGAAGTTGTAGAAGCCTTCTGCATACAGTTCAACTTCACTGGAATTACACTAGCGAAAGAACAAAGAAAGAATAATCTCTCTTTCCTAAGAATATCAAAATGATCTCTAAAAACTAATAATAGAAAATGAAATATCTGTAATTAAATAAAAGGACAGAAAAATGTACTTAAAGACTGAAATTTCCAAAATCACCTAAGGGATTTAGATGCCCAGTTCCCATGAACTGGGTTTCCTAAGGCTTTGGAATTATCTACAAATCTTGAGAGGCTTTTTGAAAATCTTAGCAAAAATGCAGTTCTTCTCTAAGAAATGGCTCTGCAAATATGAAATTATAGGATTCGTGTTCAGTTGTGGATCAAATTTACACAGGTTGCAAACTAGAAAATGGCTTTCAGAGTCCTAAGAAAAATCTCTCATCATCCAATGACTCATAGAGTGACTCTAGGTAAGTCACTTCACTTTTATTCTCCATATGTAATGATCTGTTTCAAAGGGTCAATATGAAGATTGTTCAGTTAGAGTCAAACTGTGACTGGCAGCTACATGGAGTTACAAGGGAATGGGAGATTGTGGGAAGTATATTCTCCTATAGACAGGTTCACATTTGCAGGATCTGAACAATTCTGAGTGCAGGTTCTGACCCATCCTCAGTATATTCCTTGGTATATACCCAAAGGAGGTGGAGACGTTGTAGAGCAATGGTCCCAAACACCCTCCTGCACTGGCCAATGGAGCTGGCCAATCACATGAAAATATATATCCTAATGTAGTGTGCTCCCTCTACATGTTTGGGAGCTGTAAGAGAAATTGTGTGCATCTGAAGCACAATGACGTCTGGTCCCTCTGCTGGCTCAGTGAGGTTCCATTTTCCATCCACCCCCTTCTCAAAATACAGTTGGACTAACAATCACAATTAAGGCCTTAATGTTTGTAAAAATGTTAAATAATTAAATACCTATGTATATTATCTTGCAAGATCAGAGAACGTTTTCACTACCATCATAAGCACACCAAGTGACAGCATAGTTGGCTCTTCCACAAGCAGTAATCTGCAGCTGAGTGGCACTCAAACAATTCTTTCCTAACTCTGAGAACCTCAAAAAATATCTGAGAAATTGCTTCCCTTCTGAATCAAACATTTATCAGTATAAGAGAGATCGCACACATCATCAGCATTAAGAAATGGCTTTAAGAAAGAAAGGTTTGTGCCAAATAGCTGAATAATCACTCTAGGTGGTGGTCACTAAAACCAGATTTGAGTATACTTCATCTTCAGTGCTGGCAGATTTCATTTGACTTCCAGTTTTGGGAGCGAGATTGTCATTAATTCCATCCTCGCTGGAAAACAATCTTCTGTTGAAACATGGATAGCTCATCTTACTCTGGTTTTGAGAGGTGCAGACCACCCGTCACTCTCATTGTTTTGATGCTGGTGTTCAGCACCTCTGAAAATTAAATACCATTTTTAGGTAGCTTAATATCAAGTTAGATGCCTAATTTGAGACATCCATGTTGGTCATACACTTCAGGCCTGGATGCACGTCAGAAGTCAAATTTCCTCAAAGTTCTGGTGAGTTTGGATTTAGCATTATAATTTGACAAGTTATACAGATAAGATTGATTTATAATGTTCAGAACTGAAGCTGGATCCCAAAGTCCAGAATGAGGGTGGCTGGATGCAATGTTATGATTTAGGCTCATTTCTGTTTATTGTTGTTAGGGTTCTATATAAAGGATTTTTGTTAATTGTTGGGGTTTTTGTTTGTTTGTTTTTTAATTGAAAATGGAAGTTGACCATGATATTGCCAGAATGTATCATTAGTGAAGTATAGCTATCGCTGGAGTTTCAAATGTTACTCATACAATTTAAGCTGTAGTAGGTTCTTAGTGTCATAAGTGGAGCTGCCACAAGAGAGAGACATAGATACTCTCCTAGTCTGGGTTATGCATAGAAATTCCTGAAATATTCACAGTCTCAAAACCACAACTCATCACTCAAGACAGACTAAGATTTAGCCATTGGTAGACATGTGTTAGTATCTGAAACAAGCATATCCTGATGCTTGCATTACTTCTTGTTTACTTATCAACCAAATTTTGATAACCATATAGCACTTCAGGGATGCAACAGAATGACTGAATGCAGTTTAACAGTTTATTATTCATCGTTAAAAATGCAGTAACACATTCACAAGGTTTTGTTCTCAAAGTTATTAAGTGTATAGAAAGGAGCAGAAAAAGAGATTAGAATAGAAAGCAAAGTCATAAACTGTTAGGGATTTATAAATTTACATGACAAATCTTATTTAGCTCATACCAAACTCTATTTACGCATTAGATCAGAAATAATATGAAATAACAACCCCCACTGCTCAGAAATCTGACATTTTGGCAAGTCTCTGCTCATCTTCAGGTTGGATATAACTGTTCTTTTGTAGCTTCAGTGGAAGTCTATTCCAGATAACTTTTCTAATTAGGCATTCCTGGTAGCTGTTTGCAAAATGATTCCTCCAGTTTTCTTTCCTTCCTTTTAGAACCTTCTCTTTCCTACACATACTGCAAGTTAAACTATCAGAAAATATCATCCATTTACCCTTATTCTGTGTTTAAATTTTGTCCTGTTTCTCCTAAGTAACTTTATCGATAGACTCTTATTTTGTTTACCTCCATTCTTTGATATTGAGAATTCTGCTCACACTTTATATTAAGATTTCACTTACAAATGGCTTATGAATAATTAATACATATTATAAGAATGTTGCAGACACAAGTAGTTTTGTGTTATATAGATGGCCATAACAGCGTCAATAGACAGTATTATAGATGGCTAGAAGCTTCTGCAAATAGGCAGCCTGTTGTCCTTTTGGACTCTGTAAAAACATACAATAATTGATTAACCATCTATTAAAACATATATTAATCCTTTATAAATAGTTTATAAAGTACTTATAAAGTGTGATCAGAATTCCTGTATTTAACATTAAAGGAAATATGTTCCGAACGTGAGGTAATTTTTAGGAACAAATATCTACAGCATGTTTATTTAGAACAATAAATACAATTAAGTTAAAGAAGTTAGTTTAATATAGTCTAGTCAGTTTGTGTGGGCACTGATTGAAATTATTTCCTTGAGAGAATCCTTGGACGTGCATGAGTAGTTTCATTAACTAGTAAGCGATTTCAGTATACAGAGGTTCTTCAGACAGTTTCTTTTCATTATATATTTTTTTCCATGTGTGAATGCATGACACTGCATTTCTTGGTTCTGAATTGAAGTGTCACATCCAGGTCACAGACAGACAGACCTATTAGTCAGAACCACAGCCTACTGTCATAAGATAAGAGTCTGCTATGTCAAGACACAGGGAGGTGAGACACAGGAGATTAACAGGATATTAGATCCATGAGTCAGGAACCAGAGTCAAGCTGGGTCAGACACAGGAGACAACTAGGAGATCAGAACCACAATTTGGTAGAGTCATGCAGAGTCAGGATACCAGAGGTTCAGAGGCAGGAGACAAACTGGAGTTCAAGAACCACAAGTCAGGAGTCAAGTTGGGTTGAGATGCAAGGAAACCAGGGGCCAAATGGTTCAGACAGCTTCCTGTTTCTGCTGCTGGCTTAAGTAAGGACAGTGGCTCAGTCAGCCACTGTGGACCTCTGCCAATGGGACCCTAAGGGCAGAGCTGCAAAAAGATTGAACTTCATGGGTTTCAGGCAAGATGATGTCAGCAGGATGGTTTGAACATGGTTGTTCCCATGAAGCTTGTGGGTCTAGATTCAAGATCTGTGACTCCTGACAGGAATCACACACGTGCTGACATTTTTATAAGAAATCCATTTCTTATTAGATTTCCACAAGAATTTCAGCCAGGTTCTATCTGAATAAAGCAGTTCCAGAAAAACATATAGCGTGAGAAAATGCCCTATCATGGAATGGGGCAAAGCAAGAGGAAATGGAGTTCTCCTGACCAGAACTAGGTCAAATTTTTAAGCCAAACTTTTTTTTTGGCAATGAGAAAATGCAGATTTGGAGACTCATGAATTTGTGTCAATTTCACCCAATTATTGCCATGAAAAATGGGGGGGGGTCTGAAAAAAATCAAAATGCTTTGTTTCCATATTTTCAAAACAAAATGTTTCAACTTTTTTATTCAAAATAAATTTTCATTTTGAAATGTCTTTTTAATTTTTTAAAAATTAAAATGTAAACCATGCATGAAATTAAAAGTAGTATTTTTTTTCTTTTTGATTTGCCTAATATTTTGAAATCTTTCATTTTTGGTTTGCGTGGAAGGTGGAATGCTGTCTTTGTGACACTATGAAGGCTGCTGAGCTGTTACAGCTGCTCAGTGCTTCTATCCTTGGAGCTCCAGTGTTATCAGCACTAGCAGAGACTGCAGTTTGTTAATTCAGCAGACTTTGGTGTTACGCATAGGGAAAGACCACAGGAATGGTTCAGTGACAAAAGCACTCAGCCAGGTTTATTGTCCTGATGGCACAGCCCTAACAACTTGCACAAGTACATTAACATGAGTCCCCTATGGCAAGGAATGGCTCACTTAGCTGCAGGAGTCTCTGCTGTCCCCTTGGCCACACAAAGGGTTTAAGGTAAAATGCCCCAGCATTTATAAACTCAAACAACTGAAATAAACTTACGTACCACCTTATGTATTTCATGACATCGGTTTGTTACCTTCTCTTGTACCTTGTTCCTAATACTTCGGACGAAACATCACTATTCATCATTCTGTCAAACCATCTTATCTTGTATCAAATTGACTATATCTGCCTTAGACTTCTGAAATGTATTTACATAAATATCTATTTCCTGGTACTTCTTAGGAGTGCCTATGTTTTAGCAACTCTCACAGCAATTTTGTGAAGTTCATATACCAGACAGTGAACTTATAAATATCTGCTTTAACACATGGCCTGACTTGGTTTACAGCCTAAGGTTCAGGCCTCAGATCCTGCACTAGGCCCAATGCTCCAGGATCTCTCTCTCTCTACCACAGTATGGGCTTTAAATATTTTTTCCCCAAATTTTTGAACTTCCCAGAGAACCAAAAAGTTTGTTATTTGCCAATCTCTACTGACATGGTTTCCTCCAAATTCTTCCTTCAGGAGGGAGAGGCTTTCCTCTAAAGAAGAAAAAAAAGTCTGGTCCCAAATCCCATGAACCCCTAATATCTCCCTGTCCCCTAATAGCACAAGTCCGTAGGACTGCTGCAAATGGGAATAAGGGGATTCCATTTTGAAAAGGGAGAGCATGAAAAAGATCACATAACCTGGGGCTGCATATTAGCTTTTTGATAGCATTCCTGTTGGGTTTGAGGGGCAATGTGCAGGGTTTGTAGCAGGTGAGATAGTGCTGTGCAAGCAGTTTATCAAACCAAGGGAATGATGCCACCTGTGGCTGCTTTTGAACATGAAAGAAAAAAAAGTTTTGGTTGAATATGTGAAAGGGTTCCCCACACTACCCAATCCCTTTCAGAGGAATTTGGAACTCACTGTACTATCTGTTTATTGTAACTTAAAATCAAGAGAAAACATGTGCAAATGCCAGGATGCTGTTGTTATTTCCAGGAATAAATGGATATAGATTGTCAGTTTTATGGAGATTCTTCTGCATATTCACAGAATAAAACTGATCATCAAATGTATAGACTTGAAAGAATCCCCCATTATTGGGTATTGACGCTCTGATCCATCGAAGCACTTAAGCTCTCCCCAAAGTGTGGTTCAAGCCTCTTCCCTGTTGTTTTCTTCTTGGTGGCTTTTCCCCTCTCCTTGCATGGGTTGAGTTCTGGGTTCTTTTCTGTGATGCTCAGTGCCTCCACTCAAATTGACTCCTCACTGGGCCCAGGACACAAGGGGAGCTGTCCCTTGGGAAAATGAATAATGCTTTAATTGATGACAAGGAGTATAAAACCCAATTCACAAGAAACAATAAAGAACATCAACACAACACCAGGAAAGAAATGTCACACCCCAAAACAGCAATAGAACAAAGGAGAACTTTACTTGGTATGGGAAAATAGGATCTAGGGAAAGAAATGGTTAAGCTTAACTAATAAGTATGAACATACCAACACTCTTCTGAACTCATCTATCTTCTTGGCAGATTGCCAAACAGAGGGTAGGTTGAGGATGAGTCTGGAGATGAGTGCTGGAATGCTGTGAATATTGGCCAGATTAAAGAAACAAAAAAGGGTCCCCTTACAGTGTCTTCATCCAGGGTCCTCTCCTGGCTGCCTGATCTGGAGTCCTGTGGAGGTCTCAGCTGGCTGTCAGTAGCCAGCAGTGGGTCAGATCTCTGACATTATACACTAGTCTTTGTAGGGCTGGAACTTGCTGACCCATGCACTAAATCCCAAAGCAGTTCAAAGACTCCCTGTATGGGGAGTGGGAGTTAATGAGAGACTCTCTGAACTGTTCTGCTTCTCTCTCAGCTCCCATATGCAGAAAAAGTTCAAACTGATACTTAAAAATTTCTCTACTCTGACTTATTTATTTTGTGTGTCTTTCACAATCAGCTTTCTGCAAATTTAATCCAGATCAGGTAGTTTTCCTACCTGAAAACTAATGAAGTGTATTTGTCCACAATTCTGTATTTCTAATTCTGGAGATATAAGAAGTTCAGATAGTCCCTATAAACTACTGATAAACAACTGAAAATTAGGGTATTTGTATGAACCGAAACAAACCTTTTAGCTTTACATGTGCCTCATCCTCTATCACTTGTGCTAGAGTACAGTTTAAGGAGTGAAGCCAATGTAGTGAAGTGATGCACAATGAAAATGTCAGCAATGCTGTGTATCATTAGCTATTCCTTATTACAATCAGCCATCTATTCATCCTTTCTGGATGTGCTCATGAATAAGATATATAACAAACTGATGTTGTATTTTTCAGCAACACTGAAAAGGGAAAAAATATATTCATTTCCTTGTGCATTTTATAATCCAAGACAAATTAAAAATAAATTGATATATGTACAATAATGTCATATGTTTTTTCTTCATATAAAATTAGAAAGATGTATTCGATATAAACTATACACTTATCATGTATACCAACGGAGACTACTGAATGAATGGCAGAAATAATTATTCAGTATAGGATAGAAATATAAAAATCTTCTCTCTCTCTTTCTGATAAGCTTAATATTCCATGCACTCATATCATTTGTAAAAGAGAGTCTATATAACATTATGTAAAATAAAAAGAATGATCTAGTAGTTAAGTTACAAGACCAAGATTCAGAATATCCAAATTTAATTCCCAAGTTTGCAATAGAGTTTCTATGCAGTTTTAGGAAAGCCATTTTATTTTTCCATGTCACAGTTCCCCATCTGTAAAATGAGGATAATACTACTCCCTTTCTCCCACCCTTGGTATGTCTTGATTGTAAGCTCTTCAGGGCTGAGATTCCCTCATATTGTGTGTACAGGACAATGAGTTTCTATAGATACTACTGTAATAATACTAATAAATGTAAAATAAACTGAAGTTTTATGTGGCTGATCTTAGGGATGGGAGAACCTTAAAAACCTCAGAATTGAGTTATAATTGAAAATCAAATAAGTATTTAGAATTTTGGTTAGACACAGTGGTAGAATCCACTATTTTAATTTGTTACTAATAGGTATATAAAATTCGGTGGAAGCTAAGATTGTCTTATCAACCTGTAGCTTGTATTGGAGAATAGGCAAGGAAACAGGTGAACAGCTAAACCGGAAGAAAATTACACACTGGGGTATGTCTACGCTACCTGCCGGATTAACTCCTGAGAGCTCTCCCATCGATTCCTGTACTCCACCGCCAAAAGAGGCACAGGCAGAGTCGACGGCGGAGCGGCAGCAGTCAACTCACTGCAGTGAAGACACCACGGTAAGTCGATCTAAGTACATCAACTTCAGTTACCTTATTCATGTAGCTGAAGTTGCATAACTCAGATTCCCCCCACCCCCTGTGCCTGCAGTGTAGACCAGCCCTGGGTCTCTTTAGGCTTCCTTGGCTCTTGGATTACCAACATTTAATCTGCTGTGCAGGGATCTGCCTTGGTGTTAAATTTTATAATAATCTGTGCAGTGTATATACGGCCAGATCCTAACTCAGTGTAGACCAGAGTAGTTTCGTAGAACTATGTGGAGTGATGCCAATTTATAGCAGTTTAGGATGTGGCCCCAGCTCTTGTGTCACACACCCAGGATCTGTTTAATTTCCAAAACAAAATTTGGTTCACAAACAGGTCTAGTAAGCACCTGAGATGAATACAATATGTATTATTTTGTGGATAGGCCATCATCTCAGGTTCTTTCAAACACCTTGTAATGCAAAGCTGAAGAATCTATAAATTACTGTGAATAGTCTCATAAAAGTGAAGAAACTTCACCATAATATTATTTTGGACTCCAAGAATTCTAGGATTATAGAAGAAATATAAAAAAAGCTGTATTAGAAACCTAGGTGATAAGAAAACACTTAGAAACCTGGGTGATAAGCATTTAAAAAAATGTCTGTCAATGTTATTGCTTCTGATAGTATTATGATGGTGTTTTTGTTTGTTTGGTTGTTTGTTTCCTGTTTGGGCTTTTAGCACTGTTGCAGAATTCAAAGCCAAGTGTTCTGTGTATGAATGACTAACATAGGGATATGGTTTTATAATAACCAGTTGAGAAGAATAAAAGAACACACAGCAAGTTACAGGGAATTGGTATTGATTAACATGGTTTTCTTGAGGAACAACAGGATATTCAGTCAGTGCAGCACATGTTGGGAAGCTTATTTACTCTGTGTGTGTGTGTGCGTGTGTGTGCATGCGTGTGTGTGTGTGTGTGTGTGTGTGTGAAAAAAAGGAGCAGAGAAAGAAATGTAAGTGGATGAATCAAGTTATTTTAACTGAAAATCACAAAATTTAAAGACACAGTTTCCAGTAACTTGGTTCACGTGCTTGCAGCATGAATGAAGGGGAAGGAGGTTATGATGATTATAAGCAACCTGTGTTTCTGGACTTGTGTGAGGCCTTGCCCAGCCTCTATCTTACATCTTCTCAAGCTTACGCTCTGCTTCCTGTGCATCATGGGAAACAGAGAATACTCATAGTGCAGTGTGCAAATGCCATACCCCTTCCCTGTCCTTGGTCCACTCCTGATATAGCTCCTACTTTGGGAGCTAGGATCAGGGAAGGTATTCTCAGCAATATATTTCCACCCCTTTTATGCTTCCATATCGGGGGGAAAAAACCTTAATGCAACTGGGAATCAGACCCAAAATATCTAGAATATGTAGGTGCATAAGTTAAATTAGTTGGAATAAGAGAGAGGGTTGACATAATCAACAAGTTAAACAGACAATCATCTCATTACCATGTAAATAAGTTTTTTTTTAATGAGAATAAATTATATTTGAGTAATTTTTTCAGATGCCTATATGCACATCTAGGGTGAAATCTTGCCCTCAGTGATGTCAAAGAGAGCTCAGTGAAGGCTTTCTTAAGTCCTCTTTCCTCTCATACCTCCCAAGATCTCCCTTGAAGATTGTAGCACCCTCATCTTGTACATGGCAGGAAGATGGACAAGACCTTAGGTATGTGGATTAAATGAGGCCACAACATTATTTACTTACCACATCTGGGAAATTACCCAGACATAACTTGCCTATTACAGGTCACCCTTCCTTCCATATTCTGTATCATGTGGGGGAGGGCTGCCTTTAGCTCACCCTTCCAAATTTTTAATCTGGTCCCAGCCCCATTGCTAAAATCCCCACTTTTCTCTCTCCATTCAAAAGTTGAGGGTATGGAGAAAAGGGATTGTCCGTATGCTGTATCAGATATTAGGAGTCCAGCCCCATTCCCCACCTCCTTTTAGAAGATGTCTTCTCCAAATTCACTTGTGATTCTGGTTTACCAGAGAAGCAGACCCTCTACTGAATGAATACTTGTGCTAGTCACCTGTCATTAGGAAGCACCAGCAATTCATTTGGCTGCTTTCCCCCACTTATCACTAGCTGGATTCCCATATTATTAACAATTATTTCCTTAATTCTGGCCAGAATCTATTCAGTCCCCAGAATATGTTGTTTCATGGTGGGTAATCAGACTTCTCTGCTCATGTAATTTAGCCACCACCCAACTTATCCCTCTCCTGTCTATACAACTGCAAAAGCCTAGCAGCTCCACTGCCAGCTTATCTACTGCAGCATCTCAGACCAAGTTATAGCTACTCCCAGGAAAGAGACCTGGCTCCACCTCTGATCTCTGTTTGTCCCAATCATTAACTCATAACCTTTACAAAGTCCCCAAATTGTTTTCCCCCAGATGCACCTGTGTAAATTCTATGGGGAAGGGACCATCTTTTATGCTCTGTTGTATAGCACCTAGCACAATGGGGCACCATTCTTAGATGGTCTTTAGACACTACCACAGTAAATATGATTAATAATCATTCACATGTCTCCTCCCTGGCCATTAACAGAAAAGAGGAATCTGTTGACCTCAAAGCACACTGCTCCTTCTCTGCTAGCTCAGCACTGCCTCGCCACTAAAGGGAGTAGAACATGAAAATAATTAAGTCTAAAAAGGGAAACCAACCAATCTAATTTCACTGCCCAACCTGAGTAAAGTGCAAAAACTAAATGCACATCATAAATCATTAAAATGAACTGGATTTTGAAAATTATTTCAACTTCAACCACATAGCACATTATTAACACAGGAAAAGCATTTTTAAATGACTTATTTTATCTTGATATTGGTCCTTTATCTATTACGACTGAAGATCACGTGGCTCATTCAAGTTACTATAAGTGCTATAATAGTACCTTTTACTATTAAAAAGAAGAGAAAGTGCAAAACATATACACTATTCACATATATAACAGCTTTGCTTGTAATCTAAACATAAACATAGACAGCTCAGTATGTCAAGGATTTAATTTTAATAACTGATGCTTACTTAATGGTCAAAGATATAGCTTTCCAAGTGACTGGCAGCTTATAATATGCCAGCAGTACTGGCTGTTATCATTCAAACAAAAAATAAACATAACAGCTCAATATTGTGCAGCTAGAGTGTAGCATGAAGGAAACAAACTTGAGTATAAAATAGTAGAATAGTGTTCAGCTTTAGAAATTCTTTTCACATCATATTTCCCCCAATTCTTTAATATTAACACTAACTACTTTTGTACTGTGCTTTCCAGATATACTTAGTAAAGGTTTATGAAAATAAACATATCCTTTTATCTGTGTTTCTATTTATAACATATGCCAATAACTCACTCAGGTTTAGTTGAACATCTAAGCAGAATTGGCAGATACAGATCTTGTATTGGGAGGGGCAGAATTTGCTCGATGCTACTCAACTAAAATCATAGTACTAAGTAGTCTCATCAAATTTAATTCTTCATATTAAAGAATGTAGCTACGATTATGTCAATTATATGAAGAGGGATGAAAAAATGGTATCAACAAAGCACTCATCATCCCAAACTACTGTCAACTGGAAAGCCACTTTGTCTATCCTGCTCCACTCTTAAGAAAAGTTTTCCCTTTTCTAATAATGCTCAGTTCTTATGTAGCACTTTTCATCCATTGATCTCTAAGTGCTTTGCAAAGGAAAGTAAACATAATTTACCTCATTTTTACAAATTGAGAAAAACACACAGAGAGATAAAATGACTTGCCCTCTGTCACATCCCAACTCAGTGGCAGAGCTAGGAACAGATCTGAAGGCCTTGTCTCTCAGTTCTATTCACTAGATAACTTTGCCTCCCATATGTAGAAATGGTGCCTTTGTTGTTGTCACAAAGACAGTGCCTGTAAACACAAGGGATTTTTGTGCTATTGTGAAAATCCAGGGAGGAATGTGGAGGATGCTTATTTCAGGCAGCCTCAGAATGAATAAAATACTCCTTACTTATAGCGCAAAGATGAGGTTGAAAAAAAGACTTTTTACCCTCTCCTTCCAGCACCCTCAAATAGAAAATTGCTATATATCTATTAGCTGTAACTGTACCTGCAAGCCCAGAACACAACACAACAGCTCCATTTTGTCTAATCTAACCCTTTTTTATGGAGGGTATAGATTCACTCCATCCAGAGATTGTCAGGGAAGGAGTTAACTCTTTTCTTCAGAATAGATGAAGCACCATAGTCACCTGTCCTGAGGCCTTGTCTACATGTAAATTTGAATAGCTATAATTAAATCAGTTTGGATAAAACAGACACAAACTCCTATTTGGACACTATTATTTTAATTAAAGGGGGGGGTTTGTTTGTTTTTGTTTTTCAGTTTAGCTTAAATCTATATCTTAAATGATTTAACCTAAAGCAAAATAAACTTAGTTTAAACTGAAATAAGAGTGTTCACACAGCTTGTTGTAAACTCTTATGTAGCCGCTGGGATATTACAGGCAGAACTGGTAGTGCTACCTATATATTTAAGGCTGCCTGATACTTTCCATTTTTAAGACTTTATTTTCAGTTGCTTATAACTTTGCCAAACTTAAACTGTTTTATCTGATTTTTTCCCCATGTTGGGTGTCTGCCTGAGGCTAAAGCATTTTGGAAAGTTTCAGCTGTATCAGTTCACCCATTTTCAAGAATAAGGTTAGAAAAAAATGCATTATTTTACTCATGTTAAAAAAAACATTCTTACAACTGTATGCCATGTACACTATCCACAGGAAGCTAATGCTAGTCATGTACATGAATATACAATACACTCAGAATCAGTAGGTTTTGTTCAACATTTCATTTTTTCTTAAATGATGAGCTGAAGCAAGAAAACAATTAACATTCATCTTAAATCTGCACAAGAGTAAGCAAATTTGAACCATTAGGTCCAAGGTTTGCATGACTCAGAGATCTCTGCTTTATCAGTTGATACAACTAACTGCCCTATAAGAAAGAACAATGGATTTCCTATTCTCTAGACCATTATCCCTATGGGTCAGAAAGAACAAATATTTTTGTTTTGTTTTGCTTTTTGTTAAGCACTATTACAGCAATAGTTCTTCCTGGCAGAAACATTTTTGACTTTGTAAAAAAAAATGTCCAGATTTGCTTAGGAGTTGAAAGGAAATTCACTTTAACTCATTTGAAATCTTTTCTTCTAGTCCAGAATTTCAAGATTTCACTAGGGTCCTTTTGAATAGCAGTGGGAACCCATGTAGCTTCTGTAAAGATGAACAGCCAGTTCATTTGTATATGGTGACTTAAGTTGTAAAAATTAGTATATTAAATTATACACCTGACTGTGTGAGAGGTGGGACAGGGGGACAAATCACTAGCACAGGGCAAAAGTATACTTATTTCTGTTAGGATTGTGCTAAGAGTTCATACAACATCAGAATATCAAGTGAGCAATGCAAGAATCTTAGTTTATGCAGAGAAATGGAGGTATCTGTGCTTCTGTGATAAAGAAGTTGAATAACCTTAGAGATAGTCTGCTGTATTGCTTATGAATTCTAAGTATTTTTAATCTCTTGTTCAAGTTCCCTTCTACAAACCTCCTGACAACCACAGTAAGACTTGACCAAGCATGACTGATAATCCTGCTTTTTCAGATCATTCTGGAATATGTCGTGTCTGAGGAGTTGTAAAATCTAATTAATACCTGAAATTAAGTAGATCTGCCAAATGCTGTTTGCTAACCAAGGAACATAACTTCATGTGATTTTTTTTATTATTATTTTCTAAACTGAGTGACACCTGTTTGGAGATTGTTATCCAAGAGCCAGAGTCTGTCAGTTTTACTCACCTCAAGTAATAATTGCCATCAGGACCGGCGCTAGGGGTTTGAGCGCCCTAGGTGGACAGCAATTTCGCCACCCCGCGCTCTGGTCCCGCGGCTCCTCTGGAGCTGCCGCAGTGGTGGCTGCGGAGGGTCCGGTGCTCCGTGGCTCCGGTGGAGCTGCCGCAGTGATGCCTGCGGGCGGTCCACCGGAGCCGTGCGAGGAGCCGACCATCCGCAGGCACCACTGCGGCAACTCCACCGGAGCCGCCTGCCGCCCCCTCCGGCAAAACGGCGCCCAACATTTATTCTGGCGCCCTAGGCGATTGCCTAGGCTGCCTAAATGGTAGCGCCGGCCCTGATTGCCATTCAACGTAGGTAAAGGTGGCAAAACTTGACCCTCCATTATTATTCTTGTTAGATTTAGAAGTTGAGCAATTCACACCCTGAATGAATACTTAGAATACTTGTAAGTGATACATTTTATAGGGCAGTCCTTGTCCAAATTATAGCACATTCATTAAAAGATATAGGGACTCTAAAGCATTTCAAAGGAAGGAGACAATTGTCCTGGACAATATTATATGTATTGCCTCTAGCAATGATGAATCTGTATTTTTTTCACTGAGTAGTGCTAAAAAAAATTTCTATTGTAGTTTACTACAATACTACAAGTTCTTGCTAGTTTGCTAGAATACTTCCAGTATTCACTCCTGGGGTTAATTCTGCATCACTGTGCATGCACATAAGTCATGTCCCTAGCAGGTTTCTTTGCTTTCCAGCAGAACAATTACTTCTGACTGGGAAGCAAAGGGAAACCTCAAGAGTGATCACGCACCCCTCCCCGGCAGCGCAGGAAGGTCAGTTTGGGTGCCTGGAGCAGCCAGCAGAGATATAAATCACTGGCCAGGGAGGCTGGGCAGCCTTGTGTGTGTGAGAGAAAGACATTCTGTCCCTCTTGCATGCTATTGTAGCACTCTCAGCATGGAGGGGCAGGACTTTGGGTTTTTTTCTGAGGAGGTAGGTGTGGGGAAGGCTCTGTCCCCTCAGGGAGAGCAGAATGTAGCAACCTGACTGCTTAGTCAATTGTTCTTAGTGGATTGTTTCCATTGTCTTTCTGAATCCCAGGGAGTATAAAATCAGTGTAAAAATTTTAAGCCTCTTTTACGTTGCCAGAATGATGAAAAGGATTCTTATTTAAAGGATAATATGATTTACAAATGCTTATGGTGTTTTAGTGATTAGAACTCGTCTACATTTTCAGACTGAATGCATTTCCTATCAAAATATGCTCCATGAACTGTTTGCTACTGACCTTTCTAAAGATGGTCAGTAGTCAATATAAACTGTGAGTTTGATTCCCCAGCCCTCACTTGCTCTTCAGTTGCTTGTGATGTAACCCTGAGCATATAGCTGCATATATTTGTTGATTAATAACTAGAAATAAAGGGTCAAACCTAGCTACATTACTATTAGACAAAGGAGGCTTGGGGATTTCCTCCAGCGCTCCCCCTTCCAATTCTCCATCCTTTGTATTGTAGTTTAAATAAATTACCAAAATAATTGAAGCCAGCAAGACTATATTGTGTTATTTTGACAAATAAAATATATACATTTTTTTAGAATTTTAAAATATTATGTGCAGATTTTTTAATTTTTTGGAGCAGAATTTGGAGCAGGAGTAATTATTGTCAATTACAAAGGCTATAAGTGTCCTTCTCTGTTTCTTTGTGCAGGTATGAACAGGGGAGCCCTGATTTTCAAAAAGATCTCAACGTAGCTTCTATGTATATCTATAATTATAGGTACATTTCATAGCACTTACCCATCTAACAATCTGATGTACTATAGGTACAATCAGGTCAATAAATGTCTAAGGACCTAAATTTGAAAAATAAATAAATAAATAAATAAATAAAATAAGTATTTTTGATCCTGTAAATAATTGTACTTTTGCAGCCACAAAGAATTTCTGAATCCTGCATAGAAATCTCATATTTGGGCTGGGTTGCTTATTCATAACCAAAAGTATTAGGTATGCTTCAGAAGTAAACCTAATGACTGATAACCTCAAAATAATACTCTTCCTCAGATCTTAGCATATATCTTGATATTTGACAGTCACTTAAGTATTAGCCCTGTTACATAGGCATGCAAGTTCACCTGTACAAATAACATAAATCCTGCAACAATTATATATATATATATATATATATATATATATATAGCCACCACTTTTATAAGGCTATGATAAATTTTGTACAAAGTATGCCTTGTGAGATATCAATTGAAATGTCATAATCTGTCCGAGACCAATGCAGGTTCGAGTAAGTTTTTGATCGAGTGAGGAAAATCAAAACGTGACAGATTGAAAGTTTAAAACCACTGGCCGTTTATTCATGGGAATAAGTTACAACTTGGGCTGGGGAGGAGCACTTTTACCAACTAGCAATACTATCAAAACAAGAATCTACACACTACTTGAAACAATCTATTTACATCTAACAACAAGAAACCAAACAATCTGTGATTAACCGCTCACTAAAATCCAGATAAAACACACAAAAACTGAGTAAACTGTACAAGCATTAACCAGATATTGCAAAATACAACAATTTAACTTTCATATACTATATACACAACTTGGTACCAAGTAAGGGAAGGAAAAAGGGAAGAGGCTAAGCAAACAGAATATTTACAGAAATTAGAATGCCAATACCACACTCCAGGTGCAGCTGACCAGCAGTACAGACACCAAGAGCATGACGAATTAGTGGGATATAATCCGTAACGACATGACCCAAGCCGGCTAAATCCGGAGGAGACCCTTCTAGCTGGAAAGGTGATCAGGCCTTCCAGCTAACATGCGGATACTCCTGCAGATTTTGGCATGAGACATGGTTTTATTCGAAGGCTCTTACTCGTGTCAGCATCTGATTGGTCCCTAGCTCCTTCGTCTTCAAGGTTCTGAGCTGGAGCCCTCCACATAAACAGGATCTGCACACGGCACACTACCTGTATGCACACAGCACGCAGGCATTTTTGCACAAGGCACTAGCCTGACCCCTACGTGACCAGGCAAAAAGAGCGGGAAAATGCACGCGGCACTATAATGTAGCACACTGCACTACGGTGTTGCACACGGTACCAATATGACCTTTTCACCGACAATTGGCCAAACAGACGCCGTGTTTGAGCATAGGCTTAGGGCTGCGACAAATCCACTGTGCAATATTGTTCTGGTAAAACATGTATCAACATTGTATGTAAAGTTATATGTTTCTACTGTATAACTTTGTTGTAACATGTTCCAGAGTTAGAAAGGAAGGCCCAAACCTGTCCTACAAAGACACAGATGCACTGGCACCCCCCAGCCAGGTATCAGAATAATCAATAGGACAATCACCTTGGTAGGAAGAAGTGTGTGAATGAGGACTTATTGGCAAAGAAACAGTGGAGAAAACATCAAAGAGGGGAGAAGGATATAAGAATGGAGAACACACACAACACAAATTGCCTCTCTCTACTCGTGGTAGCTACAATGTTTGAAAGACAAATATAGCATCATTGAACTAGGAAAGGGGTGATTCTGGCTGGAAGACTTTTCAGCCAGTACAGACTGCTATAAACATATGATGAGGCAAAACCTTTTTCTTTTTAAGTTCACTTAGCTAGTTAAGTTAGGTATTATCTTGTGTTTTACTCATTTCTTTTGTAAACAATTCTGACTTTTATGCATCATTATTTGTAATCTATCTATTAAAAATCTATCTTTCTGTAGTTAATAAATTTATCTTATGTTTTATCATAACCAGTGTGTTTGGATTAAAGTGTGTGGGAAAAGCCATTTGGGATAACATGGCTGGTGCATATCATTTTCCTTTGATGAAACGATGGACTTTCTATGAGCTTGTATTGTTCAGGAAGCTATTGAGCTGTACAAGATGCACATTTTGGGGGGAAAGTCTGGCACTAAGTTTAAAAGAGAACTGGATAAAATCATGGTGGTTAAGTCCATAAATGGCTATTAGCCAGGATGGGTAAGGAATGGTGTCCCTAGACTCTGTTTGTCAGAGGATGGAGATGGATGGCAGGAGAGAGATCACTTGATCATTGCCTGTTAGCTTCACTCCCTCTGGGGCACCTGGCATTGGCCACTGTTGGTAGACAGATATTGGAAGAGATAGACCTTTGGTCTGACCCGGTACGGCCCTTCTTATGTTCTTATGACTAGGTATTTGCTGGTGTTGCTCTGCAGTTTAATTTATATGTGGCAATCTAGTAGCTCTCAATACACTGTAGGTGGAAATGATTTTGCGTGCTAAAGCCTATATGTGAACAGGCCAGGAGTTGATGCTCTTACAGCAAAGCAATGTCATTGGCACCCGAAGTTGGAGAACTGAGGGAACAGTTGTTCAACAGTCCAGACAGTGTCCTGGGTAATGTGTTATATTATATATATAATCCCTTTTCTTAGATAGCAACCATTCCAAGAATGAAAAAAATCAATTTTTGGTAATAATATTTGCAATCTCACTGGAAACACACAGGAACTCTGAGTCTAAAATAACAAATGCAGAAACAACCAAGAAGTAGAATAGGGAAAGTCTATATTTATGCAACCTGGTAGAATGGAGATTTTTTCCTTGTTCCAAATTCTTCTTCTTTGCTTTAATTGTCCAAATACATTTCTGCTATAGTACAAATTTAAAATTAGACTGAAGAAAACAGTTGATAATATAGCATACTGCAGTGTCCACTCAGCACTAATTTCTATGAATTTAAGAGAAACATCAAAATACTACCAGCTTTTTTGGTTTTATATCTTCTATCTTTTAATATTTCATTATATAACATCTCAATGATGGCCACTTTGTTCTCAGTCCCACTGGGTCTGTTATCTGTAATTAAATATTAGGCTTCTGAATATTAGTAGTGCATCGATGAATAGTTGTATACTTATGAGACAGCACTTAGAGAAATGGAAGTCTTTGAGAGCAAACAGCATCCACGTGTAAATCAGCCAAAATGAAGACAGAACTGATAATAGATTTTGTGATAAGAATATTCAAGAGATTGTTCATAGAATTTTGCAGATTAGAGATTATGCCCATATTGATTTATTGTCAGGCACTTATTGATCATTGGCTAAATGACAGCACAGATAAAATGTATGTATCTTTCCACTATTGCCACTAGACTTAACCCTACAAACTGCATTACTACAAAAAACAAGAACATAAGATGTTATATGTTATATATTAGACCGTTAATGTAAAAGCTTTTGTGCAGTGTGAATGTTCTGAAAGAAAACACACACAAAAACAAACAAAAGCCAAAAAAAACCCACAACAAAACAAAAAGCCCTTGTCATAAGAGCAAAGATAAAATATTTCAGATTTAATTCCAGCCTAGAAAGTAAAAATATAAAAATATAATAATCTCCTTTGACCTGTATAATTGATTGCATAAGTCATATGATATTGTCTCTGTACTTTAAAAAAAAAAAGAGAGTCTGATTTTCTCGGGGTGAGCTTGGTGTTCAGAGTGGCTAGTGCTCCAAGATTCTCTGAGGATCAGACACAGTTTTTAGAATGTTATAATTTTGTAGTTGTTCTTTTCTACGGCCACAACATTAATAGTAATTTGGGTTCGGGATTCTGTTGCTAAGGAATTAGCTTTGCTTGTTTCACCCAACAAGACATCAAACAAACAAAAAATCCTGTAAACATAGATTAAATACCCATAAAAAGAGTTATGTATATGAGTATTTAATGAATATTTAATTAAAAAAACCTATCAGTCTGTATATTATAATAGGAATTGTGCTGCCAATTGACACGACCTCTGTGACCACTGCTGGGCAAGCTGTGCTATTTACTCATTTAAGGATTTTGCACAGCATTCATCACTGTGGTGTTTAAGCTATACTGTCTTTAGTATTTAGATTCAGGATTTGGCCTAAGGCATCATAGTGTGTTTCTTGTCTTGATCTGGAACATTTTGGTTTTAAGGTTTAATAATCTGATTAGATTGTGTTGGACATGGAACATAAGTTAAATGAGTATCTTAGAACATAGTGGTGTAGAAAAGAGTTGAGACAGGAAATAATCTTGCTTTCTGAGGTTTTTTGTAAAACAAAAAATTAAAACATAAAAAGTGTCCTGTCCCTCTAAAGGTCAAACATAACTACAACAGTGCTTCCCTTTTTCAAAGTACACAAGTAAACACATCTCAATCAAGGTCCAGAAAGAAAGAGAAAGCAAAACTGACACTGATTGTCCTCCATTTCTCTGCAGAGTGCCATCCTATTCCCTAGAGTGCCTTCCTTTATCTCACATATTCTCATTGCCAAACTCAGCCCACAGTTTACCAGAACAAATCTCTTTTTTAGCATGCTGAGGTGTCAGGAAAGTGAGAGGGGAAAGATAATCAATTCTTCACAGCCATCCCAGCCCTGTTACCCTACAAATCCATGAACTAAGACCTGGATAACACCTAACTGAGGTGTGATTTTAAATCAGTGTTGTTAAATGGGTACAAAATCCTGTGGACACTCTTAATTCAATTTAAATTTGGTCTGTGTTGATTTATCTTGAGCCAATTCTCTGCCAATTTAAGCTAAAACAATATTGCATCCAAAACAACAACAACAAAAAAACTATGCTAAAAGAATGTTAAGGTTGCAAGTCAAGCAACTCAGATTAGGAAATGCCAGAATTAAGAGTGCTCATCCAATCTTAATTCAGCCCCCTGGTTTGTATGTATTATGATACATGATCACATGCTATTTTTTTCCACAGGATCCCTGCCTCATTTAGTGCACAGAATGGCTTAGCTCCTGCTCATGGCACCCTTGGCTCCCACCACCTTCTCCCTCTCCTACTACTAACCCTCTGGTTTTTACTTCTTTCCAACTCTAACACAACCTACCTACTGTCCGTCTGTGCATCTATTCCTATCCCCCTCCCCACCCTCTAGCTTCTACTCCCTTCCCTCTCTATGCCTAAATACCTCTCTCCATCTCCACTCATACGTGACTGCGCTGGCTCCTATCCCCTTCTGCACTCCTCCTTCTCTTCTGGCTCCTGCATCTCGCTCTTCTGTCACAGCCTCATTCCTCAGCAGTTAAATCTGACTAATCTTGCTCCAAAGCTCCATGCTGCCTGACAGCCAGTAGGGGAAACACAAAGAATACAAGAGAGACAGTCTCCCTGATCTCAGTTCCTCTTCCCAATTCCGTAATGTCCTACAGAAGGTGAGAGGAGAAAAACTAGTAAAAGTAGTCAGGAATTTTCCATCAGAATGAATGACTGGAATTTCTGTCAGAAAATTATTCTCAGCTCTGCAGATCTTTTGTTCCTCAGCAGCCCACTTAGCAGGCTAATGGGGAGCCCCGGATTCCAGCTTCCTGGTTCCAAGGCAGCCTACCAGATAGATTGACCAGGAGCCAGAGCTTCCAGGATCTTGGCTCCAAGACAGCTCAGATGCCCTGGAAGCCCAATTTCCAAAGTTTCTAGGCCCCTTGAACTGCCAGGCTCCCAGGCTTTCTGTCCAGCTCCCCACCTGGTGGGTGCTGGGACTATGGATAACCCAAGGAGGCTTGGAAACATTTAGAAAAGGTGGGAATTACACGTGTCTTTTCTATACAGAATTTTGGAATGCTCATTTCCTGGGAAATTTCAACATTTTTATTGACTTGCTTGTTTGTTCCTGAATATACTGAAAAGGTTTTTGAAACTTCCTCTTGAACAGGAATTCCAGTTTCTGGCCAACTTTGAGACATTGCAGGGAATGTCCTTCTTAACTCCTGCAGCCCAAAGCTGGAGCATGATCATTTGCTGTGCAGGGTTGGTGCATGCTCTATCCAGTCAGTACATAGACACTATGATGGGATGGAAATATTCTATTTCTAAATTCCTCAAATAAAAGGGATCCCACTTCAACTATATAACAAAAATCAATTCTCAATAACACCTCTTGTATTAGGAGATCTAGAACTTGAAAGATGCTGTAACTACACTCTTCACAATGGTGCCCCAGGAAACAGAAGACAATATAGAGTATAGTGAGATTTTCTTTTACGACTTGGCAGACAGAAAACTTTTGCAATCTAAAAGAGATGTTCTTACCATGCTGCGAGGCCCTGGGGCTCTCAAAACCTAGAATTATTGTGTTTCCATGTGATTTTGGAGGTGGTGACCTAATTAGGCAAGAGAGCCCTGGGAACTTAATGTACCAGGCAGAGCTCTCCTACTGGCTTCCCAAGCCTGAGATGAACATGTGTAGTTCCTTGGATCACTGTGCCTTGCATCCTGCTGATTTTTGACAAACCAAAAAGTCAAATTCCCAGTATTTCTCTGCTTTCTTCAATTGTGAGCAGGAGTTTTCAAATTGAATCTTTCCAGCGTGGTAAAAAAAATCTGTATGTCACCCTGCAAAGCTAACTTTGGAGACAAAATATGTCACATTTGTTGAGATTAAAATGTAAGTAATGAACACAATTTAGATGATGAACTTTCAGTATTCAAAAGGGAACTACTGATGATGCTCTGTCTGAGGTCTACAGGCTAATTCTCATGCTGAGTCTATAGGATTCTCCCTTATGGTGAGTAGCTTACAATACATAAATAAAATAAAATAAAAAGGGAAAGGAAATCCCGTGAACAAGAAAAAAGGAAATCTTTGTTCATACAATGGTTTTTTAAAAAATGTTCTATTTATAGTTCTTTTAACAAAAATATGCAAAGATTGAAAGCTTTTATAATGAAGCTGAAAATGTGCACACTTTTTCAAAGCTCCATTACATTCCCTTCCATAAATAGCCAATTAAAGCTTCGTATAGACAGGAGGATGACAAATAAATTCACTGATTTACTTTTTTCAAAAATCATTCCTAAATAAAGTATCCCTGAAGTAGGCAATGTGCTGGTCTTATTGAATTATATGCATTTTAAATGTAGAGCCTGACTACCAGCCAGAGCTATATGGGAAATCTTTCAACTAATAAATGAACAGAAGGTTGAAAGCTCAGCCAGCTACATTACTTTTCTGTAAAGATGAGATTTTAATATATATTTCTTAGTGTATTGACTTTCAGATTATGATGCTTTCAGGGCAGTTTATTCACTTGTTTGAGCAAGAATAAGTAGAAATCAACAGAACAAAACCAGGAAATAGTAGTCCTTTCAGTGATCCAGTTTTGTATAGGGTTCTTTGCAGAAAAACAGAGTGCACAGGTTTTGGTTTTTTTTAATATTTTGTTCTCTTGCATCAGTACAGTGTTTCTTGCCCAGCTGTTCCTGCCTCCCTGTGGGGAATGCAATAAGCTGCAATTAAATGCAGGTGCTTGGAGACAGGCTCGCCCTTGCTCTGCTTAACAAATAGGAATCTACCTTCTGTTTAATGGTGCATGAATACTTTTTCTTGGCACCAAGACAAGTGACTACCTCTTGTTAGAGGTACACTCCTCTTTTTCCCTGGGTGAAAAGACAGGAACCTACTTCTTGTTCATTGGTTCACTTCTGCATAAGAAGGTAAACATGAGTACATGCTATGGGGGGGGAACCATTGCTAGTCACTACAGACGACACATATAATAACAGAAACCTAGGATGTGCACAGAATAATATAGGGAAATCCTTTGGCCCAATTAATCCAGAATTTTTTGTTTATGTGACATTCTTTCAGAAAGGGAGCACTGTATTTGTACATCTCTTTACAGTAGGGCTGTTTTTCTAATTTAAAATACACCTCAATTGTGTATACAATGAAATATTTTTGTGCCACTTAGGAAGTACAAAGGGCATGGAAAATCAATACAAATGACCAGCACAGAATTCTTCTGTGGGTAGGAAATACCCTGCTAGCACATATGTACTAGATCCTGGCCTGATGTCAGCTACTCCTGCTCTCCGAAGTGTAGGGAAAGAGTCTGGAGCTGGATGCCAAAACTTCACTGATGTTGGTGTCATAACTTGGCCTAGTTCTTGTCTTCAGTCACACATCAATCTGTTGTGAGTGGACCTAACCCCTGGATTCCACATGCTCCTATACCAACTAGGTCTGGGTAGAGCCAGGACACTGTTCCTAGCCTGTGGGTCCCTACGGCACATTTCAGGGGCTAACCTCATGTCTCTGTACTTCTTTGGGAAGCAGAGCAGTGCAGCCCTGCTGCCTTTAATATCAGAACCAAGTCTTCAATTCTCCTGAGCCCCCAGTTGCTCACACGTGTTCCCTCAGATCCCAGCTTGCCATTGGCATGATGAACTTCTCAATTAACCCCTTCATGAACAATGTGGCAGGCAAGTAAGGACTGGAGGATAAGCAAAAAAGTTTCTTAACTACAAGTATTTTACTTTTAAACAGCAACAGAGAGTTACAGATTTTTGGAAAACAACAAACTGTCCTGAACACACTCCCCCAGAATCTCAGTCCTATTAGTCCTGCATTTGGTCAGCGTCCATAAGTTAGGAAGGGATCTACTGCCTTTTCTTTCTCCTATCCAGTCTTCTCCCTTATATGTAACCAAAATGAAGAACTCCAGTTCCTTCCCCCAGCCAGGTTTCTGCATAGAGAGCTCATTGTTCTGTGGATGGGTCAGTAGTAGAGAAACAGTAGATTTCTTTGTGCCATCCTCTCAGGCAGTCATTCAACTAGATGTCAAGTTCCCATTACAAAATGGATGCTCTAATCCACAAAGGAGGTTGCAATACAAAATGGTCAAACTCCACAATGAAGGTTACAATACAAAGTGGAGCCCCTATTCACAAAACAAGATGGACTTCACAATTTAAAAGAGACATGCCCTCAATCTATCACATTGTTGCCATAGGTCCTCTAGTCCAGTGGTATAACCTAGAACAGTGGTTCTCAAACTTTTCATTTTCTCGGACCACTAGAAAATTGCTGAGGGTCTCGGTGGACCACTTAATGATCTTTCCAAATGTAAATCACTTTAAATAAAAGCACTATATATATAAAAAAACTTAATAATAATTAACTTTTCTATCCTACAAATAAAAGCACATAACTCATATTTTAATATCAATAGCCTTACCATTCTAATGTGATGGATGTGCCCTCTCTCCCCCACCACAGCAGCCCCCGAGCTGGGGCTGGGAAGGATGTGGGTGTCTCCTTCACCACAGCAGCCACAGTGCTGAGGCTGGGAAGGAGGGCTGTCTCTCGTTGTCAGTCACAGCCCTGGAGCTGGGGAAAGTTGCCTCTTCCTCTAGCCACCGCAACCCTTCATGTCCCAAATTCCACCCACCCCCTCTTCTCATCCCACTGCCCCTTCCCTCCACCACCGTATTCCCTCCAAAGCACCACCTCACCTTACATGTGTGTCTTCTCCAGAGTCCAGGCACCTAATTAGTGGAGCCATGCCTGTGCGACTCCATTAATTAGGTGGGTGGCCCGTCATTCTCTCATGTGCGGATGACCAGGCACACACCTTAGAGGGAACAATTGGCAGACCACGTGAATGGATCTCATGGACCACTGGTGGTCCATGGACCACAGTTTAAAAACCACTGACCTAAAGCTGCCTGGCAGAAGCTCTAAGTAAAATCCAGACCAGGCTAGGCTTAAGAGCCAAGGATCTGGAATAGGCCTCTGGCTTCCAGTTGCACTGAGCAGAGCTTTGGAGCAAGAGAGACTGTGTCTCTTTATATCAAACCGGTGTTGAAATCATAAATGATAAAATAGTATATGGAGTTTTGCTTGCTACATTACATACAATAACTTGTGTCACTGTATTCAAATAGCACGCTTGAAACCAATATATCTATAACTATAATATCACTGTTACTTTTAATGAGCATTCCTGACTTAGGCTGATGTGAGCTTTTATGGGTATGATGTGAGCTATGTCAGTCACTGTCACCTATAAGACACCAATTACCTTGGGTCACAATCATGCTTATCAGAGACATATAGCAGAAGTTCTATAGATCTTCAGGCTGCCTATGAAAATAAGACATCTCTTCTGAAATGCAGAGTTGAGGCTTGTCTTCTTAGAAATTATTCCTAATGTTTCAAAAACTTTTTCTTTAATAATATGTTTGATATGAACTAACACTTCAGAAAGAAATATCAACCTTATGTGCAGTGAGGGATTTTCTCTTTTCTTTGTACATTTGAAACTCACATTAACATTAAAGTGTTATACTAACGCAGGGATAGGAGAATAGATAATTAAAGCCATTTACTGTAATAGGTTAAAGGTTTTTGTGTTTCCCCACCCTGCTAGCAGGCACTGGAACCCTGCATGTATGATGCATTGGCATCTACTTCAAATCTAAATGATGTGGAAGTAAACCTTTGGAAAAGTAAATTAGGGAATAAACCTGGAATTTAATGTAGCAATAGGTTTTAATTACATGTTTCTTAATAAAATCAGATTCAAGGAGGGGTGACTTTTGACTTTAACTGAGTGTGTTGTTTTGTCTTCAACCAGGTGGGAACTCTATTAGTTTCCACATGACACCAGGAGTTGGGGGATTTTTTGAACCACTTACCTTATAATTTAGCTGCAACTGCACTGCAGTTTGTTGCTGACCTGCCTCAGCATCAGGCTGGTTTTGATTTCCCAAGGCAATACCAAAGTTCCTTGAAACACTTTAAAACAATGTTGGAAGAAATCATTGAGAATCTGCCTAATTATTGGGGGTTCTATGTTCTAGCAGAGCATTACTGTATCCCAGGATTTTGTTATGGTTGGAAAAGGAGCTGTGGCAGCATTGGATCAGCATAATGCTTTAATTAGTAAAGAAGTATCTCATAAATAGTGGTACTTCTTGAACAAGGTTCAATGTAATAACAGCATTAAGCACAATCTTATTCTACACCATAGCTTGAACAACATCATTACTATTAAAATGATATGAGGAAATAGGATTGAAACAATGACCTTCTGCTCTGAACTAAAGGGGCAGCTCTCTCAGCCACTTAGTAAAGGTAAAATGCTTAAGTGCTCCACCAAATTGTCATAGTTTTGCTGAGTGGCTGCAAATAAACTGGAGACAGCATGCCAGTGCATTACAATTTGGCACCTGGACAGTAAGTATGTTGTCCTTTTAAAAATCTTATCTCTTGTTAAAATTCATTTAAATACATTGGACAAAACAACTTTGGAGCAATCTCCTCATGTAATAGGGACAAGATTGTTCCAAGAAATTTCTAAATGGGAGTGATTAAGGTAGCAGATTTGGTTGCTGGGAATTGAGGATGTGATTTGGCTTTTTACTTCAATAGGAGTATGACTGGGCACTCAAACTGTTAGGCTCGCTATCAGACAGTTCTCAGAAATATTTATATTAAAAGGGGGTTCAAGCCAGAAACAGTGGATCTGGATCCTAACAAACCAGATTTGAAGGTATTCATATTTAAAGGCTATTTGCAAATATCAAATCCAGGTTTGGATTTTCAACACACCCAAAGTTCAGAGTAATTCAAGTCATGGATTTTTGTTCACATTCATCTATATTTCTATCATAGCGTAAAGTGTTTCCTTTCTTTTAGTAAGTTTACACTTGGAGCTTTCCTTAGGCTCTATGCTAGTATACTGAGTAAAATACAAAACTGAAAAGTTCACTTGCACTTATGTATTACAAGTTGTAATAACCTTAGTCCCAGATTTGGACCTTAGCGTCCAAAATATGGGGGTTAGCATGAAAACCTCCAAGCTTAGTTACCAGCTTGGACCTGGTACCTGCTGCACCACCCAAAAAATTAGAGTGTTTTGGGGCACTCTGGTCCCTCTGAAAAACCTTCCCTGGGGACCCCAAGACCCAAATCCCTTGAGTCTCACAACCAAGGGAAATAATCCTTTTTCCCTTCCCCCCTCCAGGTGCTCCTGGAGAGATACACAGACACAAGCTCTGTGAAACTACACAGAGAGACTCCCCCTCTCTTTTCCCAATCCTGGAAACAAAAAGTACTTTCCTATTCCCCCAGAGGGAATGCAACATCAGGCTAGCACTCCAACACACAGATCTCCCCGATTTCTTCCTCCCACCAATTCCCTGGTGAGTACAGACTCAATTTCCCTGAAGTAAAGAAAAACTCCAACAGGTCTTAAAAGAAAGCTTTATATAAAAAGAAAGAAAAATAAGTACAAATATTCTCTCTGTATTAAGATGATACAACACAGGGTCAATTGCTTAAAAGAATATTGAATAAACAGCCTTATTCAAAAAGAATACAAATCAAAGCACTCCAGCACTTATATTCATGCAAATACCAAAGAAAAGAAACCATAGAACTTACTATCTGATCTCTTTGTCCTTACACTTAGAAACAGAAGACTAGAAAGTAGAACTACTTCTCCAAAGCTCAGAGCAAGCAGGCAGCCAGAACACAAAGACAAAGACACTCAAATCCCTCCACCCAAAGTTGAAAAAATCCGGTTTCCTGATTGGTCCTCTGGTCAGGTGCTTCAGGTGAAAGAGACATTAACCCTTAGCTATCTGTTTATGACACAAGTAATTTGCTCAAACTAGAGAAAATTACTGTGTATGCTACCAGGGCTATTATAAATGTATGGAAGTGTTTGTAAAAATTACATAGATTGAAATTACAATAGGTGTACTCTGTTTAGACTTATTAAATTCTGATTTATAGTATATAATAATTAGAAAGGCATTATTTAATGTTCTTTTCCTTCAATTTAATAGCAGTTCAAATCTACAACTAGAAAGAAATTATGTTCCTAGGCAGCACATACAAAGCTTGACAGTTCTCAGGTTCTTCTAAGGGTCACTGAATCCTTTCACATAGTTTTTCCTAATTAGTAGGAAAACTAATATCTATGTGTTTTTTTTTAAGGGGGATAAATGTCACCCAATAAGTTGCCTAGTAGAAGCAAAAACACTACAGAGAAAACTGTACCTTTGCCAAGAGAGTTGGCTTTGACACAGATAGTTCTGAGTTGACTAACGATTGAAATATCTTGTTTCTTGTCATTTCTGACAACACACACACCCAGGGCCAAACTGGCTGTCATATACATGAAGATACATCCTGAATAAGACAATAAGTTTACCTGTTTAGACTTTGGTACCTGTGAGTAGAATGTGGCCCACCATGAATTCTGCATGTCTTTTCTTTCAGACCTTCAAGTACATATACATGTCTTTTGGAATGCAGGAAGGCAAAGCGTATAAATGTCATTTTGCTTATGTAGGAGGATTTGCACTTTCACTAGCTAATTAATACCTACAACAGCTTATCTAATTGTTTACCTGGTCGGTAATAGAGTCTAAAAAAATTAAAATAACTTTGATTACGAACTGGCTAAAGCAAACAGTAGAATTAAGCAGAGCCATATTGGCTATGGAAATGGGGGCTGTCCCATTAGCAAACCTTTCAATAAAGGGTCATCTAGATAAAAGCTAGTGAATCTTCCCTTTCTTCTTGTCTGTTACCTATGACTATAAATAACCCAGAGCATTAACTGTGAGGGTATGCCTAGGAGAAAAGTGAAATTTGTTTATTCTTCAAAATTCTACTTGTAAGTATTTAAATCTTTCTTCACTGTGACAAAAATTATTATAACATACAAATAAAACATATTGCTATCTTACTACTATTTCTGCTTTAACAAAGGATTATGACAAAACTCACAGGATAAAAATTGGATTTCAATTTTGAAATTATTTTGGAGCATTTGTTGTGTTCTTTACAGTAACATTCCGATGAAAAAAATGTTCTAATATTCAAAGAGATTTTTTTGATAAATAAATTGCAGTGGCAGCGTGGAATACAATCCTGTAGGTTGGTCTAAGGTCTAAAGAATTGATTGACTGTGTGCTCCTCAACTTCAGAGGTCAAAGTTATATGCCAAGACAACATAACTCTTAAACAAGAGTGTGGCAGAAAGTGGAAGAGACAAGAACAGCTGAATTAAATCCAGAAGTTATGTTCAGGGGTATGAGACACTCACTGAGTGTTATCACCTTTGTTATTAACATTTCACGGCAAGGTCACCTCTTCTCCCTTCAGAGCATTGCAGGAAAAGTTAATGAGGTGCCTCTTTCTCTTTCAGTGACAGACCATTTTCTCCTTAAAATTCTTTAGCTAATTTTAATACTGATTTTAATACTGGTTGAGAGACAGAGTACCTTAAAACCCATGTTCTGTATTTGAGTGTGTTATCATAGTATTCTTTCTGTTATCCATAAAAATATATCCAGATGATATGTATTTGATTTAAAACCTGAAAAGAAAATAACTTTTGATTTTTCAGAGAGACCTTAAACCATGAGAATATCTGAAGAAAGATCATTTATATATTCGGGCAGAGTAGCTGCAGAAACAGCTTAAGCAGAGACTGCTGCACTATAGGGAGAGGTAAAATGATGCCAACAAAAGATCTATGCCCCAGTTACATCCTGTTATCCTAAAGGCTTGCATTAATTTTAAGGGGTGCAATGACCTTGTGCTCTCTTCACAGAGGTGAATCCCACCAAGTTAAATTTCAAGCAGTACATTTTAACACCTTGTTTACAGATTCAACATCCTAAGCAAGGGAAGTTGGGCTCAGTGGAGAAAGAGAGGGTCTGAAGGAACCAATTATGTCTCTGTGATTCTGAGCCACCTGGCCCCAATGCAAGCTAGAGTTACAGAGGAGAGCGGTCAGGAAGTTTACACCTGTGGATGATTGGGCATAGCAGACTTCTACACATCATAGATTCTGAGGCCAGAAAGGACCACTGTGATCATCTAGTCTGACCTCCTCTATAACATTGGCCGGTGTTTCCCAAATTTGGGATGCCACTTGTGTAGGGAAAGCCCCTGGCAGGCCAGGCCTGTTTGTTTACCTGCCACGTCCGCAGGTTCGGCTGATCACAGCTCCCACTGGCCGTGGTTCACCGCTCCAGGCCACTGGGAGCTGCTGGAAGTGGCGGCCAGTATGTCCCTCAGCTCACGCTGCTTCCAGCAGCTCCCATTGGCCTGGAGCAGTGAACCGTGGCCAGTGGGAGCCACGATCAGCCGGACCTGTGGACGCGGCAGGTAAACAAACTGGTCTGGCCTGCCAGGGGTTTTCCCTACACAAGTTGCGTTCCAAGTTTGGGAAACACTGACATAGAACTTCTCTGAAATAATTCCTATTTTAACTACAGCATATCATTTTATAAAAACACCCAATCTCCAATTTAAAATCACTAATCATGGAGAATCTACTATAATCCTTGGTAAATTTTTCTAAGGATATTACATCGCCACCCCCTATCCCCTCTCATATGCTTGGTATGAGTGGCCTTCTGATGGCAGAGAATTCTTTTGCACAAGGGGAATTTTCCACTGGCTATCTCCAGCCACATATACAGCACAAAGTGGAGCATGCAATCCAGCCTCTTGTTCAAGGTTTGAATAACGTAACTCCAACTCTTTTTTCTTACAGGCTTTTGGTGATAACACCTAACATGCTAAAATAGTACATTCTTTATGAGACATAAGGAAGGGTAAAGGTGAGATGGATCTGTTTGTGTGAAGTGAACAGAGATAGCAAAATTGGAGGCATCACTGTGAACCTTTGGAGGCTGGTTTGTGATTAGCCATTACACTCTCCCCACTCATCTAATGCTTTGCCATTTGTATCTATGTGAATCTATTTCTTTCTCTTTCAGAAGACATTCAATTATATAGTACATGCACTTCAAATCAGATGAAATGTCATGGTATATTACCAGTTATATCAGATTTTTATTTTTCGTCTGGGTACAATTTAGTCAGCCTTAGATTATTGGAGAAAGTCCTCATATATCATGTGTTATTTGACAAAGATTTTCAATGTTTTACTTAGCACATAGGTTATGACAGATGTTTGTCACAAACTATCATCCCTATACCATATTCACAATTAGTTTTGTAATCCAGATGATAGACCATGTTGGCTTTTCCAAAACTTTTAATTTTCTGCTATCTAAAGAAGGATTTAATTCAAGGAGGAACTAAGAAAAAAGAAAAACATTCATATAAAAACCACAGACATGCCTCTGTATCCACTCTTATAGCTAGATCAACATCTGAAATGATGTTTTGTTTAAAAGGGCAGACTGCTAACATTTCTTTGTTGTGCCTTAAAGAAGCAACGCATAGTAGGTAAATATTAATAAAGTGACAGATTGCGAAAATGATTATAACTGAAACTATTTTTTCAGGATGATTTTGCATTATGTTTTACTATAGGCCAAATTTATTCCTAGAATGTCTCCTTTTAAGTCCACTGAAATTATGCCAGAAATGAATGTGACTTGAAGTATCTAGCCACTGACACAAACTGCTTTGAGTTGCTTTCAAATTTATATTTTTTAATCCGATTGTTTTTGACTAATTTGATGGTAAGCCCTCAGTTTCCCTACCTCTCTATTGTGCTATGTTGCCATGAGATTTTTCCACTCATCACTCTAATTAGGTAAGGAAGAGACTTATTAGGAGGGGAGTGGGTTGTAACTGTGTGGTAAAGGAGATGTAATGTTCACTGCCCCTATTTGTTACCTCTGCAAGCTTCTCATTATCCCTGTTACAGTCATTTGTCTTCTTCCTGAGAAAAGGTGACTGAGCCTGTTAACTTGATGGCTAATTTTCTCATACAGTGTAGCCAGCACTGACACACTGCTCTTCTTATGGATGTGTCCTTCTGAGAAATAGTATCCAGTGCCACCATACAGAGCAGTGAAGGTGGCATCATGCCATTCTATTCTGGCTAGATTTTGGTTCATGAACAGAATAGAGCCTGTGAGAGTAAAGCTGATTGGAGTAATTGTGGCCAATTTTCACTGTTTTGATTTCCCTTCTTTCATTCTGTTTGAAATTGAGCCTGAGGTTTGTTACACTCTGGTAGCTTTTGGCAGAGAATTGGGGAGATGAGAACTCACTGAGATATATACATACAAAAGGAAAGGAAAATGTGTAGAAATCAAAATAATAAGGTTGCATTAATAGGTTGTTGAAGCAGTAGTTTGGTAGTTGACTAAAATAGCTTGTCATGATATAATTAAATGAAATATGTGCTTGGACACATACATGCAAACAAAAAGAAAATGATGTTATAAAGCTTGAAATATCCATTTCTATATCACTGTAAGAATATCTTCCCTCACTGATTGCATGTTATCTTTTTTATTTTGCTCACTCAGTGTTGACTGTGGTGTGAATAGACAAACATTAGTAATTAGTGAATAGTGTAATATGTGATATTAACTAAATGTATTCTAAATACCAAAAGTTAAATTTGATGATTATGATAATCCTGTTTTGATTTCCCTTTATGCTAGTGGTGGGCTACCTGCAGACTGCGGGCTGCATGTGGCTCCTCAGGGTAATCCACTGGCAGGCCACGAGACAATGTTTACATTGGCCATCTGCAGGCACAGCCTCCAGTGGCCATGGTTTGCTGTTCCCAGCCAATGGGAGCTGTGAGAAGTAGTGAACCACAGGAATGGCGAACCATGGCCACTGGGAGTTGCAGGCGGCCATGTCTGTATATGGTCAATGTAAACACTGTCTCGCAGCCCACCAGCAGATTACTCTGATGGGCTGAAGGTTGCCCACCACTGCTTATGCACTCTACTAGCAGGCTTTTGGTCTCAACCCTATAATTGAGACAATATATTATGAAGCCCTGCAGACCTAGGAATATTCAGTAAAAGTTGCAGAGGATGAAAAATCTGGAATCCAGTCCTCTTTATATTACATCAATGGAAATATTGCCAAGGGGGAAGTTTTTTTTTAAACAGGTTGGGGACATTTTTAAGCATTTCCTTCTTGTGATGAATCAAGGAGATAAGAACAAGAACCCATAAGATATCCTCTCCCATTCTTGATGTCATTCAGTTTTCCATTTAACTGAATAGGTTTTGAAAAAAATATAACTAAGGAAACATATTATTTTTCTAAATATATCTAGCCAATGGTTGGATTAGCAATTATCTATTCTCTCTATTTAAAATATGAGCTTAGAATACACCACTATGTAGATAAATATTCTGAATTAGAAATTCTGTCCTCACAAGGTACATTTGTATCACGTATTCTAGGCCAAATTATGCAATGGTTCAATTTGGCTAATTGTCTTTTAGTGGCTGAGACTTACACCCATCTGTTATGATGGAATAGTGCCCATTCACAAGCTGATTTGAGTATTTCTCTGGGGCACAGGCAATTTTTTTTTCTTTTTATAAAATAATGAATTTATTGCTCATGAAAGGTGACAGATTGACAGCTTTGGTGACTGAAATTCTCTGTTTATTAACAGCATAAGTATGCCAAGGACAATAGCAATTCAACTTTCCCCACTCTGCCCTGGAAATTAGTCTCAGATCTGATCTGGAGGAGCCATCTCTTGGTGTCAGGGAAAATTCAGTTTCCACATCCATTTAATCCTATTCCTCTGTCTTGATACTGCCAGAAAAGGCTGCCAATTAATGCCTACTGTAATGGTAATTTTTGTGTTTTAGACTTCTGACTACTAGGGATTAGACTAACACTATCAAGTCATTTCACATAAATTATCAAACAGTTGGCAACATGAATTTTGGTCACTAGCAATTTGGTCAAGATTAAACCAGGGACTGAGAACTGACATCTAACCACCTGATCTATTATCAATTCAATCTGCGTCCAAAGAAATCTATTAGACACCCCCTGAAGTATCCAGGTCCCCCAAGTCAGGTAATTACAATAGACTTTGTGCCAACTTTTTAAAAACATGTGTCTGCATAATTATTGCCACTGAGACAGGGTTTTAGACTCAGACATTTCAAACAAATGAGTTCTCATCTAGTTGCATTACACTGCAGTTATGCTGTTCTAGGGTTTCTAGGGTGACCAGATAGCAAGTGTGAAAAATTGGGATGAGGGTGTCGGGGGGTAATAGGAGCCGATAAAAAAAAAAGCCCCAAATATCAGGACTGTCCCTATAAAAACAGGACATCTGGTCACTCTAAGGGTTTCTTTGTTTGTTTGTTTTGTTTTTACTTTAGTGGTGATGTTAAAATCTTCCCAGCTACACTTCTTAGTGATCCTTTCCACATTCCAGTGATTGCAGCATCTTCATAGCAAATAACCCTTGAAACTACCCTGCTGGGTTATAGACCATGCAGCAATATTACCTTGAGACAGCCAGTCTGGTGAACACAGGAAGTCCCATCACTTCTGCAGGAGTCCCTTCCTATATGCGTACTGTGAAGCATTAGCAGCACCCTTCTTCCATTTTTTATTTTTTAGGTTTTTTTCAGATTGCTTTACTTATAGGGGATCTGGGGCATGGAAAAAATATGAGTGAAATAAATTTACCTTTGTCACTATTCGGTGTCCTGCTGTCAGCTGTTAATTTAATGGAATAGATCTTTCATCGGAATAATCTATGCTCTGGTTCCCCTGACTGTATAGTATAATTGCAAATGTTCTAGCAAGGGGTTTTAAAGCATCAGTGGGACTTTGGTGAGAAGCTTGTCATTGGACACAATGCATCAGTGAGCAGCTCTTTAAAAAGTGCTCTTAAAGAATGGTCACACGTACAGTTAAGGCAAGTTACACTGTCCCACCTGAAATTTAGACTAAGAGCCATTATTTTTTTTTCTGATGATACTTATTGAGATTCCACATATTTATTTATTTTCAATTAAGGAATTCAATAAATGTCTGTCCCTGGCTCTAGGTTCCCCACTTAAAAAAACAGTCCACAACAAGAAAAAACAAAACAGCAGCAAATCTGCATACATAAACAACCAGTTGGTAAGAAAAACACTGCAGAATCTCCTCATCCCTCTCCATCCCTTAGCCCCTTGCTTCAATACGTCTCAGTCCTACCTAAATTTCTGCTCAAAAAGATGGGCTTTACAGCCTCCCCTGAGAGCCAATAAAATAAAAATGAAGCCATTTTCAACAAAGGGTTGAGGAAAGGAATTTTAAAGATGAGTTGATGTGCTCACAGAGTACACTCTACTGACAGCTTCCCCTCTTATACAGTAGAGACACTTCCTTTCTCCTTTATCTGTCTTGTCTTTTTCCTAGACTCTAAGGTCATCAGAGTAGGGAATGTTTCTGATTTTACAGTGCTTAGCCAATGGGTCCCTACACTCAATTGAGGCTGCTAATGTAATACAATCCATAACAATTTGTTAGTGTAGTAGCATAACATAATGAGGAAAGTTGTCTTACAAGTTGGGTGGTATCTGACCATTTAAGATATTTTATTATATCAGCAAGCAAAAATGGATTTTTGATTCTGGTATATTCTATCACTAATGTGAGGCATCACTTAGAATGGCCACTATAATTATTGTGAGTGGTTAGAATTAATTTGAGGGACAACAGAAAAGAATCAAGAATAATATTTACTTGGGTATATTCTGAGTGTTAAAAATCTCACTGTTGCAGAATCTGTCATTCAAATGTATACTAAACAGTTGAGTATGAGATATAATTAAAATATGTATATATATTTTTCTCTTATATACTTATACAGTATTTGTTTCCTGTTAACCAGATTTTAACTAGCCATGCAAAATGTTCCAAATTCAGAGGTGATGCTAAGATGATGTAATTTACATGTTCTTCCATGCCCCTGCACCACCTTACACTCTCTTAAACCCATTTAGAGCCATTAGTTTTTATCTGCTGTTTTCCTGACCAGCCTGGGAACTCTGATGCCCTTAAAAGCCTAGTATCGTCTACTAGTTGACAGAACATGATTTGATCACAGGTGTCCCACGCGTCTCACTTCTTAAGTTTCTATAGTTGCTATCACAATTCTATTTATTCTCCTCTTAAATCTGTCCAGTTGTCAGTCAATTTCAAATTCTAACATAGAATTCAGCATTGGGAATATACATTAGGAAACTGTCACTCCAGAATGCCATTAGCAGCATGCATTATGGCAGAGTAAAGTTAAAGAACACATTGAGAAATGGAAAGATGAACAAATTACTCTAATGCATGCAGCACGTACATCCTTACACTCTGGTTTAGGCTACTGCTGCCAGTGCTGACTGCTTGCATCCTGTTGAAGTACAATTACCTGGGGGAGATAAAATCTCAAACTGGTTAATATCAGAAGACTGCCTTTGCTGATGTTGTGATCTTATCAGGTATTGACTGATCACTTACAAGGGAAAAGTATCAGCAGTTTGTGCACACTTACAGTTTAGCTCTTGATAAGGCGGGAAGAGATTGCTATACTGCAATAAAATGAGTTTACATTTTTCTTTGCTAAATATCTTGCACCCAGAGCTAGTGTTTAGCTGATGGGACTGGTGCCAAAACACCAAATTCAATTCTATCGAATGAATACATGCTCATACTTCGTCATAATTGCATTTGGAATGGACTGTAGTAGAAAGAAATGTGCAAGTTCCAAACATTACAGTTGAATCACAGTATATAACTTATTGTGTACACCTACATACTGGTAATATAGTTCTACTTTTCCACTGTGTTTTTACTCCCAGAACTCTATTCCCTTCATCATCCAAACAGATTTGTAGTGAAGAAACCCTGCATCCTTTTAGATATAGCTAAATGTAAATGCATACATCTAGGAACAAAGAATATAGGTCATATTAAATGAAAGGTGATTCTATCTTGGGAAACAATGACTCTGAAAAAGATTTGGGAGGCATAGTGGATAATTAGCTGGACATGAGCTCCCAGTGACACCGTGGCTAAAAGAGCCAATGTGTTTCTGGGACGCCTAAACAGCAGGTAATCTTGAGTAGGAAGAGAAAAGTTATTTTACCTCTATATTTTGGATTGGTGAGACCGCTGCTGGAATAATGTGTCCAGTTCTGGTACCCACAATTCAAGAAGGATGTTGAAAAATTGGAGATGGTTCAGAGAAGAGCCACGAGAATGATGAAAGGATTACTAAACATGCCTTACAGTGATTATCTCAAAGAAGGCAATCTATTTAGCTTATCAAGAAGAAGGGTAAGAGGTGACTTGATTACAGTCTAAAAGTATCTACATGGGGAACATATATTTAATAATGGGCTTGCCAACTTGGCAGAGAAAGGAATAACATGAACCAACGGCTGGAAATTGAAGTTAGACAAATTCATACAGAAAATAAGGCATATTTTTTTAATGGTGAGAGCAATTAACCATTGGAACAATATACCAAGAGTCATGGTGGAGTCCCCATCAGTGACAGTTTTGAAATGAAGATTAGATATTTTCTAAAAGATAAGATCTCTGAATTATTTTGGGGAAGTTCGATAGGCTGTGTTGTATGGAGGTCAGACTAGATGATCATGATGATCATTACTGGTTTTGGAATCTATGAATAAGTTACTTTCTTAAAAGAAGTTTTAACCCCCAAATAAAAAATACACTTGTTAGACTGATAAAATCTCATGTAGTCCAATCCTGGTTTATTTTGTTGGATTCTGTCAGGAGTATGTTTGTATTTCATAGAAATGTAAAATACCATTTTATCAATTTAGTAAATTGTGATTGTGAGCGCCCAGGCAGTTTCCCTCCTCTACATGGGTTCTGAGTAGGATGAACAAACCTTGCAATGTTTCTGAACCTTATAAACAATTTTGGGGGATCACAAAGTTTGCAGAACTGGTTTTGGTTTCTGAGATGGTTTTCTCCCCATATAATTTGATGTGATGTATTCTTTCAAAGGAAATTAAATTTTAAAATATGTACTTGTTTTAACTAATGGGAAGCTTGAACTACTGTTTATCTCAAAAAATGAAAAAAAAACCCTTTCTCCAATAAATAAAATAAAATAAAATAAAACCAGGCTGCTTCCAATGTTTGTCCAGTTTATGGGGTATACACACTATTTTTTTCAGTAGACTTTTTTTTCACCCTTTCTATGATCTCTTAAGCAAATGGTTGCTGATCTTTTGAGCTTACCATATGAGAGTGCGCTTGACATTGTCTAGTTCTGATCAAATCCTTAACAAAGGAGAAACATAATTACACATGTAACCAATACATAATTGCAGGTGTACATTCTGAATGGTCATATACAAAATTTAAAGAAAAACACCATGTACTGATTTGGAGATAAATTGGCCCTGACACTGCAAAAACAACAAATTTTCTCTTAAAATAAATATTGTTATTATGGTCTAAGCCAGTGTTTTATTTTTTCTCTCAGAACCAAAAGGTTTTCAGGGAACTCAGCCTTTGTAAGTGATGTGGCAAACTCTAGGGAAAACTCATCTTAATGTGAAATATCAGAAACCTGCATACCATTCTCTGATCTTGACTGCATATGACAGTTGGGAAAGCACTTTTTTGCACTTTAGTTTTTACCCAGTCAAAAAGTATTTGCCAGTATGGCAGCACTATACAGGAGGAGAACCTTATTAATTCAGGCATCTAGTTTAAAGAGAGATAGACTCTAATATGTATGTGATATAATGACCACTCACACTGTTCCTGAAGTGTTACCCTTGAGCAACAAAAATTAAAATTCATCAATGCGGAATAAACTGTGTCACTATGGATAACAGACATTTGAGTCTAGTAGGGGGGTAAAGTCTGATTTGGCAAAGGATTCTATTTCAGCAATTCTCTGCCTTCATAAGTCTATTACATTTTTAATGAGGATTCACGAATGAATTCAGAAATAAATTTTAAAACCACCAACAGACTGTTGTTTTCCCCTACCCCCATCTGAAAGAGAACAAGGTGCCTGAAAGCTGAACTGTTCTAAACTTCAAGGGGGAGAAGCTGATAAGGTTTAGATAATCCACAAGAAAAAAGAGAGAGGGGAAAGCAAAAACTCAAAACTCAAACTTACTGCAGGATTGAAAACTAATCTTGTCATAGCACAATACTGTTCAGAGCAAGAGCTATATTGCCAGAGTTAAGGGAAAGCATTTGAAAAATGTGTGACCAATTGCTTTCACGCAATGAAGTATTAAACAAACATACAGTATATTATTTTGTCCACAATGTCTTCTTACCTTAGATAATATTGATGGGATCCTTACAGTAAAGCATATAATTCACACTGGAAGATTAAGAAAAGGAGGAAAAGGAATTTACTATAGAGGAATATTATGAACTACTTTAGTTAATGCTGAGAACATTCTATGGGCTAGACAGTGCATTTGCAGTAAATTCCATGAAGAGGGTGATGTGAAGCCATCACATCCAGCAAGACGCAGGAGAGGATTGTGCCACATGGTGCTATTTGATGTACAAGAAATGCACACACTATTCTATCTTAATGGATGGTGCAGATTGGTTCACCCTAGTAAGCCAGTTCCATTTTGCAGCTAGGTGTGAGGGTGGGGCCATGGCCCTGCTCCTTTTTGGACCTTTCTGCCCCTTATTGGATTATTTGATTTCCAGAGGAAGTACATGCATTGTTGTTGCAATGGGTGTTGCGTGTGCCATAGGAGAAGGGGAATTGCTATGCTGTGCAAGGGCCTATCAGACTCTAAGTCGAGTGTATTACATGCCACATCTGCAGGCTGACATGTTTCTGAGATAATCCAGGAATGTTGGGAACCTTCCACAAAACAGGGTCAGTGAGTTTTGTGAGTAATAGATGATTTGTTTTCTATTTGTATTCCTTCCGCACTGAAGTGCACCAGTCATGGATCAGGACCCCACTGAGTTAAGCACTGTACAACCAAAGAACAAAAAAGGATGGCCTATGACCCAAGGAGATTTCAATGTATGTAACAGAACAATCAGACCACTGAGCATATTGAGGAGAAAATAACTTAATGTTTTTCTATATAGATTTTTTTAAAAACAAGAAAAACAGATGTTTTTAAAAATTTTCCCAGTGAGCAAATTTGTTCAGTGTCACTGCATTGTGTGAATTCAATATCATACACCGCATTTCTCTGCCTTATTTATGATATATTTTGGCTTGTGCAATGTGACAACTGATGTTCAGTTGGAGAAAAAACACACAGAAGTTGTGGTGACAATATGTGATTTTTTTTTTTCACTTTTTCTGGTTCTCTAAGAAAAACTTACATTGATTCACTGTGTTTTCTATGCAGTTTCATCATCCACTTCCAGCTATTAAAGCTAAGTAACATTATAATTAAAATATACAAAGATTTTAAATATATATTAAAATATCTGGCAATGGTTTTTTTTCTTCCTTTATATTCTGATAAGCCAAATTAATATTTTAAGGCTACCTATATTGGTCACTTCATCTGTTCTTCATAGTCACCTGTCAAACAGTTCACTAGTTAGTGCAAGAGACTTGTCTTTCATCTAGTAGAACAAATAATACCTAAGTTAAATGAGAGAGAGAGAGAGAGAGAGAGAGAGAGACTGACTGGCAGCAGTGTACATACAGGAAAATGATGGGCCTGGTTCTCTGCTTCATCAAACTGATTTTAAACTGCAGAAAGGAAAAAAAAATACAAAAAATTCCAAAGTTAAGAGAAAACATGTAATTTGATTATCTATGTTGATTTTACTGATAAGAAGCAGATGAGAAAACGTGAGGAATAACAAACAGATTCCAAAACACTGGCACATTCAGTGAAACAGAGTGGGGTACTGTGAGCTTTCTTTATACCTGATTTCATGTTTTTCATTATAAAACCTGTGCAAACAGAGTCCACTTAGAGTTTTGAAGAACTGCATTTATAGTTCCAGTTTAAATATTAATATATTATTTATTTTATCTGCTTATTGTTAGTTTTCATTAGAGTTCCTTTTGGTTTTACAATCACTTTTTGTTTTGAATAGCATTTAAATTTTTAAGTGTGTTAAGTACAGAAAAATTGACAAACTCTTGTTCTTATAATTAATCAGCCATTTTACTACAGCACCATCTGTTTTTCACCTACAAAGGGAAAAACAAAAAAAACAAACTGCTTGTACATACACAGAACAGATCCTGAAGCTTCACTCTTGACAGCTGCTCTAGTGGTTGTGGAAGGAAGTGGTTGCCTTTAAAAGGCTTCTATCATTAAAGAAAATAGCATCTGCTGTAACATCTATCATTGCAGTTACTGATTTCTTTTTTTAAGAAAGTGCAAATACACATTTCTGTGTGGACATAATTCTATATATTTTTTTCTTTTTAATGGCCATCCTTTCCTTTATCTTCTCTGCATGCATACACACACATACACACACACACACACACACACTCACACAGATATAGACACACAACTAGTTGTTCTTTCTTTACGGAAAAGACATGTAGAGTTTAATAGGACGGAACCAATTTCCCTTCAAATGCAATATGGTTCCATATAAATTGCTGTAAAAAGCTACAGAATGTGATAGAAAATCAATTCTCTGTTATATTCTCTATCATTTCTATCCTATTTAAAAAAAAACAACAATAGAATTCTATAGCTAAGCTACATATCTCTAGTACAGTCTATACGATGGTTAACAATTCTATAGAAAGGATATTCTAAAAAATTCTTAAGGATCTTTCTGTGAGCATTATGGTGAAAATCATCCCTGTTCACAGAGGCCTATGTGGCACTTAAAGCCTATTTTAGGCTTACATGGAATTTAACTATGTCTTATGCTGGCTTTCTGCACGGGGTTAATTTTATGGTGAAAATAATGGTTTGGGAGGTATAAAGTTTTTCATGGGCATGAGTGAGAGATGATTACATTATTCACAAGTATTAAAGCCATGAGTGTGTTATACTGCAAAAGAATGCCAGTAAAACCTTTTATGTTGTGCCACAAATTCTGCATATCACATGTATGTTACACAAAAATAAAATCTATTAGGAATGGTTTAAAGAGCTATTTAAGCGTTTTATTGTGACTTCTTCCATCAACCTTGCCAGGTTCCTTAGTTATCAAAGGTGCATATGGCTTAGAGAAAACAACAGAAAATGTATGAGAGCCCTAAAATAACAGTTTGTATTAAAATCTTACTATCCAATATCACACTGACCTGCTCAACTAAAAGAGCTTGATGTCAGCCGAAGTGATAAGCCATGTGACACTTATGAATTTATCAAGCACGTTGCATTATCTCATCTGCACTCTGCCTAAAAAATTCCGGGACATAATCTAAAAATGAAAACTACTAAGAAACTTCAGACAGACACCATTAAAAAAAAACAATAACTATTTCCTTTCCAAATGCAGAATTTCATGCACAATATTGCAGCCCTGAGATACTCATGGGTTGGCGGTCTGACAGCTCATGAATCTGAGGGGCTCAAAGTGAGATATTTATACTATCAGAAATGGTTGAGCAACATCAGAATGGAAAGTTGTGTCATTCTTACATATTTATTTTGAATATGTATCATTATTGCTTATTTATGAATAAAAATGTTTATTCATTATATTACATAAAATCCTGATCTTATTGAGTCAATGAGAATTATGCCAGGATTTCATCCTATACATTTATATTAAATGCTGAATGCCAGGATGGACCAAAACTAATACTGAAGTGTAAATTGTACATTTTATGCATCTGCATGTACAGAAATAATGGTTTGGTTCTTTAACCTGATTTCACAATTAAAGAAATACAAATCTCACATAAAGGAAAATATATTTTGAAAGCATTCAAAACTAAGTCTAAAGTGTCCAGATTTTTAACTGAATTGTTATTCCATGCTTCATTTCTGTTGTAACTCTAGTTAAAAAGAAACTAGAAATGTATCCACCAAGTCTCATTATCTCTTCTGATGTTTCCATATCTTTGGAGGCAAATTCCTTATCAGTGAAAGTATCTGCAAGAGAAAGCAGCCATAGACCACATTAGCTCTTTAAACTTATAACCTTTAAGTTTCTTTTCCCCTTTTTTAGCTATTGGCCTTCTGGATACGCATGCTTCATCAGTTCCTTTTAATTAATGATAATATTTGCCATTGCCAGATATCCACTTCAGCACTATACAAGAGAGCTTTGCGCTGTACCATTAGTCAACACACTATGTTACAGTTCCATTCATTGATATCTGTTAAGCAGATATTTAAATTAACCCTTAGCCACTTACTACCTTACCTGACAAATTCATAGCCTGTCCTACTCAAGGAATTGCATAACATTTATTTTTCTCTGCATGAGTATTTTTGTGATCTAAAAAAATCTAAATCTAAAAAAATCATGGTAGATGATGGATCTTTAATATATGTCATACTAACCTTTCCCCTCACCCCTCCCATAAAAATGCCTTATTGTATTGTAGTGACTAGAATTTCTATGGTAAACATATCAGAATGGCCATTCAAAACATTTGCAGATTACAAATTTTGGGTTTAAACTCTACATCTTAGTCTTCGAGAAATTTCATAATGCAAAAACAGCTTTTTTATGTTGTCTCCAACAAACACCACGCAGACACTCACTGATGCAGGGCCTGTATCCAAGAAGTTTGAGAAAGATATTGTGGAAGCCAATTTTAGATTACAGGGAAGAAGGATTAAATCAAGGCCTTCTTTGGTAGATTTCTCCTAAATGTTTCTGGTTCCACGCAAAGGCAAGCTAGACAGGATATATTACACTGATAGATGAAAAAAATGGTGTTGAGAGTGATGTAAAGAGGAGCACTTTTAATGTAGTAAGCATTGAGAAAACTTTCACGGAAGGGAGAGCCTGTACAGAAGGGATGTACTGTTGCCATAAAGATTCAAGAAGGTTTGTGGGGATTAGTTAAACTAAGAGCTGAAGGAAAATTGGCAAGTCTTGAGTAGTACTCATTGCAGACAAACACATCAGGGATCGTTAAGTTCACCCATATACACAGAGAGAAGTGAGATAAAAAAACATAAAATACTCTTTCTGGAAAGTTGCAACATAATATTACTTTATGTCTTAGAATTCAGAATGATAACATAAAAGAACTCAAAACAAAGAGAGGCAAGAAGGGTACTTCTTAAGCTAGCAAGGCACAACTCACTGCACCTTGCTCTAAGTTGGCTCTTTGTCCACTGCTGTTACATCAGATCACAGGCTTCCCTACAGAGCCTGCTAGACTACAAGCAGGACCAGTAAACTTCTTACATACCTAAAGTGATGGGTTGCAATTTTAACACAGTTTTCAATACACCATAAAGATGACAAGCCTAGGTAAAGCTAAAGGAAATATTTTCAACTCAGTTTTTTTAAATCCCAAAACGGGGCATAACAGGAAAAAATGCGGGGAAAAAAACAAACGATAGTATTCAAAACATCCACAATAAAAATGTTCAGTATTTTAAAAATGTTTCATCCTCAGATTGTGAGGACATTTTTACCTTTTATCAGTTTTTAGGCTCCTATACAAAAGTAGGATTTTTTTAAGTTAGAAAGTGAGAGAAAAAAATCATTTTCACTTTTAAAATTAACACACTGTCTGTGAGAGACAATAACAAAAGTAACATTTTATGTTGTTGGGTTTTTTTTTTATCCTGAGTGAAAAACAACTTTAAAATGTCAGAGGAAAAGGGTAGGAGGAAGCAAAAGAGAAGGAGGGAAAGTGGTTTCTCCCAAATCTACCTCATTTTCCCCATAAATTAAAAAATAGGGTGAGGAGAGAAGAGAGAGAGAGATTTTTTCCCCAGCCAAACAGAATAAAATTCCAAACATTTTCAACAACAAAATTTCAAACAAAAACAAAATCTCATAAATGTATTTTTCAAAAGAAACCCACACCATGAATGGCCATTTTCAACCAGTTAGAGTAAAGAAAAACAATCCAGTAGTAAAGAATAGGTTAGAAAGTACAGTTGGGCTGGGGAAGCACATGTTGAGGACATAAACAGACTATATAATAAAAATAGGTGCACTGGTAAGAAAAGCTTTCAGGTCTCAATCCTGCACCACTGAAGTCAATGGGAGCTTTGATATTGACTTTAATGGGCACACGTTCAGGCCCTAAAGATCTATATGCATACTAATGCAAGAAACTTAAAAAGAAAAATTGGTGACTAATCATGTTTGTCAATGGAACATTACCCAGATATAACAAGCATTTCTGAAATTGGATGGGATAATAATAAATAGTGTACTGTCATTACTGGATATAAACTACACAAGAAGGACATTTATGTTGTAGGGAGTGTGATACAGAAGGACAAGGGAGCAGTGAGAGAGTGGAAGAGGAGGAAGGAGAGAGGATTGGAGTTTGGAAGTGTGTGTGAGATTTGAAAGACCAGAGAACCAAAGTAAGGGAGACCCTATCCCGGCAAGGCAGGGAGACTCCCTCCCCGGGTGTCTAAGGACTAAGGGTAACCCCACCTAACGGGAAACAGGGTAATAGATCTACAGGGGTTGAGAGGGGCTGGGACTCAGAGTGAGGCGCAAACCCAGACCCCTCCCCCTCTTCCCTCCTCTACCACCTTCCCCGGCCACTAGCAGGGCCCTCAGAGCCCAAGACCAGGGGCAAGAGGTGGCGTCTTAGGCCCCCTCACCTCACAAGAATAGCACAGGACTCACCATATGAACATCGGCCACCTTGTCACAGGAGAGCAGACCTGTGCTGTACCTAAATTTTTCATAAGATTTTTAAAATAAAATTTCCACATAGAGGTGATAATACAATAGAATCTGGGGTTAGAAAGAAATGTATTCATAGACATATAATTTTATTGTGGGGGTCCATGTTCTTTATAATCTAAGGACCCAGTCCTGCTCCCCCTTATATATGTACCTTACTTTAAGCACATGAATTACCTTATTGACCATCAAGTGCTGTGCTGAACTGACACACTCTCCATTACGGAATAACCTGGTACTGGCCATTGTTATTACTAGGTACAAAATACCAGAGCAGATGAGTAATTTTTCAGTTCTATTATGAATTTCCTGTTTTCCTATGTTTCAAAAAGCTACTAGGAGATAATAAAAGATTATAGAACAACGCATGAAACCTACAAGAAATGTATTATGGTTGAAGTCTCTATTCTCTTTGAACTCACTATTTGAAGTCCTTTAGTGGGTAATTTTGAAGAAACTGCAGCCACACATGCTGCTTTCTAAAGGGCAAAATTAGTTCTTAAGCAGCTGCATATTCTCAGGGACCCCAAATTTATTGAAGAAACTAGGTTCATATCTGTGGAAAAGTAAAGCTTATTTATTAATATTATTGTTTGTACTTGATTAAAACTTCTAGATGCTAAAAAAGCCTTCATAGTTGAAATTTGTAACAATGGCAAATTGTTTTTAATATCCCTCCAGGAGTGATGTCTATTTCAATTACAGAATATAAAGGACACTTAAAGAGAGACTCCTGAGCAGTTGTTTTACACTTTTTCCTTTCATCCCAGGCCTAAGGGACCTGCAAGAAGATTTCTGATACAGTAGCTTTTGACCACAGCTTTTGGAGTAGGAAGGGAAATTTACAGTTCCAAACAACAGATTTGAGGTGTTCTTTTGTTTAGAGCTTTTAAGTGATCTACTGTTCCTTAAAGCATTGTAGTTTTTTTCAATGTGAGAAGCCCTTACAACTCCACCAGGACATCTACCACGTCTTTGTTGACTTCAAGAAGGTATTTGACAGAGTAAGGCACTAAGGTCTCCGGGCAATCATGAAGAAGTGCAATGTTGGTGATAAGCTTATTCTTGCCATTAAACAACTGTATGCCAAGGCCAGCAGTACAGTTCTTGTCACGGTCACAATAGGAGAATGGTTTCATACCACTATTGGAGTCCAGCAAGGCTGCCTTCTTTCACCCACACTGTTCAATGTCTACTCAGAGTGCATAATGACTGATGCCCTAGAAGATCACATATGCACAGTCAGCATTGGGGGGCAGAAAATCTCAAATCTTTGGTTCTCTGATGACATCGGCAGCATGGCAGACAGTGAAGATGAACTTGCCAACCTTGTGAAACAATTGGATGAAACCTCTGCAAAATAGGCATGGAAATCAGTGCAGAGAAAATCAAGCTGATGACAAACAAGTATGACGGGATCAGATCACTTATCACTGGCAGTGGACAAGAGCTGGAGACAGTGAAACAGTTCAAGTATTTGGGGGCAATCATCACTGATGAAGGATCAAAGGCAGAAATTCTGGCAAGAACTGCACAAACAGCAGCAGCAGTGGCAAAGCTAATGCCAATTTGGACGAATATGAACATCTCCCAGGAATCCAAACTGAAACTTCCTCATGTATTGGTCATCTCCATTTTTCTGTGTTTGTGTGAGGCATGGGCTCTTACAGCAGAACTTGAACGGAGAATATAGGTAGTAGAGATGAGATACTTCCATAAAATCTTGGGCACCTCCTACTTCAACCATGTTACTATGACAAAGGCTGTTATGGGAGTGATGATGATGATGACGATGACTGTTCGTTAACAGTACCCAGATGAAAACACTATAAATGGAAGCCTTTTATTCACACAACAAGAACTGCAAGGAATCACAGAGGATGGTTCTTTGCATCAGCCTTGACTTGGATGAATGACCTCTGGAGCTGATAATGCACTTAGTTCAGCATCTGTTGCTATGAAATTTGCAAATGCTCATTAGGAAATGGACTGCAACCCACAATTAATTTTGCTTAGTCCAGTGAAAGAGTCATCATTCTGTAACAATTGACTCACCTGCATTAATTTGAGCTGGCCTCCTAAGTGAAAGGCTTCATATCTCAATGCCTATCCCTGTAGACAATCAGTTGTCCAGGATGCTGCCATTTGCTAATGATGTTATGGGCAATGAAAATAAGTTCTCACAACCCTTTCCATACAGAATAATAGATTAGAATAGTGATTCAGATCCCAGCCACTTTCTAGATATAATCATATTTATGGAGTTTGGAGGGGAATTAGTAAATAAAGGAGTTGGGCTGAAACTCAAAATAACATCTTTTTTTTAATAAATTCTTATGCTAATGATTATTTCACTTTAATTTCCAGAAGTTATATGGCTGCCAGTTGTTAAAAAGCAAATCCAATGAGGCTCATGATTATCATTAATGGAATTTAGTATTTCCAGGACCATGGGAAACAGTCTGGTTGTAATAAAATATTAAAGACCAGAAATGTCAGATTAGATATTAATCTTGGTGCCTTGGAGGTTATGTTCTATTGCTACCATAAAGTCCATTAGTAAATAATGATCTAGTGGTAAAACATTTTGGAATATAGCATAAGTTTGTGTTGAACCACTACCTAATGTCAAATCATAAGAATCCTTGTGAATCCTTGTGCAGAGTAATTATATTGTTTGCATGGAAAAAAGTTAGGAGTCGGCATATGTAAATCATATCCATAGAAGTAAATTTTCAAAGTGGAGCTGGAGGTATTTTCAGTGTACAACTAAAATTGATGAGCATCACATGGCTGAACACTATGTAACTTTGGAAATGTTGGTCCTTTCTCTTTGTTATCTCCTGTGAACCATGAATAGAGTGATCCCTTTTTATATATCTGTTTGAAATAAAATTGCTTTCACAAATGTCCCACTAAAACATCTGTATTTTTTACATCAAAAGTAATCTGATTCTATCCATGAGACATTACAGCACAGGTATTGATGTTGTCAATAGCCCTGCCATCCTGCCACAAATCTGGATTAAGAGGAACACTTACAAGAATAAGGATATTTTATTCTGCATGGCAGTTTGATCACTGGCTTCTCTGAGACTGCTAAGGAAACCATTTAGTGCTTAACATGATGTGGATGTATGTGGGTTGAGGATGGAAGTGATTTCAGCAAATCACCAGCTATGATACTGAATCCCTTCAAACCTGTGGAAAGTCATAGATTCATTATCTTCCTTTCACCACTCCAGGGCAATAGATTTCAATGGAGGTATTCCAACCTTATGTAGCTCCCAATGGAGAGAGAAATGTTCCAGAGAGAGATCCAATCATCAGGCCACATACCTTCAGGTGCCTATGGTATATTATTATTCAATATTTATATTGCAGTAGTGCTCAGAGAGCCCATTCAGAATCAGAACCTCAGTGAGCTAAGTGCCATAGAAACACATGCAAAGACATGGCTACAGAAATATCACCTGGCAATTTTCAGGAACTATTCTGATTCCTACATCTCTAATTTCAGAGGGAACACACAGGAACATCCTCCTGCGAGATTCAGGGCAGCTGAAGATCTAGATTATTGACATACAAAGCAGAATACCAACAATTATAAAACTATATCATTATAATCTTATCCAAGAATTTTTTAAAGATGAATAGCAATTTTATATGTTATCATTGAATATAATAACACTAATGGGGAAAATGAATAAATTCTCAAAAAAAACACATAGAAAATAAATACTGGCACAGATCAGTGAGGAGAAATTAGAAAATGTTGTGTATCATTCTCACAATTCATTATTGTTCATATAGAATTACATAAAAGTGTGTGTGTGTGTGTGAGAGAGAGAGAGAGAGGGTACTTTGCATGAGGTATAGAAACAAACTATGTACTGGTCTGAAACTGTGTGCATATTGATTACTGAGGATTTTATGGTCATGATCCTATTATCACTTATATGGGTGTAAATCAGAAATAATCTAATTGATTTCAGCGTGAAATGGATTTAGCACTATAAATATATTACCTATTCAAATTTGAATTAACAATGACTAAGCATTTATGTTGTGAAGGAAGCTAATGCTGATTGGCCTGATGATAACTACATAATGTTGGTTTGAACTTGTTCATAGTCTTTATCCTTATTAGAGTCACATTATACAGACAGAGAATGGAGGTCACAGATGTGCTAGTGATTCTGCATCAGCAAGCAGTTTTGATGGAAGAGAAGGGAATTATTACTTTTTCCAGCTTAAATTTTATTGAAGTTGATTTTGATTTGAGACACATTGCTAGCCTTGCAAAGAATTCTATGACATCTTTCATGACCACAAATGGTTAGACTTTGTTTTTTATCTCATCTGAAAGACTGCATCACCCTTAGCATAATGTATTGCAATGTGTTCATTCATTTGTAGTTTTACAACTATAATAAAAGTGTTCCTATCCAATGCTCTGCACTCTTTTGAGAAATTCTTAAAAATATACTAAATAAGACCCATCAGTTCCAAAGACCAAATCAAATAACCCAACAACAATATCAATACAGAAGAAATTAATTGACAGCACTCACAATCCCCAGTTATCAGTACAGCATTAGCTCAAGTGGAAGAATGCCATTATATCTAAAAATTCACAAAAAACCCTTGCAGCACCTTGGTTTTCCTTGAGATATATCATTTATGCACTGACTAGGCCCAACCCTTCCTTTCTTACCCTTTTAAAGATTGTGATTTTCATACTGTAATCAGCAGAATAGCCTTATTTGCAGCTGTGACACAAAGTTAGTTTTTGTCCAATTAATCTTCATCAGTACTGCCATCCTTCACATAATTCTCTGGACAAAAACTTAAAAGGAAAATAGCTTAATTAGGAACAGTAAAGGCATTTAACTTTTAGAAAGATAGAATGCTCAACACATCAGGTTTAAACAATATTATCCAATTAGAATCATTCCTATGTCAAAAACCGAACAACAATGCATTAAAAATGCTTTGTATATATCATCTGTAGAGCCAAGCAATGTTCACTTGTGCTCATAAATTATAAGGTCATTCCTGGAAACTTAACTAGTTAGTGAGTTAGCTTCCTTTCTTATATGAGATGCCTGACTCTCTAAAAGTACAAATAGCATAACATGCTTAAATTGTTTCAGTAGAATTTTCTTTTATATTACCGCTCGATTCTAATTCCATTAAAGTCAATAGCAAAACTCATTGACTTCAATGGTGCAGGATCGAGTACTTTTTGAACTATATGTATGGTTCACTTCACCCTTACACGACTAAATATAGCCATCTCACAGATGAAAATTCAAACATTTTAGGACAAAAAATACATACTACAATGAAGGGAATCATCAGAGGAATACAAAAAACCAGAATGTAATTACCTGAAATGGGATTAGTCTGGAACATCATCTACTCTTATGCAGAGTGATCTTTAATATTCACAAGTGGTTAGGGCCATTGGTTTTGCAATTTATCTGAAAGTTGGAACTTCAGTAACACAATGCTCATTTATACAATGCCGAGTTATTCATTCAAATGAGAAGAGCATTATGGTACCAACACTGATATTTGCTTCTAGGGATGGGTTCAAACCAAAAAAAATACAAATCAGAATCCTGATGTTAATCTTGTGATTTAACCCTATAATGGCCTAAGCAAAATCATCAAGCATCTTGGCATCACAGAACTTTAGGTTCTTAAAAAATAGGATCCAGATTTGGGGCTGATGCCTTTCTGTATTTTCTGTAGACCTGTGCCTGGAAGGTCTTCTAGCTTAATAGTAACCCTTCTGACAGTCTAAGGCAATATTATTATAGATTTTAAACTTTGTTTAACAATATCCCTTTTATTAATTTGTTTTTATGTGTTTGATTTCCTTTCAGTTGCTCCTTAACTTTCTGCCATTCTGAGAGGCGTATGACCTAATCCCAAGACAAAAAGATAATGTCTTCTCCTCTCAAAGGTACTGTATTTGCAATTTAGCATAGTGGAAAAGGGCTATATATTACGTCAGGTATTAATGATAATTAGGTTTTATTGAATAACAAGAATTTTCAAAGTAGGTAGGCTACAGATTTTTTGGAGAGATGGGACATTGACTGAATGCATTTTGAAGAAACAAAACAGAAAACAAACAAACAAAAAAGAACTAGACACTCATGAATTTACCTGTGACTGTCACAGGTGAACTGTATTGTCTAAGGAATACTGTAGCTGTGTTAGATAGGTAAAGAACTCCTCCTGTCTGTTAGTTTACTTGGAACAATTTCTGAAGTAATATTTTTTCACCTGTAACAGGCACTGGTGAATCCCAGAGTGGAGATGTGTCACCTCCTTCATCTCCCACAGCAAAGCCCCTGGAGGTGGTATGAAACTGCCTGGGTTTTCCAAGTGACGCAATTACATAATGAAAAAAAAAAGGAAGCTTTATTCTCTTATTGCAAATATCAGTTAGAGTTGAGTTGTAATGTAAAAATATACCCGCAGTAGGTTCCAGTTTGATATTGACTCATTGATACCCTGCAAGTGACAAAAATAGCTTTTCACATGGGAAACACAATGGAAAACTCTCACTTACGTATGATAAACAAGATATTATGCTTTTTCAGCTATTTCTTCTTTTAGGGAACACTCATTCTCTGGGACTGCTGGTTCCACTCCCATCTCTTTTTATTATACAAATCACACAGCAAATAAAGATCAAACATAATTAGTTCTGTTGGATTATAATCTACTTTCATAGTCCTTGGCAGAGCTTAATTATATATATTTTGTAGAACAGAAGTCTGAAAAGTAAATTTAATGTAGAATTGAAACAAATTGTTTCCCAGAATAGTAGGAAACTCAGGTTTATATTAAGCCCCTCAAAGCTTTCTTCCTCATTGTCACTGTGAATGAATAAATTAAGCTCATGCTGAAACAAAATAAACTCAAAATTAATTAATAAATTCAATATAAAAAGTCACAGTGCTGGGGAATTCAATCTTTTCCCTAGTCAGGTGATAATAGAGCTGCCAAAATGCAAGTGATATGAGCCAATTCCTTGGATCACTACTAGAAATGTGCAAACCTCCGAAGAGTAGGGAGAGCCAGGACCAAAGAAGGCATTCACAGGCCATTTTCCTCCCTGTGATCTTGGAGATGGTTTCCTTTTCCTGTTAAGAATCAGTCATGAGAGGTCCCCGTCTTCCCTTCTCCAAATGGAGGGAAGAGGACTCTGGGAAAAGGTCAACACTTCACATATAAAAAGCATGTAAGTGACGCTCCTTCTTCCCTTATTTATTACTGCTGTGTTACTAATGGTAAGGTGGCTGAGAGTCAGCCAGGCAACAGCTGTACCTGTTGCTCTCACTACAAATTTGCCTGCTTGGGGAGTTCTCTCTTCATCAGCAATCGAGGAGGTAGAGGTAGGCAGAGTCCAGGGGGAGATGAGATCTTTTGGGACATGAAAAAAATAAGAGAAGGGCTCTTCCTCCGGTTTTAGCAGATAGAGGATAGTGTAATACTCACAGTAGTCCCCTGTACTTTAATTCATGAGAATGATGATGGTTCTGGGATCTTCCACAATACTGTGGTGCAGTTTGTTATCTCTGTGCACAAATGACTAGTTATGCATCTTCCATTCAAATACCCATATTGTGCCTGGAGTCACAATAACTATGTTTGCAAAACAAGCAGCCAGTTGTGTTTTATTTTTATTTTCAATTTTTTTAAAGTTGGTAGTTTAATTTTTGCAAAGGGTAAAACACTATGAAAGTTGAATGTTGCTACTGAAGGCACAATTACAAGTATATAAAAGGTTTTTGCAAAGAGGGGGGAGAAAATTTGTTGTTCTTAACCACTGAGGATAGGACAAGAAGCAATGGGCTTAAATTGCAGCAAGGGAGGTTTAGGTTGGATATTAGGAATAACTTCCTAATTGTCAGGATGGTTAAGCACCAGAATAAATTGCCTAGGGAGATGGTGGAATCTCCATCATTGGAGATTTTTAAGAACAGGTTAGACAAACACCTGTCAGTGATGGTCTAGATAATACTTAGTCCTGCCATGAGTGCAGGGGAATGGACTATGTAACTTCTCGAAGTCCCTTCCAGTCCTATGTTTCTATAATTCTATGGTTATCTAATTTGCACAAGCAAATAGTTGTTTGCCCTCACACATGCTGTTTTATATGCATTTTTAGAAACTATTTAGGAAAGTCTGAAAAAGTTTGTAATTCAGCTCCAGGTACATCTCAAATGTACTTCATCTCCTGACTGGAATTAACTGGGTTATAAATACCACATGAATGGTTGGTTTATATTTTGTTTATTTTGCATTGTATTATTTAGTAGAGCTAGCTGGGAATTTTTCCACAAAATTATATTGTTGTTAGAAAATGACTATTTATCAAAACTAAATCTATTATCCGGCTATAGCAAAAGGAAAGGAGATATTACACATGGTTTTAATCAGGCCACAACTTAATTATTAGATGTCCAGGTCTACCCGGCAGATAAAAATGCAGGTAACCCCATGTTCATTCAATAATTTTTTGGGGGAGACACTTTCATTACCCTCCCCCCCTCTTTTTTTCCATCAAGGTCCCCAGCCAACAGTGAGACCTTACCATTTTCTCCCACTCATAGGAGGGTTAAGGTGGACTATAAGAAAGTGGTATTGGTTCCCTGCTCTGCCAATCATAGGAGTCCCCCCATTTCATTCCTTTAACCAACACCTCCTTTTAAAGTCCTTTTCCAAGCCATTTATCCAGTCACTGTATACTTTCCCTATGGAATAGTTGCACTGGACATCCGCCCTAGGGTATGAGTCAGTGTCGCCTCTTGCCCCATTTCACAGCAGTTTTACATCTCTTTCTCCTCTCCCCAGAAATAAGGCACTGTTCCCTTCATTCCACCAGCCAGACTAGTCCCCCACTTAAAAATGTGGTGCGGTCATTAGCAGAAATGTAGCTATTTAAATGAAACTTTTATTGGGATTCTCAAGTCCAGGATAGAATTTCTGGTCAAAGTTAGAGAAGGATGCCAGAATAACCAATAGTCTGTTATTAGGACACTCACATGGAATGACTTGGAGCAGGGACTTGAACCATGGTCTCCCATATACTATGTAAGTACCTTAATTACTGAGCTGTAGAGTTGGTGTTTTTGTCTCCCTGTTTTTCTGACCCCATGAATATTAGTTAGTTATGCAAAGAGAACCAGATCAACAGAAGAGATTCAGAAAGTCCCCACCCAGAATATTCAATAGCCTGATGATTAGGGCACTCACCTGGGTCTCCTACTATTTATTTTGGGGGTGGCTCGGTCTGGTTTTTCAGAAAGTTTTGTTTTTAAAGGTCTCCATTTCATCTCAATGCTGAACAAAACCAAATGATAAATTCTGTATTTTTTTTTCTGTATTATTTCTTACATTCTGGGCACCTTAATATTTAGATATTTGTAAACCTGGGCAAACCTGCAACTGCAGAAGTGTGTATAGTAGGAAAAAAAACCCGAAGATTCATGCTCCCACACACTATTCACAGACAATAGTTGAACAGACTTTTTTAAACTCTCCAAACATTTTGATTCATGTTTTGGGTGAAGGATCAGATTGGTTCCTGTTTTATATGGAACTATTTGCCCATTTGTATAGTCAGTGTTTATTTGATCATTTAATTAAACATATAAAAATTTAAGAGAACAAATCAGGTTGGTCTGATTTTCCTAGTGAATAGCTTGGATTTTTCATGAAGAATCTTCATGCAGTCAACTGTGTGGAGGTTTGTGTATTCATGTTAATGCTGTTGATTATATAATACTTAATACTTATTCCATAGGAATCACACACACACACTTAATCCAGTCAATAACAGGGATATACATTTCATACTTACCAATTACAGACTGCTTGGTGCATCGTTGACAGCTGTTTCAGAATATTTATAAAATGGAGAAAGTGAAATGTAATTAACAGTAGCCATCACATAACTGTTGCAATTGATATAAATTAGTCATTAGGTGGCTGTGTATCCCAGATGGAAGTGTGGTATTTAACAAGTAGAGAACCCACATTAATAATGTAGCTTTTTAAGAGTCCACTATTAGATCTTTCTTTGAAAGTATGAATTGGTTGCCTTGATTATATTAATGAGATTGAAAATAGCTTTTATATGTGCAATACTTTATACTTGCAGAAAAATTTTAAAGACCCAAGCAACTGAATACCAGTAGAATAACTTAATGCACATGTAGGGCCCAATATTCAGGTCCTAATGAACTATACTCAGCATAGCCTTGAGAATGTAAGCAGGAGGCGATGTTTGGTTTGCATGATAGAAGTCACATTTAGTTTTCTTTCCCTGATCCCAGTGCTGGCCAAAGATCAGTTCAGTCTCTAATACAAGTTAGAACAGGCTCAGGACTGCTCTAGCTTGTGCCAGCTCTCTTCTCGGGCCCATTACAGCAGTTTGTGATGGTCACATTTGCTCACTGGGATATACCCTCTACTGAACTCTATGCCACATATGGATTCCCCACTACTAGGGACAGGGACAGGCAAATCTTCTGGCTGGGCCTGATTCAAAGCCCATTGACATCAATGGTCATCTTTACATTGTCTTCTTTGGTTTTAGATTAAGCCTCTGGCTGAGTCATTCATCTTTACACCCAGTGCCGTCCAGAGGATTCAGGGGCCTGGGGCAAAGCAATTTCAGGGGCCCCTTCCATAAGAAAAAGTTGCAATACTATAGAATACTATCTTCTTGTGGGGGCCCCTGCAGGGCCCGGGGCCTGGGGCAAATTGCCCCACTTGCCCCTCACCTCTGGGCGGCCCTGTTTACACTGCCAGAAAATACTTCCCCCCTCCCCCCGGGGAATCTTTTAAAAAACATTGATTGAAAGAAAATCTGTGGAAAGCAATTGGTATTTTCAGCTAGCTGCAAAACCAGTGTTCAGTGATCTCTGTGGTTGAAAGGAATAAGTAGCTGGCCTCCACTTCTACAGCAGGAAGTTGGAGGGCTTCATAACCCTCTCTAAACACTCATTTACACTTTCTAGTTAAGACAAGTCAGTTAAGTCTGGAGTGTATCCTAAAGAATCATGTCACCAAAGCTTCCCGATGTCCTTGAATCAGCCTGCATACAACAGTGAAATCATTAAAGATAAGAATTAATTATATTTGTAAGGGCATGCTGGCAAATAAATAAATAAAAATTCTCAAGCCTGCCCAAAATGTCAAGTTTGGTTCTATTTGTCACAATTTTCAGCCATCTCTGAGGCTGGTAATGAACCAGCAAAATCATTTTATGTACTTTACTGAAGGTTGTGCTATTCACACTGGTTTTATATAGCATGAATGCACACCTCTACCACCACAGTTAAGTGTCTAGCTTTAGCCTTTTAATTTAAGGGGGAGAAAAAGGGCCTTTTGTGTCTTTCTTGAGTTTGATGCTGATGAAGTTCAGAGTGTATAGGGGTCCATGTGGTTGTACTGCTTTGAAATTTTAAAATGTCAAATACTTTGAATGCCACATCCCAGGGGACCGAGGAAGGCTTTTTCACAACCTTGTCTAAACCAATGTTATCACAATGATGACCTTATTTGAGAGTAGACTTATATCTGTATATGGGGAGGCATGTAAACAAACACTTTTAAACTTGATTCCTCGCTTCATTAGTTCTAGTTTCATATCTCCAGAAATATTTCCTTCCCCAATGTTAAAGCACATCCAAAAAAAAAGAGAACAAAGTGAAATCATGACCAAGGGCCTCCATTTACATGAAATGAAGTAGACTAATTCTTCGTATTCTGTTGCAATAATAAAAAAAATTAACTAAGAGCAAAGTGGAACACAATTATACTTCAAGTTCATTACTATTTACTATATTAGAGCAAGCACAGAAATCTGTGGAAAATATAAATGTGAAAATTTTAGGCAGGATCAATTAAATGTTAAAAGTTTTCAACTACACCCATCTTTTCAAAACAACTGTGGAATATCTTTCCAGAAAAGAAAACACTTTTGTGGTTTTGTGCAGTAATGGTGTATAGTATGTATAAAGCTTAGGAGTTTTAACAACTAACTTACAATTAAATTAGCTGAATGTGAATTGCATAATTGAAAGGGATTTTTCTTCAACTTAAACACAATGAGTAAGACAAGAAAGAAAATGGGAAAATGATATTGCTCATTTTAGGAGAACAATTCAAAAATTGCTGGTCTGGTGTCCTTTCTTCAAATAGCAAAGTAAGTTGTGGGAATTGTCTTTACATTACATTTATAAAGTTTTTTAAATTAGATGAATAAGGAATATTTTCAAGATTACACTGATAATTTAATTTAGATTTTTTTTAAATAGATTTAGGCAAAGAAAGAAGAAAATTACACCTATCATTTTCTTGCTTTCCTTCTCTAATCCAGCTCTCTTTTTTGTCATTTCCAAGTGTAAAGAATCCTCTGATTTATTCCCATGTGAGAACACCACTGATTGGTCAACAGTGTGGGGCCTAATTAAGGACCACAAGCTTCAAAGTATAGACCCTTTCTATTACTTTGAGCTGCCAAGATTTTTTAAAAGCAACTAATGATTTTGGATGCCTACATTTTTCATTGCTCAAATTGACTTGATTTCCAGAAAGGCCTTGAGTTCCCATCCTCTGGTAATCAGGCCTCTTTTTGATGTATTAAGATGAGTCATCCAAAACTTTTTTAAAACCTAATTTTGCCCTATATCTATTAGCTATGAATAGAAGGAGGCAGAAGTCCTCTGTTGACCAGCAACAAAGACTAACATCAACACAGATACCAGTTGGCCAGAAAAACTCATCTGGAGCTTCTGAAATCCACAATTCTTATCCGCATATGGGTCATCATTATTTCCTGGTTTGGCCTTGCACCTCTGAATCTACAAGCATGAGCTTTTGTTACTTGAGCTATAGCTAGAGTGTTGAAGCAGTCCCATAAAGCTGTTCATGTTGCCCAGCCACTAGAAGGGGACAAAGACACACTTGAGCAGTGTGTTAGCCCAGGAGCTCAGATTTGCCACTTCCACTCTCCTTCATGCATTTTGTTTTTACCCTGCCATGGATCTTCCCTGCAGTCATCTTAGACAACACTCAGTCACAAGCAGCAAAACTGTGTCATTTTGTTTTCTATCAGCTGTCATTTTCCCTGAAATTTGATCATAGAATGTTTCATTACAAAGATTATGTGAAAGACTTGTAAAGAAACAAAAATAATCCAAAGTACAGATGAGATCAGGGTAGGTTAGTCATACTATCATGGAAGATTAAAATTGGAAGAGACTTCAGGAGGTCCAGCCCCCTGCTCAAAGCAGGACCAACACCAACTAAAACATCCCAGCCAGGGCTTTGTCAAGCCGGGCCTTAAAAACCTCTAAGGATTTAAAAATGCTTCAGTTACCGCAACTCATTAAACTGCCATAGTGGTAATATTTTGTACTGTGAACAATGTACAACTGGTCAGATAATGTTATACAGAAATTGAATTGTTTCAGCCAGAGTGCTAGGAGGTATATATCCACATGTATGAATACAGTTTTCAGTTATGCAAATCTTTTCACTCTAAGTGGAACTGGATTAATGGCTGTCCTGTCATTTCTTGATAACTGAAAAGTATGCAGAACCTAGTACTGTGATTGACTAATCATCTTTATTAGCAAATCATATAGAAGAGGTGTGCATTTCTCAGTAACCATACAGTAATTATACAAATCTCTCTGCTCTGATTAACTACTGTCCTCAGAAAGCAAATATGGCTGCTTCAACATATGACTTCTCCACCTTCCTCCAAGTATTAAATGTAATTTTAGTTAGAGTGGAAATACCCTTCTTCATCTTTGAAAATGAAACAATATATCAGTGTCATAAACAGATAGTTAAGGGTTAATGTCTCTTTTACCTGTAAAGGGCTAACAAACAGGGAACCAAACACCTGACCAGGGGATCAATCAGGAGACAAGATACTTTCAAATCTCGGTGGAGGGAAGCCTTTGTTTGTTTTTTGGGGGGTTGGCTTTGTTCTCTCTGGGTTCTAAGAGTAACCACACGTACCTACAGGCTCTCTAAACTTCTGTTCAAATTTAGTAAGTACAAAAGGTAGAAAGGCGCTTTAATCTTTTTGATTGTTTTTCTTTATTTGCAAATATGTATCTGGCTTGTAGAAATTTGATGCATATCTGGCTGGTAGAGCTCTAATGTGTATTTGGCTGAAAGTATTTTAAATTGTATTTCTGCTGAAGGAGGCTTTTTCTCCAGTTTCTATAGTTGACAGACCCTGTAATTTTTACCATCTAAATTGCAGAGATAACTTTTACCTTTTTTCTTTCTTTTTATTAAAAGTTTTGCTTTTAAGACCTGTCTGATTTTTCCCTTGTTGAGGCACAAGGGAACTGAGTCTGTACTCACCAGGGAATTGGTGGGGAGAAGGGAAAGGTGAATTTCCTCTTTGTTTTAGATTCACGGAGTTTGAATCTGTATTGCCTCTGGGTGAAGGGAAAAGAGGAGTGGTGGGGAAGGTAACATTCCTCTCTGTGTGGTGATTCAAGGAGTTTGAATCACGGTGACAATCAGTTTCTTGTTTTCTCAAAATCCAAAGCTTGTAATTGACTTGCCACATATCAAACAAAAAAATTAAATATACAGATTTTTAAAAATCCATGCAAAGAAACTGTTATTTTAAAAAGTAATTTGTTTTACTTTGTTTACTCAAAAAGGACCAAATGGCTTTTAAACAGATGTGCCCCAGAGATAAGTCATTCATAATATAGCACCTGAAAGCACACGTTTCTACTGATTTGTAAACCTCTGAGAATAAAATAGGGCAGGCTTTGCAGAAAACAATGAGACAGCTTACTTTCACAAAGAAGCTGCCAATTCATAAACATAATGGTCTTCTGTCCTAACACTGCATGAAAATGGAAAATCTGCATTAAATGTCTGCTACCTGACCACATCTATATTAGGGTTTTTTATTATTTATTAATTTTTGCTTTATTTTTAATAATAATGATATATTCAAATCACTATAAAGTGTTTACATGAGAAACATTAATGCTCATCTGAAAGTATTCACAGAAGATTTAACTATCATTAATACATTTTCATAATTTGTTTATCTTGATGGAAAAAACAAATAAACAAAACCCCACCATATCCCATCTCCTTCATTGTGTTCTGCTTTCCTGCTGGGTTAAATATTCCAGAAGGGTGCAATCAACAATAACAAAAAGTTTTACATCTCACGTACAGAAATCTTACCTTTTAAGCATTGCTAAGTACTGTGACATGTTTGAAAAATTGAATCCTATAGCCAAAAGATTATTTGTTACAGAGAAACAAAATTGTATGTATTCTAGAATGGCAAATGAAGACTGTAAAGATGATTAATCTTGAGTCAGGTACATAAACAATTCAGATCTGTAGTCCTGAACTTCATCACATGCCAGAATATATCAATAAAGGCCAATCTGTACTATAACTAGACATTGTAGCAACGTAGTACTCAGCAGATCATGTCCCCCAATATGAAATTCAATGAAGTAAAGATCAGTGCGGAAAAAAAATAATCTGCAATACATACCGAAAGATGCCAACACAAAATCCTTTCGAAACTGTACAATTTTTTTTAAATGCTCGACTTAAGCCAATTTCATGTCACAAAGAGGTTGATTAAAGCAGTGTGTGTGTGTGTGTGTGTGTGTGTGTGTGTGTGTGTGTGTGTGTAGATGACTCAGAAAAGAAGAATTTCTGGTCTGAAAAGCATTCAAGGTCACTGATGATATGACTAAAACAAATTCATTCAACAGTGACTTTAAAAAGTCCTGCTCTGACAGCTGGTAATTTCACACTGTAGGTAAAATTACAACTTTATTCTAAATAATTCTGCCAAGCTGCTCTGAACACTTAGGAAAATTGGAAGAGATTTTCCTTGAAAGTCTTGTGTTTTCTAATAATGTATAGCATGTAATGCTTCCAACATGCTATTTCTTGTCATGATCATTGTGCAGTTCTCTACTACTGTGATTGTAGTTCTGCTAAATTATTTGTCTGAAGGGTTGAACATTTCACCTAGGCAAGTAGGCATAGTATTGCTTGCACTTTCACTTACAGGGTATCTGTTTGAATCTATTCTATGTCATCAATCACATCCAAAAGTTAACATCAAATGGTTATTTGGTAGCCTACAGGAAATGAGTTGGTGATCTTTAGTTTCTACTGAACAAACTTGCTTAATGTAAGCAAAGGTATAGCAAAACAAGTTGTCTTGTTCAGCAAGAAGGTGAAGACAAAATATATGGTTATCAAAGTCCAAAAATAACTATTAGAGTGGACAAAGAAACACTAGAAGAAGTAAGTTATTTATCTCCCTCTAGGGCAGGCCTGCAGAACATACGGCCCGCGGGCCGCATGCGGCCCGCAGAGGCTCACTGTGTGGCCCGTGGAGGGATTCAAAAGGCTCTGAGCTGCCCGCAGTGGCGGGGAGCTCGGAGCTCTTTAAATCTCAGCCGTGGCAGGGATTCAAAAGGCTCTAAGCTGCATGCAGCAGCGGGGAGCCCAGAGCTCTTTAAATCCCAGCTGTGGCAGGGATTCAAAAGGCTCTGAGCTGCTCACAGTGGCGGGGAGCTCAGAGCTCTTTAAATCCCAGCCGCAGCCGGGATTCAAAAGGCTCTGGGCTGCCCGCAGGCACAGAGAGCCCAGAGCCCTTTAAATCTCAGCCGCCAGGGCCGGCTTTAGGCCAATTCATCCAATTCCCCTGAATCAGCCCGCCCCTAAGAGGGCCACATGCCCAAGCCCCAGTACGGTGTACCGGCAAAAGCCAGTGCGCTGTAGCGGGATGGCCCAGCTTCCCCCGGGGGCAATTTAAAAGGCCTGTGGCTCCCAGGCCCTTTAAATTGCCACCAGAGTACCACTGCTGGACCCCTGGGGTATGGCTGTGGGGCTCTGGGGGCTATTTAAAAAGTCTGGGGTTCCCATCGCTTCTACCACCCCGGCCCTTTAAATAGCCACCGGAGCCCCACCACTTCCCCAGGCTTCCAGTGGCTATTTAAAGGGCTGGGGTGGTAGAAGAAGGGGAGCCCCGGGCCCTTTAAATACCCCCAGAGCCCTGGGGTAGAGGGGGGCTCTGGGGGCTATTTGAAGGATCGGGGCTCCAGCTGTCTCTGCCACCCCAGTCCTTAAATAGCCGCTGAAGCCACCCCGCTTCCCCAGGGCTCCCTCGGCTATTTAAAGGGCTGGGGAAGTAGAAGCAAGGGAGCCGCGAGCTCTTTAAATAGCCCCCAGAGCCCTGGGGTAGCGGGGGGTGGGGGTCTCCAGATGCCTTTGCTGCCTTGGTCCTTTAAATGGCCCCCGGAGCCCCACCACTTCCCCAGGGCTCCTGCAGCTATTTACAGGGCTGGGGCAGTGGAAGCAGGAGAGCCCCAGGCCCTTTAAATAGCTCCTGAGCCACGGGCTGCTACTGCTACTGGGCACTCACCATACAGGATGGACTGTACCCCCTGTACCTGCACCAGTTGCCTGCAGCCAACCCCTACCGCATCTCCTGCCCTGCCTGCACCAGTTCCTGTCTACAGCCAGCCCGTCTCCAGCCAGCCCCTCACCCCCTGCCTTGCCTTCAGCCCTGCACCCCCTTCCCTGTCTCCAGCCAACCCCTGCTGCATCTCCCTGCCTGAAGCCAGCCAGTCCTGCACTCCTTTGTCTCCAGCCCTGCCAACCCATGCCGCACCCCCTCTGTGGCCCTGCCTGAAGCCAGCCAACCCATCCCACACGCCATCTCCAGCCTGCTCCACACCCCTTGCCCAGCCTGCAGCAAGACCCTACCTCCAGCCAGCTCGCCCCCACCTCCAGCCAGCCCCATGTGCACTGGTGCCCTGTAGTTCCCAGGGAAGTAACTCTGCACATCTACTTCAATGAGGTGGGCAGGGAGCAACTGGGACCCACACGTGCACCCTAGCACACCCTCAGGGAGTGGCGGAGCTCATTTCTAGTTCAAACACATCATTTAAAAAAAGAACTTTAGGTAGGGTTAACATACATCTGTACTTTCCCGGACATGTCAGGCTTTTTGGATCTTAAATCGCCATCCAGGAGGAAAATACGGAAGTATGGTAACCCTACTGGTACAAAAAATACATACTGTGGCAGAACTTTTTATAGGGAACCGGTTGCTAAGAAATGAAAGGCTTTTTTTTTTACATGTGTTTTTTTTTTCAGTCATCCCTGCCGGGGCCCCGCCAAAAATGTTTGAATTGGGCCCCGCGCTTCCTAAAGCCGGCCCTGCCAGCTGCAGATGGGATTCAAAGGCTCTGGGCTGCTCACAGCCGTGGGGAGCCCAGAGCCCTTTAAATCTCAGCCGTGGCCGGAATTCAAAGGGCTCTGAGCTGCCCGCAGAGATTCTCGGTCGCAGCTGAGATTTAAAGGTCTCAGGGCTCCCCGCCGCCATGGGCAGCCCAGAGCCCTTTGAATCCCGGCGGCGGCTCCAGCGGATGAACTGGGGCTGGGATTTAAAGGGCTCCCCTCAGCAGCAGGAGCTCTGGGCCCTTTAAATCCCTGCCCCAGCCCCACAAAGCTCCGGGTTCCCACAGCCGCCGGAGCCCCGGGCCCTTTAATTTGACCCTGAGGGCTCCCAGCCAGCTCTTCAGCTGAGAGCCCCTGGTTAATTTAAAATCAAGTATCACCCCCCCACCCCCAACCTTCCTTTTTGGCCCGCAGCTTTTTTGGTGTTGTGGCATTGGGAAAGGAGGGTTTGTTTCTGCAGGGCTGGGCGGTGCTGGGGCGGAGTGTTTCTGCTGGGCTGGGGGAGGGGTGTTTCCGCGGGGCCAGGGGTTTCAGCCCTCAGCTGTTTTCTCTGGAGTAATGTGGCACTCGCCGCTTTACGAGTTGTGCAGGCCTGCTCTAGGGAGTGATGCAGGGATGGAGAAACCTGCTAGATGCCAAGCAACAAATATCAAAAGCATCAAACAACTTTCATAAACTTGAAATGATTTGGAAAAGTAGTATGATTGAAACTGATACAGAAATATGAATTTTTAACACCAGCATCATGTCTGTCCTTCTTTATGGAGTAAAGTCATGGAACTCTAAAACAGAAATTGATAAGAAGATCATCTCAATCCAAAGTAAATGCCTGCAGATCTTCAGAGGCCATTGAAAAGTGTTTTTAAGTAAAACTAACCAATCTAAAACATTAGATATGATAAGAAAACAATGATTGTCATATTTAGGAAACACTGTAAGGGAACCATCAACGTAACTTCCACATAAAGTGATAATATGGATAATATCTCAAAAAGGAAAAAGATGGCAACCTCAAGAAACATTGTGCAGAACAATGGAGAAAGAAACCTAATCCAGCAATGAGACACTCAAAAGCCTGAGCAGACCAGCACAAGATTGAAATAAATGGCAGAAACTGGTAGGTGGTCTATGCACCTGAGAGTGTGGGTAGCAGGGGAGAGAACAAACTTGCACATAATAGAAACCTTCAATATCATAATAAGAAGTAGTTACAATCCCTGAAGACAGAGTAGAGGATTTAGGGCCAGATTGCCTCTGGTCTTTACATGGATTCATGGGGGAAAAAGGAGCTTTCCCTGCCCTAGTGAGTATTGCACAAGACTTGGGCATAATAATTACTCTCTTCATCCTCCTCCCATGGGGGATGCAAATCTCCTCAGGCAGGACAGAATGATGAGGCGGTATGTCAGTCCTTCCCTGCGCTGATCCATAGAGCTAGCTGCCCAGGCAGACTGGCATGAGCATTGTTTTTACTGAGACTATCCTTCTTTAAGTTCTCCCTGGGGCATGGCATCTCCACACTGCACAGGGTTTTGGCTACATGCCACAATCTAATCCTTAGTATTCACTGAAATCTAAGTTAGTCTGCCACTCATCAACTGATCCCTCCAGATATAAAGATAGCTTGCACTGTCACTGCACCTTCTCTCTGCATATTAGCACATCACTTCTCTTGAGCGCAATATTGACTTGATAGAGATTAAATAAAATCAGATCAGTATTTGAACACAGATAGCAGTAACAAATAAAATAAATTGTGTAAGGAGCACACACATGGTAGGACCGAATCATGTGATATGGCAAGCCACTTTCAAGGTGATAAGCACCCTTTATTCAGATGATCAGATCACTGCAGCAAAATTGGATGAAAATCTGAGGTTATTTAGAAGCTCAGATTCAGAGTCGAATACTGGAAACATTGGCATACTAATACATCTGTAAATGGTAGCTTGCATTTTTAGTTCCCCAGTATATAAATGTTGCCTCAAATCCCTTTGCTTTTCAATAATGCTATATAAAAAAGCTGTATTCAGAATCAAGGGGATAAAAAGTATTTAATGCCAGGATAATAAATGTACTGTACAACTATAAAACAGTTGGTGTTTGCAATTTGTCATACAAAACCCATTAACATTCAAATACCATTTGGGAAAATACCAGTTGGAATACTTACAGCTTCAGCCAGATATATGTCCTGTATGTATATATTCATTGTTAAACCAATTCATAACCTTTGTTCAGCCGTTAAATGGTGTGAGTAATAATTATGGCTTTATGCAGTGGTCCTTCAAATTGAAGTCTGACACACACTGGTGTGAGAAAAGCCTATTATTAACTCTTCACTCTCTACCTTTAGACTGTGGGCAAACAAAAACAATTTAGTCTCAAGTACTCTCAATTATTTTAATAAGAACTAGACTTACTGCCTTTAAAAAAGCTGCATTAAGAAAAGTTTAAGTGCTGCTAAATTATATTGAGCCAAGTTTGCAACATACGATCAAATGCTAATACAGAGCTTGTTTGACAATAGATCAGTATATGGCCCAGATCTTCAGCTGATGTAAATCAGCATGTCTTTTCTGAGATCAATGGGCTATGGTGATTGCCATCAGCTGGGGACCTGGCCCAGCTGTTTGATGCATATATAATTGTTTTTGTTTTTGTTTTGCATATATAACTGATATTTTTAAAGAATTCAGTGGGGTGCAGTCAATATAGTAGATGGATAACCTCCCAATTTCCTTACTGAGAGTTCTGAATCCTAGCTTGTGAAATTAAACTACCATATATAATTCTAAGGCTATGTTTAATCACAGTTTAACAAAGGTGATGTTATATTACCATAGCATTATTGAGAAATACATATTTTGCTAAAGGAACTTTAAAGAGTATTTTGTCTCTTTTGTATTTGCTTCTTCCTTTTTTTGCTTTTTCTCCCCCCTCTCACCACTGTTTTTCTTTTATGCAAGTCATGAATGAAGTTTACATTAATATGTTTGTATAAGCAGCATGGCATAAGAAGCTATTAATATACAAGGGTTATTACCACAAATCCCTTTATAAAGCAGCATTACTTTAGCTTTTGAGTGACAGTGCAACATAGTTTTTCAATGAAACTGTCCTTGAGAGGCAATGAACTCCATTTTGCTAAGAGGTTAATTAAGGTCATGTTTATAGTGAGGTAGGATTGAATGTAGAAATAGAGTAAAATAGCTGCATATTCGATTGAGATTTGAAGGTATTTTCAATGTATTAATAGTTGTGTGGGTTGGGAGAAGGGTTGAGTAATTTCTTCTATGTGAATAAAAGCTATAAGACCCTTGATGTAATTTCTCCAACTCCTTCACGTCGGTTACTCCCTCTGGTGTGTAGCTATTCACCTGACTAAATTCCATTGGACTTCAGTGGGAAGACTCATGAGAGTAGCTGCTCATCAACTAGAATAAGAAGGTCACAAACTGGCTCTTAATTTTTAGTGTAGGTTTTTAGCCAGATGGTTCTGCTAAAATCAACAGAAATCATAAGGATAAAATCCCATGTAACTTCTGGAAATGTATATTTAATTGTTTGCACAATCTTTACTAGTCTGCGACAATAAGATATATAGACTACTGGCCTCACATGAATAAGGTGTCATAGAAAACTACGGATGTTTGGGGCAAACACAAGAGCATTACTGTTGTGTAGCTGAACTTTACAAAGCAGCTTGAGGTCGCTCCTTTACCAGATAGTAATTCTGAAAAGGTCATACTGTGGCAGCAGCTCTAAAGCAAGATTTTGCATTTCTCTTTGGAGGTATATTCATCACTAACTACACTGTACAGGGAAGTGGTAAATTAATTTACGTAGGTTAAAGAGGGCTTAAATTCTTCCCAGCCATATCCTTGAGGTAATTGTTCATATTTCACAGACAGTGAGCTTGCCATATTCTTATCTATTATTATGAGCATTGGTTGACTTGTAAAAAATGAAAAAAGGACCCCAAATATATTATGGCAAGGCACTTCCTTTGCCTCATTGGCCTCAGTGTTTCTCTCCCAGGTGGTGGAATAGCTGGAGTAAGTCAGTTCTACTCTCAAGGTTTTTAATTGTTCATTTGGCTTTATTTTTCAGTATTTACAAAGTGGGGCTTATGGTAGGCCCAAGTAGTTCTCTTAAGCAAAAAACAAACAAACAAACTCACAACACAAAAGAAACATTTCCCTTGGGACATCATCTTATTATGCTCGACTCTAGTTGCCAGTACTTCCCCACACAGAAGTTAACATGCTTGTTTCCCCTATAAGGAGGCGGCCAGCCTTCCACCTAGGAGAATCATTTTCTCCTTGCTGCCATTAACCCTGCATCAACTTATTTCTCCTCTTTCTCTCTCACCAGAAGAGTGGTTTCTAAAGCCCTTAATTGTATTCAGGTGTCTGTAATTAATGTAGGTAACCTCTTTTCGGTTCCTAGGGAAAGGGGCCTTCACCATTCTATCACTGATATACCTGCCTTCCACCACTGTCTCACAGCTGTAAGGTCTGAATTTGTCATGATATATAGTTGTGATTTTTTTTTTTATTTTGGGTTCACAATGATTCAAGGATCATTTTATTTGTTACTTATGAGTATTTAGACAATTGCCATGCATCTGTCAGCAAGTTCACAAATCCCAAAAGGTTCACAAATTTTGGGATAAATGACTATTTATCAGAAAATTCATACTAGAAATGAGAGCAGTTGGAATGAGTAGCTGGATAACTATTTACTATTACTATTATTTACTATTACTACCACAAAGGATAATTAAAGCAGATATGGCAATAACCACTTTGCTAAGGCTACATTATTGTTCCTATTCCAACTCCCTGTTTTCATCACTTAAAACTTTTGGAAAATTTTCCTTTTTTGGGTGAAGCTTGCCATGGTTAGTCTCTGCCCAAATATTAATTTGTTCCAGCATTTGAAAAAAAAAACCACACCTTTTTAAGGATGAAAAAATCACTTTCCCTTTTAATTGAAAAAAAACAAAAACTTTCAACTTTTTTAACACCTCACCCCGCATTACAATACTGTAATGTGAATGGACGGGAGACCTAACAGTAATATTTCCACTGTAAATGGAAGGGAGATCTAACCATAATATTCTATTTGTTCATTATTGTGACTAAATGTATTTTTATTTTCATTATATCATATTATAATAATATATTCACAGATAAAATAACATTAAACTGGAGTTAATTTTGAGAACATATTGCTAATTTAAGAGTAAAAACATTATAGAGATGTTGTGATTTCCCCCAAACAAGCATTTCAAGCCCAGGAAATTCAGTTAAGGTTAAACTTTAAAGCAGCGGGGTATGGAAATGAAGAGTTAGGGCATCCACACAATTCTAAATTGTGACAGGAAATAATGAAGAAAATTATGAGTAGTGTATGGTAATGGTTGTGGTCCCAGACTAGAAGAAACTGATTTTTAAACACACATTTGATATTTACCCCTCCCCCCAACTTTCCCATCCTTCTGTGACTACAGGGTGGAACATGTTATGCTGTCAGGAGCTACCATCTTTCCTGAGGTGTCTTAACTTCACCCCCTTTGGCAAAAATGGGAGATGGTAGCCAGTTTAAAAATAGGTATATTGCTAAGGGAAGCTCATAAACTTTCATAACAATAAGAATGATAGAAAATGGTAGCCACTTTGAAGTAAAGCATAGTGGTTTTTAGAATTCTCTGTTGTATAATTATTAGTTGAGACACTGCTGAAGGAGAAAATTTCAGTTACGAAGACTATCAGCAAAAATAACCACTAAACATAGAGTTAATATTGAAATATAGTTAGACATTTCAGTGAGATTTAACTGTATGGGAAGTCTGAAGTGTCTGCTTTGTTTGATTACTACGATCATACACCATTCTAAAAGAACCAATTTCAAATTGAAAAGTCATTTCAAACTGAAAAATCAAAAGATTTCATTTAGAAAATGTTTTGACTTTGGATTTTTTCTTTCAGTTTGAACAATTCACTGAAATCAACACAAATTTGCTAAATCTGCATATTTGGCGGAAAAAAGTTTCATTTTTCCCAGCTGTAATTACTTCCCCATTCCAAATTCAGCTTTCTGTAGATGCCCAAATCTGTCCTCTTCCTAAAAGTGGCATGTGAATGCCCATCTAATTGTCATATACTGTAACTGAATGGCTCATTGGAATTACACTGGGGATGCACTAAGCATAGCTTTTTAGGACAACAAGGATCTATTTACTGTGTTTGTCCAGTGTCTAGCACAATGGGGCCTGATGGACCTTTGGTCTGACCCACTATGGCCATTCTTATGAATATTGTTTGGGGCCTCTGCAATAGAAATAGCAATAGTGGATGGAATGTTTTACAGATGTGGCCCACCTGAATCAAAGTTCCTTGACTAAAAGAACCCTTAAGAACTGTTAATCAAGGGGAAGTGGTCAGTCATGAGAGATATAAAAGACCCATCTTTCAATTACAGAAAATCTCCCCAGGCAACAGCATGTGGAAAGAACACTTCCAGCCCACAACCCTTCCCTATAGATCATGAGTCAAATGGAACAGAACACCAAAATAGGTATAATTATTCTTATTAAGTATTCATATTTACAAAGAGTTGAGAACAAAAGGTTTATTTTTCCCCCCAGGTTAAAATTTTCATTAAAATTATCAAAATGTGCAATATTTTATTTTTCATGAAAAAGTCTATGCCCCTTTTATTGAAAGTGGTATCAAATGTTATAATAAATTTCAGTTAACAACCCCCCTGTTTTGATAAATGTAAATTTCAATAATGATTTTCAATTATATTTTCAACAATATTTTGGGGGAAAAGTCATGCAGCAGTGAAGAGAAGCAATTGCAGATAAAGTCTTGCTCAGCTCTGTAGACCTGGGCTAGATCATGCTCAGTTCAGACGGAATCTTCAGAGAATTTAACTGCCAAACTCTAACCAGTTTGATTACACTTCTCTACAGCCAAAATGCTTCTGAAATAAATGTAGTCCAACTTTACTAATTCTGGGTCACTGAGAACGAAAATGATGCTTAAAATTGTTGATTGGCTCTAGTTTTCACGATATGCTATTGGGTCTGTATATACGACCTGTGATACAGCATGGCCAGAGGGCAGCAGGAGAGTGTTAGCAGGGAGCCTTATTCCCTGCAAGGGGAGGAAGGTTTGTTATAGATTAACTAGAGCACCTGAAGCCAATTAGAGCACCAGCAGTCAGTCATGTGATAAAAACCCCCTGCTTCAGTCAGACAGTGTGGGAGTTGGAGCAGGAAGGTTTGGTTGGAGCAGAGAGCAGTTTGAAGGAGTTGGAGAAGAGAACAGTATTGAAGAGAGACAAAAGGAAAGTTTGGAGGAGTGCTGCAGTGGGCTGAGAAATCAAAAAGAAACTCTAGGTAAGGGGCACCTGGCTTGTGTAAAAGGAGGGCAAGAAGCCCCTTCCCAAGCTGAAGGGCAGGAGAGGGAAGTAGCCCAGGGAGAGGAACTGCTAGTTCAAGTGGTTCACCACAAACCTCAGGGCCCCTGGGTTGGGACCTGGAGAAGAGGGTGGGCCCAGGTCCCTCCCTCTCCACTCCCCTCCTCAAGGACACTAGTGGGGTAATTAAAATACTGGTTCAGAAGCAAGCAATGGCACCCTGAACCTTCCCCAAAGAAGAAAAAGCGTGACACCCAGCATAACAGTACTGGCAATTTGCCACAGACCCTTGACTTGGGAATGGTGGAGGATAAGTGAGTTATAAAAGGAAAGGATCTCAATTTAAACCAGAAATGACTAAAATACATCTTTGACTGGATCTATGAATAAATCTATGACTGAGTTTGAACAGTACTTGCTTTTTAGGCAAAACAATGAATGATGCAATCTGAAGCTGATATTGCATCATACATGATATGAATTGCATCATGTTATTCCTAGAAATCATAGATGTTGCAATCATAACTAAGCTTACATCACTCTGCTGAACAAATTGCCCTATATCAGCTCTAGAAATCATACAGTGTCGTGTTCTCTTATTTGTCAGTGTTTGATTTTGCAAAGGGACACATTTCTGTTTAGCCAAAGTGAGCAGAGATGCCTCATACTTGTGTGAACAGTGCAGATAACTTCTGCTATGTTTGTGGTGAAGTGACTTTTGCATCACAAAAGCGCAGTATAACCACTATGGTTAAGAAAGCCTATCACCTTTCTTTTGGCTGCAAAATTGGAGATCAGGACAAGAGGTGGGCCCCACACATATGCTGCAACACTTGTGCAACAAATCTTTGCCAGTGGTTGAACAGGAAAAGGAAATCTATGCCTTTTGCAGTGCCAATGAGAGAGAGCCAACAGATCATACCAGCAATTGCATGGTGCCTCCAGTTGGGAAAGGTGTGTCAAAGAAGAAGAAGTGGACTGTGCATTATCCAAACATTCCATCAGCTATACGCCCTGTACCCCATGGAGAAGGACTGCCGGTTCCTGATGCACCAGAATCATTCTCACTTGAGTCAGACGAGGAAGAGGAAGAGGATGAAACTTCTGGTCCTGAACCATCAATGTCACAGGGCCCACATTTTCTCCCATCCTCCTCCTCTGAACCACACCTCATAACACAAGGTGAACTGAATAACCTTGTCAGGGATTTAGAACTACCCAAGAGTAAGGCAGAGCTGTTGGGCTCCAGACTACAGCAGTGGAATCTCCTGGCAGGCTATCAGGGCAAGTGGAGCCCATCAATGCTTGCAGACTATTGCTGGACAGTGACAAGAGATGCTCCATTTAATGAATACAAGAGACAAGCCAAGAAGCGCCAAGTAGACACTGAATAGGACTAAACTATGTACATAATCGTTTTTTGCCTTTTGTTTGATAATACATTTTATTGATATAAACCTTTTGCTGATTTTTAAAGTGTTCCATAAACAGGACAGGTGAAATATTATCAAGTAAAGCAACCATAAACACATGAAAAGACCTAGGTTTACAATTTATGATTAAAACTCTACTATCTACACAATATACCCAGACATAAAATGTAAAAACTTAAATATCTTAGAAACAGTAGCCAATCAGTTGTTTTAATTGTCATATTTGAATTCAGCACATCAAAATACATAATAAATATCACATTTTATCTCTGAAGCAGATGACTTCTCAAAAATGTCGAACAGTGTTATATGTGAACTGAGAGTTTTCAAAGACATATAACTTTGGGTGTGTTTTTTTTTCAGGGGGCCCTCAAGATGCATTTCTCTGATACAAAGACAACCCTCCCTTCCAAATTTCAACCCCCTGCTGTCAAGGCTGATTCCTCTCTCTGGCACTTCAAGTGCATAAGGTGGGGGCCCATAAGGATTTTAAAAATTAATACTGGCCACTCCAGGCTGTATTAGACTCCCAAAGTTACAGCTTCCCTCTGACCTTGAATGGATAGATGCCGCCAACACCCAAATGCAAACCCCTCCCCACTTTGGAACCCAGGAAGGCATGCTTGGGAATTCCTTCCTGTGGGGTACCCTCAAGCCCTTCCACACCCACTCCGGGGAAGAGCTTAGAAAGAAAAGAAAGGAAATCAGCTGTTGCCACCATCTAATTAAACAACATGCACAAACTTCTTAGGACATAAAGATCCAATCCTGTTCTTAAAAAACGTAAATTTTATTAAAAACAAAAGAAAGAAAATACGTCTGGAATTTAGACTTTTTTCTAGATTAAAAAAAAATTACAATTATTAAGCATCAAGATAGCTCTCTTGAGCAGGACCGGCTCTACAGTTTTTATCGCCTCAAGCAGCGCACCTAATTGCCACCATGGACGGCGGGGGCAGTCCGTGTGCCCTTAGGGCAGCAGGCGCATTTCCGCGGTGGCAGCAATTCAGCGGCAGCTTCTATGTTTAGCTGAAGCAGCCGCAGACAGCTAAATATAGAAGCTGCTGCTGAATTGAAGCCACAGCGGAAACGCGCCTGCCACCCTAAAGGCACACGGACTGCCCCCGCTGTCCGCTGCGGCAATTTGGCGTGCTGCTGGGGGCAAAACAATAGGGACTGCTGCCTCTTGAAGATTGCCGCCCCAAGCACCAGCTTGGAATGCTGGTGCCTGGAGCCAGCCCTGCTCTTGAGGACCAGTTTAAAGTTTACAACCAAAACAAAAGCACCTGGAGTTAGCACAGTAGAGTTCACAAGACATAAAGAAATAAAAGAGATAAACCTAATCCCATCTTCCTAGACATTTCCTGGTCTACTTACATATCTGAGGTTTCAAATGAATAGTTTCTAGGTATGATTTGATGATTTTTCATACTTGGCACAAGCTTTTACAGTATAGTTCCAGCCCTGTTTCTGCTCTCCCAGAGAACAACACAGACAGACAAAAGAGGTGTCTTGTTTCAATTTTAAAATGTTTTAGCCTTCCCATTGGCTTTTTTGGCCACATGCCCACTCACTTCCTTTTACCTGGCATCACAGTGATACTTTTTAACTCTTTACAGGTAAAGCAAGTAGAGAACAGCTACTGAGAGGGATTTTATAGCTAACTAGCTGGCTGGGTCCATAAAAGGGAGCTACCTGTAACCCCCTTTCATTTATCACACATGCTCTGAAATTAGTGGTGCTAGGGTGAAAAGGGGGTAAGAATTTTTTCTAACCTGGTTAAAACAAAATATATTTCCCTAATCTCATTCTTGGAACCATTTTTGCAGAAGCTTTCAAAAAAATATTCAGTTTGAAGCAGACACTCAACATGTAAAAATTCAGTTTGCACGGTTAAAATTTGACAAAGTTATAAGCAACAGAAAACAGAGCCTCATAATGTGTAAGGCACCTTAACCAAAGGTGGCACTACCAGAATAGAATAGAATAGAATTTCCTTGTTGGTTTCAGTGAGAATTGACTTATTTTGTTACAAGAGACAAGATGAGTGAGGTAATATCTTGCCTTGGACCAACTTCTGTTGATGACAGAGATAAGCTTTCAAGGCACACAGAGCTCTTCTTGCTCACCCATCTTGTCTCTAATATCCTGAGAGTGACAGGGCTACAACTACAGCATACATCAATGGAAGATACAAATGTGTTTTGTTAATAGTTATTTTATTTTGTAATAGGCTTGAGAAGGACCTGAGCAACACCCAAACACAAAACCTACCCTAATTTTCTAGGCTTCTTAGTATGAGTCCAGACCAGAAATTTGTAATTTTAAAATAGCAAGAACTTTACAAAGAACTGGACAATGAGCATGAAGTACATATCTTTCAAAGGACTACATATTCAAAAAGTAGTCTTCAAAATGCCAGGGACCATCTACCACAGTTTTTCATTACTAAGGCCCTGATTCTGCAAATAGTTATATATATGCTTAACTTTATTCACGTGAACAGCTTCATTACAAATTAATTGGACTTCTTATTTACATAAATTACTCATAAAGTTACTCAAGTGCATAAGAAAATGGGCTTAAAGAACTATTAGTAAAGTTTAGGTGTCAGCTTTAAAAACAAAACAAAATTTGAAGTGCCTCTATATTTTCCTTTCATTGCCTTGTAAAATGGATCAATATTTTGTTCCCCTCTGGATATAAAGATTGTAATAATATATGTCAATTAGATCATTTTTACTTAAATAATTGATTTCATATTTCATATCTATAAAAGTGAATATAAAATAAGAAGATTGAAAATTTCACAAACAGAGTACCTATTATGTAAAAAAGTATTTTCATTACTCTTATAGACAGATGTTTCTAGTACTGGTTATAGAGAAAGCAAATGTCAACAGAAGTGAAAGCTGGAACATCTGGAGAACACAGTTTATGCAACTGTGAATTATCTGCTGTGCAGAATGTGGAAAACAAACAGACAAGTTAAAATATTTTTTAAGTTGAAATGCCCTCATTAGTGTGTTCTGGGGCATTTGGCAGTTTCTAATTGTAATAGCTTTGGCTCATCTAAAAAAAATTCTGTTCATATTTAATGTAGTGACTGTTTTGCAACATTTATTTATCAAGTATCTTTGATCATGAACTGAAGAGAGGACTGAGGGAACCTCAAAACATATTGCTATGCCTCTCCACAGAAGCAGAGTTTCTGACATCGTGCCGTCTGAGAATAATCCTTTGGTATTCTTAATACAAAATATTTATGCCTTTCTAATTTATTTTGTAAGGTTTAGTTTTAATTAAATTTTAAACATTATGAAGTCAATGATTTATCTTCAGTGCTCTGGATTAGAATAGATATTTTTCTAATGCAAATTTTTCTAATAAAATTTGCATTTTTATCAGAGGAAATTTAAGTTATAGTTTATATAGGCATTACATTTTATCTTTAAGTCAAGAATTAATAAATTCAGACAAAATCCAACTCAAATCCAGGGGGTGACAAGTAGGATCCCTCTCCTTGTTTCTACAGTGACCTTGTGGGATAGTGCCAGAAAGTCTACACGTACCCTATCTTACACCTTACAACATACGCCTTGCCTGCTTCTACTTCCTTCTCGTCATCTAATTGTTTTCACAAGCTGAGGCATTTATATTGATCATTTTTATAAACTTATATGCAGGGTGAAAATCATCACCATACTTTCGTCCAGGAAGATTTTTTTTTCCTCCCACAGCTCATTAGCCAGACTAAAGGCTTTATTTTTGGCATTCTGCATAGATGATCTGGTGGAGACAAATGCAAACAGATTAATGCCCAAGGGTAGAGGCTACTTTTCTTGTAGATGGGCTGCAAGAGCTCTTTGTAGTAGAAGTCTATTTTCAAGGTCTCCCTTCCCATAACCCCTTTTAACTGGTTTCAAAATAAGTGTGGTAAGGATGATGGAGGGAGGTTACCGGGTATGGACATGAGTTTTGCTATGATTACAGGTATATGTCTCCACATATTGGCAGGATTTGAGAGTTGCAAATTGTTAGTCTCTAAGGCGCCACAAGGACTCCTCGGTTTTTTTTTTTGGTTTGTTTTTTGTTTGTTTTGTTTTTTTGATACAGACTAACATGGCTACCACTGAAACAAATCAAGGAAGGTGCATCTCTGTGGGGTCCAGGACAAATGGGGGACATCCTCAGACCTTACAGTCACTTACTGCCTTACAAATGAGAGAGAAATCTGGGGGGGGGAAATCAGGAGCCAGATCCTCAGCTAATAAATCAGAAACTGCACATTGACATCAGCTGAGGATTTAGTCCCAGGAGCTCATTTTTGATCCTGTTAATGATGCCAAATCATCCAGATAGAATTGTTGTGAGAGGTTGAAATATGGGATTAGAGATAGAAACAGGTTAGTTTGGAAACATTAATTTGTGAGTCAGCACAGAGCTGACAAAGCATGTTGCCATTATAGGTACATTATTTACAGCTTGGAACCTCTACCCAGTTGATCTGTAGAAAATCCTGCCTCTAAATGTCAAGGATTTGATAAGTGTTCTAAATTACCAACAAAACAATAAAATATAAAATGTGAGTGAGTAAGAATCCCTGACTGGATTTTTCTTGTTTTGTAAATGTTAGGACTTTTCCTTCAGGGTCTTAGTAGTTTTAGTATAAATAATATGGGATCTCCGTTCCTGAGATTATCCAATTAAGCCCTGCTCCTTTACCAACCTAAGCACAAATAGAGCATAGTAAGCTGATAAAAAGCAAGTTGAGAAACTCACTCACAATTCTTGCGACTAATAACCTTTCTTACAAATAATAGACAGGTGGTGAGCATGCGTATTCCTAGATCTTAACATCCCAGCTCCAATCTCTACATATCATTAAAAGTAGAGATACCTCTCTGAATAATCATTCTTTGAATGAGATTGTTTTTAACTGAAAGCCTAAACAAAACTTTCAGATGTTTAAGTTTTAAAAAAAATAAGCATTAATGTGAAAAAACAAAAACCTGAGTCCCCAGAGATTTAATGTTTAAGCCACAGGATCAAACCTTTAGAGTTTTGTGTGATTAATTCAATATTAAATATTTTTTCCTCTGAACAACACAACGAAAGTTCACTGTCTGGTTGTATGTATTAACAAAATTTATTGTTAAAATCATGGGTCTTAAAATACTAAAAAAGCTAGTATTTAATATCTTATATATTCATTCAATTGCAAATCCTCTCTCACCAAAACCAAATACTATAATATGTCTTCTTTGGCTGAAGTTCTGAGGTAGTCTATGGTTCAGTAGACTGACAATTCCATTTCAGAGACCGAAGCCCTCCCATGCTATTCTCTCTGGTAGTTTGCTTTATAACCTAATCTCATGTTTGATGGTGTGTCTATTTGTTTATCTGTCTACGTAGGTACTTATATGACCCTAGGCAATAGTATCTGACTGACAGTCATTCAAGTCACTATTTTGAAACAAAAGAATAACATAAATAAACAAATGGCCACAACTTCAGATATTGTACCTATAAGGTATTTTATTAACAAGACATTGAGTTAGATCAATGCTAGCTCTTCCTGGCAGTTCAGCTACATACTAGTCTCATATTTTTATTTTAGTAAGAACACTTGGATAACACAAATGTTATGACTAATATTCTCTATCCACCCAATGTCTTTCATTTTTTTATTGTAAGAATATAGGAAGAAGCAGAAAAATATTAAAAAAATTAAGCAGATTTTTTTTCAAGAGTCATACAAAGATATTCAGGGGGGCAATTAGTGGGCACAACATCCTTTTAAACTAAATTTTTAAGTGTGTTCATTGTCTGATAATGCTAAGTATGAATTATGCAAATTGCCATAGTTTGTTAAATTAATTACTTGTATTCATCAGAATATCATAGGGAAAATGAAAGATATTCACTCTATTTCCAAATGTAGCGCTTTGTTTAATGAGGTTTGGATGATCTGAAATAAAAAAAAAACAGTTATGGACATTTCACCCTGTGAAATTGCATTCAACCCCCATGTGGCTAATTATATTCTGCCTTCCTAAATTTCTGGCTTAATATATTATTCTTCACTTCCTGTCGTAACATACCATGCAATTCTACTATGCCCTGCTAAATAGTTGTCACCTTTATGCAAGGGATGACTGTACTTCAATGGGTGGCTGCAGAGCTACTTTCTAGAGCAGATCCCATATTTGGCCTATTGCCCCTTCCCAGACTCCTGGAAAGAACCAATTTCCCATATATGCACATTGGTGACCTCCCACTGATACATCTTCAGTAGAGTTGCCTGACATCAGTCCCCAGATCCCAACTGTAGGCTAGGTTGGAGAGACCCAGAGACTCTTCCCCTGGGACGAATTTTGCTACAGATTAAATGGTGTTTCCCCCAGTCAAGTTTTTCCTTTGTGACTATATGCTCCTAGAAGGTCTTGGCATCTTCTGGGGACAACAGTTAAGAAAGCTAATGATGCTAAATGTCATAAGCGCTGATTCTGGAGTGCCGATGGAGAAAAATTGGTGGGTGCTCTGCACTCATCAGCAGCTCCTTGCCTGCTCCCAAACCCCTCCCCAACTCACCTCCGCCTCCTCCCCTGAGCACGCTGTCGCATCCTGCTTTTCCCCCCTTCCTCTCTTCCTTCCTCCCTCCCAGTGCTTGTGCCAAGGAACAGCTATTTCATGTGGCAAGCAGTGGGAGGGAGGGGGAAGAGGAGCAACGTGGCACACTCGGGGAAGAGTCGGGGCAGGGCTGGGGGGTACGAGGACCCACCGGTGCCAAGGAAAGTTGGCACCTATGCTAAATGTTATACTCAACTGTCATGGATCCACAGGATCAGTGCTATGGCCCCAACTTTGAAACAGTCTCTGGAGGACCCCTTCAGTGTGCCAGACCCCTTAGAATCCCACTCTTCCCCAGGATAAACCATATGGCTGGATCACCTCCTTAGTCTGGACCTCTGGCCCTTCAGCCCTCCTGCGTCACCTTTGCCAGCATCTTTAGTGACACTCAGCTAGCGTTGTCAAACAGTATAGTTTATTCATTGACTTAAACACAATGTAAGAAATCCTTGGTTAGCAGAGAGAAATGAAGTTTACACCATAGCCCATTCTGGGTAGCCAGAACCCAATCAAGCTGAATCAACCCCATTGTTCAAGCTCTATCTCCCTATCCATCCAACCTCCTTTGTCAGACTCTCAGGTGTGTCCCCCAACTGATTTCAAGAGCCAATGTTTAATTTCCACCTCGCAGTCTCCTTGCTGAGAGGCAGGGAAGTACATATCTCACTGGCTCATTGGTTGCTAGGTTTCCATATCCAGGCAATTGGAGTCACCATTGTCTTCTCGAGAGTGCCCTTGATTTGGGACCTAAGACCCACATAGCCCCGATAGCTAGGTGCTATTCACACCTCCTGTCCTGAAAGCAAACAGACCTCCCTTAGGTAACTATACAGTATATAGAGGAAACTGAGGCACACATAGGCTTCAAAAATATTAGAGAAAATTCTCATTTTGTCACACCTATGAAGGAAACTGAGTTATTCTGTAATATTTTGAGTACTATACTGTATAGATCCTGAAAATTGAATATGTCCCCCTTCTCCCACCCCCAATTTGGACAATGCATGGCACTTTGCACTAGGCCAAGAACTTGGTAGAAAAGGAAGTTTTCTAATGGCTAAATCTATAATATGCATTCACTCTCTGAACTGTGTGTAATGCCTGTTCTAGTTGTATCTGGATTGAACTGTAAAGTACTAAATAATGTATACAAGAAGTAAATCTTATATCTGAGTGACTCTAAACCCTGGAGACTGGTGAATAACAAAATCTATTTCTTCTTTTATTAGTAGTGTTTGGAGACCAGTAAGTGGGATTGTGTATTTCTGTTCTGTTCTGATACCTCTGAACCCTGGTCATCGAGTTTTCTGTCAAACCACTGAGTACTCCCCTGACAGTATGGATGGATGAACCAGTTTAGAACTTGCTTGAACCTTGTCTGAAATACAAACCAAGCACAAATATTCTTGTATGATAGCATTTTCTCCTTCCAGAGAAAATTGCTAGTGAAAATAACAAAATCCTTGCAGCATGTTGACTCACCCTTTCTTCAATATACAAATGTCATCACTTTTGTGGTGTTGAAAATTTACTAGCGATATTCCATAACAAAACTTTTTTTTTTCATCCCACTGCCACCCAACACAGAGAGGCTGTTTAGCAATGAGACCCACCCAAAAGACACAAACTTCCATATTTCAGAAACTAAAATATGTCATTGAGCATTACAAGAATTCTTAATGACTGTAGATTTGGAAATAAAACTATTATTTTAACTAGCACATAATATAATGTACATTCTAAGGTCCTTAGTTTACTTAATTATCTCATAAATACTTCCTAATTAATTACTAATTTACCTTAATTTCCTCTGATAATTTCCCTATCAATCCCTACCTAATTGTTACATTTTCTTGCTTCTTCATTTAACTGGAAAACAATTTTTTGCAATCCATTTTGTGACAAAAAGGTATGATTTATCTGTATGACTTATCTGGTGTACAGATTAGTTGGCACAGCTAATCCTAGGTTTTTCTTTTAGTATGAGGTTTTCCATGCAAACGTGTATGACTGTGGGCCACAATCAAACTAATTAAAAATATAGGACTATAGTGGTCCTCAACTCATGTACTCAAGTCAGCTCTGAACTATAAAATCTTTTTTAGTAATTTCTTATACTGCCTGCTGGAAAAAGAGCTGGATCTTGTGTAAGGACCAGAATAAAATCTTGTGAATGTCTCCAGATTTCCTTTTGAAATGAAAAGAACACTTGTGAGAACTTGCACCTTTGGCCCCATGGAATTGTATTACATTCCAGCAGTTGGTACTTTAGGTGAGACTTTTGTCATCAAGGCTATATTTGTTCATGCCAGAAATTCCTAACATTACTCTACCAAAGAACATAAGAGATCTCCTACCAGCCACTTTACTCAACCACATAGATATCTGAAGAGTAAAGACTTGTCTGAGAATAGTTTTTTAAGGAGTAAGAAACTATCAGTAGTAATTAAAAAATGAATGTACTACAAAACCTCCAGATGTTCTTCTCTTTTTCCTGTCATTGAATCTCCTCAAACCAATGAATGTAAATATCCAAATCAGGGTAGCCCACCATAAGGAGTGAGCATGGAATTGAAGTGAGACTTTGCAATATACCTTTTAAACATGAAGGATTCAGTTATTAGCACAGATGGTAGCAAAGCAATATGAACATAAGTTGGCCAACAGTAGCAATGTTAGAAAGAGACAGCTACTCAATTTAAAAGAGTTGGCAGCATATAGTCCTCTATAATGGTGCAGCAAATTTAATATTGCCAGTGGAGATAGGCTGTATTTTGGGGGGTGTTTTCTGGAATAATTTAAAAAATGCACAGCTCGAATATTAAAAACAATAAAACTAGCTGTCTTATCATGCTGCTCAAATAGACAGAAAAAAGGTTTAACACAGGTCTAAATTATCAAAAGAGAAAATAATAATATGAGTCAAAATCTGCTCCAGGTATATGACATGGTTTGCTGAAAGTCTGGAGGATTTCCTGGGAATCAGCATAAAAGTGACACAGAAGTTCTCTCTCTCTCACTTACATTCCAAGCCTGTTGCTGGATTTACACATGTGCATTTAAACTTCTGAGGGACCAATGCATGGACAGAGAATAGATGGGAAAAAGCAATAGATTTTGTGGATTCCAAAGGCCAATTTATTCATATTCTGTGCTCGCAAGGGGGGAGAGATACCGGCGAAAGAATGACACTCAGCCCAAGAATAATAAGCAAGGTTTTACTGAGGGAAGAACTTACACTCCAAGCTGCGTGGGGAGTCCCTGAGGCACGTGGAGGGGCTGCGGGGGATTGGCCATCTGAGACTGCTGGCCAGGCAAGACTGCACCAAAGGGAGTTCTTTGCAATGTTATATCACCTGTGCTTATCTCATGTCATAACCTAGTTCCAGATTTGGACCTTAGTGTCCAAAATATGGGGGTTAGCATGAAAACCTCCAAGCTTAGTTACCAGCTTGGACCTGGTAAAGCTGCCACCACCCAAAAAATTAGAGTGTTTTGGGGCACTCTGGTCCCCCCAAACCTTCCCTGGGGATCCCAAGACCCAAATCCCTTGAGTCTCACAACTCTCCAGGTGTTCCTGGAGAGATACACAGAAGCAAGCTCCGTGAGTCTAAACAGAGGGATTCCACCGTCCCCGTTTCCAGCCTTGGAAAACAGAAGTTCCGAGAGCTAATCTCTCTTCCCCCCTCACCCAGAGGGAATGCAAAGTCAGGCTAGTAAATCTAACACACACAGATTTCCCCCTGATTTCTTCCTCCCACCAATTACCTGGTGAGCACAGACTCAATTCCCTGGAGTTCCCCACTAAAGAAAAACTCCAACAGGTCTTAAAAAGAAAGCTTTATGTAAAAAGAAAGAAAAATACATAAAAATGGTCTCTCTGTATTAAGGTGACAAATACAGGGTCAATTGCTTAAAAGAAATATTGAATAAACAGCCTTATTCAAAAAGAATACAATTCAAAGCACTCCAGCAACTACACACATGTAAATACAAAATTAAAAAAAAACATATAAATCACTGTCTTATCTTTTTTGTACTTACAACTGGGAAACAGAAGATTAGAAAGCAGGAAACAGAAAAATCCTTCCCATAGCCGAGAGGGACAGATTCAAGACCAGAAAAAAGGACTCACACACAAACTTCCCTCCACCCAGATTTGAAAAAGTCTTGTTTCCTAATTGGTCCTATGGTCAGGTGTTTCAGGTTACTTCTTTTCAGGTAAAAGAGACATTAACCCTTAGCTATCTGTTTATGACATCTCAGGATTATATGGGGTCAACAGCTGGCTACATTTATTACAGTCATAAAGTGTACATATTATATAACCTGACTTGTTTACAGACAAAATCATACCTAACTGTACTAAACCATATCTTAGCAAGGTCTATCAGGCAAAGTTCACTGAACGGCCTGCATCTTCCGCCCATATGCAATCACATACTCGGTCCGCCACTTAGCTTCTTGCCAATCTTCCGCAACCTTGCTCCTATGCTCCCTATCAAGAGCAAAATTACAGACAGGACTTAAGGCAGCTAGAATTTGGTAGCCTGCCTTGGGGTGCAACAGTGAAATTGCTAGGGGCCCTTAAAGGGCATGTGTGAGCAGGGTGGATCCACAGCTCGATCCCTTTGTGTTCTGGACACTGGATAACTTGATTCAAAGGGTGTGCTCTTCCCCCAGTGGCACTGTGGCTTACAAAAGAATATGTTTCCAAACAACACTGTTTATGCAGTACATCTGCACAACTCTAACTCCCAGGGCATGTACTTTTCCCCAAAAATCACAAGGAAAAAATTTAAAAAGAATAAAAAGGCAGCTATGAGTTATCCCTTATCCGTGGGCTTGATTTTACTTGTTCCCCATTATGCTCCCTCCTCCCCATCACCAGCACATTCCTTTACATCCTATTGGCCTTCAAGCATTGTTTTACTTTGGAAAGTGATTGTAAAAATAATAGCCCACAGTCAGCGGGATCCCAGGGCAGCCACACCGAGGTTACTCAGTTAGGGAAAACTTCAAAGAATGGGGCAGACAATCCCCAAAGCTGGTGGATATTCCAAAACACAGATTTACCAAGCCAGCACAAAACAGCTTCTATAATACCTTATTGGTTATCCAGAAGCTAACAACACAGTTCCCTTGAAGCAACCCAGTCTTAGGCCTCCACCCAGACACCCAAGTCAAATATGATGATGATTACTGAAAATCTTATTCATCATATAAGAAAGTTCTACTAATCCCAAAGGATTGGACCCATTAACTCTCAGGTTAATGAATACTCCAGATCTTACCAAATATGTGCTTATAGCCAATTCTTATTAACTAAACTAAAATATATTTAAAAAGAAAAGAGAGTATTGGCTAAAAGATCAGTATACACACAGGCATGAGTATAGTTCTGAGATCAGATCCTTAGTAGATATGGTGAGCTTTGCAGTTGCAAAGAGTTCTTTCAGAATTAGTCCATAGGTTATAGTCCAATATTCATATTCAAGATGATCCAGATGGGACTGAAGATCTCAGTCTTATGATTCAAGCTTCCCCTGCATAAAGCCTCAAGCAGATCTTAGATAAAAACGATCAGGCCCAAGGACTTTTTATACAATTTCAGGCCATCTCTTGACAGCCCAGTGTCCTTAGGTGAACAATAGACAATCATGTTTAGCAGGCTTCCTGCTTCTGAAGTACTTAAAAAAAATTACTATTACTTTTTGAGCCTTTGGCTAGCTGTTCTTCAAATTCTTTTTTGGCCTTTCTAATTATATTTTTACACTTACAGTTCATTTAAATGTTAAGATTTCCTTTTGATCTCTGAATTAAGAGAATACAGCATAGACAGGGACATATATATATATATATATATAATTAAAGGTTAACAATGTAATCAAACACACAAAACACAACATTATCTACCAATATGTCCCTAAAGGTTGAATTTGAGTTATTTATCCTACAGGATGCTTAACCCTTTCTGGTCATATGTCACCCCCGCATTTACTTTCTTAACCACTTCCTTATCCAAAATTGCTCAGTTGCTTTGTGGGGAGTAGCTGATTTACTTTCTAAATACAATTATATTATCATTATGATTTTTAAATAAAGTTTCTCTCTCTGCAGCTGCCAGTGCTGCGCAGTTTCACTTAGGTCTGAAAATGTAGTTATATGCTTTCTCCTTTTTCGTATCACCACCAAGTAAAAAAAAACAGAAAAAAAACTGCAGCTGGAATTTAGATGATAATTTTGTTGAAGATGCACAAGGCTGAACAAAAACCATAATGGTCTTCCTTAGTTTCCAGAAGTAAAATCTTTTTTCTGCAAGTCAAGCGATCAGCTCTGACTCAAACATGCACAGAAAGTAGATATTTTGACTATAAAGACTATTTTTTGGGAAAAGGATGAATTTCTGGCCCCACAAAATTTAATGGCAATATTTTCATTTACTTCAATAGAGTCAGAATTCCATCCACCGATTAAAACTCATTGGGGCTGATCCTTAGATACTCAAACATCTCACTGAAGCTAAGGGAAGGAGGCTAGAGCACCAGTGACCAAAAGAGCTAAATTTGACAGGCTATGGGACAATGGTGTTCAAATAAGCTTCCTCTCAACCATTTCAGATCATGCAAAGTCATTGCTGTCACAGTGGTCCAATTCGTAAACTGACTTGTCAGCCCAGACTGCCTCTGCTCATTCTCCAGATTCAGTACCTCAAGCTGCAAGAAACACTTTGATTCCCAAACCACTTGGGTCTAGGACAGTCGCTGGTCCTGGAGTGGCACAGAGGCACTAGAGCAGACCTGAGGAGCTAGTCCAATGTATTTAGACCAATATAAAACTAGTCTAAAATCAGAATCAGGCCGTCTGTATACCTTTCTTATCTTCAGGAACAAAACATGTATCAGATGAGAGACTTACTACATGATCTCTTCTTCAAAGAAGTAATATGTGTCCTTAATTAAGTTTATGAAATAAGAAATCACAATCGGAGAAGGTGCATTGCTTTACAAAAAAAAAAAATATTTTATTTTATTTTTCCTTCCAAAAGGAGAGAGCAAGTACCAATCTGTATTTTATTCAGATCCTTTAGGATAAACTTTGTCACTGTGTATAAAACACAGTTTCTTCCAAAGGAAGACTTTAGAACCAGAGGACCTTGGTATAAATAAAAAGTGTCTCAAGTTCTTGACTTTTCACCTTGGCTATCTTTGAATCTAATCTTAAGTAAGCACTTACCAGTTATATGATAAAGTCAGAGATTATGGGCCAAATTCTATTTTGAGTTATGCCAGTGAAACCCACTGAAATCAATGTGAGATTGGACTTTTGTGACAGAAAGGAATTTGGGCCAGTGTTTCCAAGAGATAAGAACTGGGCCAATACTTCTTCCACAAAAACACAATTCAGATAAATTTAGGGCCATATGCTGCCCTTGATCTGCACAGATGACTCAGTTAGAGGTCAATGTGAATTCTTGCATGCAGACTTAAAAAAGTATTTTGGGCTCTTCTGTTGCCATCTAGATACTGAAGGAGTTGTTGAGGGGTGGGGGCGGAAGAGGGAAATCTGCTAAAATTAATAGAAGTTAAGCATGCAAACCAACCCTTCTTATTCAGATGAGAGCATAACACACAGGACCAAAGCATGCCTGCTTCTGCACAGGTACACTAGTAAACTCAGATGGCACAGGGAACCTTTTCTCCAAACCCTACAGTACACTTTCTCTATAAAGAGCTACAGTTTGTCTGAATGTGCTGGAGAGCACAGGAGCAGGTCATGGTGCAGCTAATATTGTTTTAAATAATGCCTCCTCTCCCTGCTGCTGAGGCAGTGCACCTCCTCCTCCCACACGTGGCTATGTTTTGTAATAATAATCATAATAAATCACTGATAATACTTCATTCTCTCATAGAGTTTTCATCCATCGATCAAATAATGTTGTGAAATTCGATATATATGCCCAGTTTATAGCGGGGGAGGGAAGAACAAAGAAAAGGCTTAATGTAACCTTTAGAGGACAGGACACAGAGCTACACTTTGCTTATCTTGTCTCTTCTTACTCAGAATAAGAAAATGTCATAGTTTGCTGAGAAGACTTCAGGTCCTGCAGAGTGTGTGGCAGTGCTGTTGTTCTGGAATTTGCTATGTTTTTTTTTAGAAAGCTCTCATATAGTAAGTAGGGTCAGACTGAATCTATATCTGTACAGCCAACCTTCAAGTAACATCCATGGTAGGAGCTTCAGGAACTGTGGGTACGGGTTCTGTGAATGGTAGTGTTCCTGCAAAGTCAATGCAGAACCAGTGGCCCAACACTGTAGAATCTTCTGGATTAGAGATAAAATGTTGTAGTGTCACTCCACACTGTTGAACAGTTGCTGTGTCACACCCTAGAGGTTGCTGTATTTCAGTACTAGGTGAAGTGATCCTTATGTATTGTTTGTAAAATTTGAGTTTATAAAGTGCTTTGTAACTGTTTGAGAAAAAAGGGTTTTTAATGTAAGGCAATATTATTATCGTCACTTTATTAAATAATAATACAAGGTCTCTTTCTTTAGACATTAAATCTAACATGAAATACAGTTCTTGACAGCATGCAGTTACAGAACAGTGTGTTAAAAGGTTGACAATAACAAATAGCTTTTGAACACCAGCCACTGCAGTGCATATGTACTATGCAGTATGTGAATAAGATTGCAACAGCTTTAACCAAGTGAGATTAAAACAGAGACAAGAAAATATGGAAGCAGCAACAGAAAAAAACACAAGAATAAAGAAGCAGACAAACTAGAGATTTGTTTATTAGGAAATAAATCAAATAGGATGAGAAGCACAAAATGTGTTGATTGGCAATTCACACTGGCTCTCTCTTAAATCAAGAGTTCATCCGCACCCTTGCTGGGACAGTGAATGCAGGAAAAGGGACCAGATGAGTTTTTCAATATAAACGTTAAGGACTGACAAACTTCTTATATTAATATTTTGAAAGGCTTGGATAAATCCCACATGAATGGGGCCTTATCTGAGAAACATCTAAATTTTTTTAAAGTAGTTCACTACGCTTGCTGCTTTGATGATATGCTCTGTTGGTCTTTCCCAAGGCATGCAGTGGAAAGCATCACTAAGTGTGAAAATGTAGTGAAGAAACCAGGCAAGTATGATGGCCTCAAACTGAAGCAGAGGTATCTATACAAACAGTGGAGATTTCATTAAAGATATATAGCCAGGAGAAGGGTGGTAAAGTTGCATTTTTGGGAAAAGTCTGGAATGAGATAAAAAGGACCTCTGAGTTTAGTTGGAGTGGAGTGGGGAGCAGGGTGAAAAAGGTATTGGTCATAGGCAGTTGCTGACAAGAAATCTTCTTTAGGTCTTCAAATGGAATTGAAAGTGAGGAAAAAGATAAAGGCCAAAATATTCAATGCCTAGAGTGGTCTGATTTTCAGAACTATCGAGTACTTAAACATGGATTTACCTGCTAAATTCTAGGCATTCAAGTTTGAAAAATTTGGTCCAAATCTTTTCCTTATGTACAGTGGCAAAAATGCACATGACTTCAGTAGGACCAGGATTTCCAAGATTTAGCCCTTGAAGTACACTCCTGCAAAGTAGAGAGAACCTTCTTGAATCTACTTCTAGCCCTTAAATCCTACTAGAGACTTCCGGAGTGTGCTCAGCATCTTGCAGTATCAGGTATTTAAAGAGGCAGATGGCAAGGAGTCTGGGGAATGGATAGGAAACTCAGAACTTCTAACCAGACAAAGTTTTATCAGTCTCATCTATACACTTATTAGATAGTGTTGCTAATTAGAATCGGAGATATCTGTATAGTCAAAATTCTGTGTAAAAAGGGTGGTATGCTACACAGAGAGCAATTAGTACATAGCTATAAAGAAACACATTACAATTCTGCCAATTGTCATGACATTTATTTTACTGAGAGATGCAGCTCCTGGAGTCCTGCATGCATATGAGAATCTCAACTTTCATTTTTAGAAAAGTAAATTTCTAGCCCTCATGATTGTGAAGAAAAGCTTGAAAACGTGAACCCTAAAGGTTAAAACAAACACAGAAGGCAAATAAAATAATAATAATAATAATAATAATAATTTTCTATAAAACAGCATTTTTTATTTAAAAAAATCTTACAATTTTTAAGCAATCCTCATGGGTTTTTTGGAGCATGACTCATGATTTTTAAATTCTGGATACTGACAATATTCTCACAGTCTGGGCCTGACAAGTCTTTTCATTTGAGCAGTCTTATATCCCAATTCTGCAATGAAGTCCATTCAGGTGACTGGACCTCAGACAAGAGTAATATTTCAGGGACTTCAGTGAAGTTACTCCTCATTCAGAATCAAAGACATAACAGATTTCATAACGTGGTCATATGTCAGAAAAATAATGTGTTTCAATCAGCTCTAAAATGCCAGTATTTTGTAGCAGCTCATTTTCAGTCAATCAAAAAAAAAAAAAGTACAAATCCAAACACTGACTATTGATAGAAATAATGCTAAAATCTGAACATGTTAGCTCCTGGTCTTATTTGTTGACTTCCTGTAACTCAGAAATATTCTCTAATCCAAAATACATTTTCTGAGTTTTCTCAACTTTCTGTTGTAGCTTTGTGAAGTATTAAAGATTTGACCAAGATCTACAAGTAAAGATACATACATCTTTCTTTGCCTTAAACCTTCATGCTAAGTGCAGAATTCACACCTTTTTGCTGCAGCATTTTATTAACCATTCCTTTTTCATCAGAAAGTCACATACTATCCATGAGAGTGGCATTGTCGATTAGAAGTGTGGTCCAACTCATAAAATAAGAAAACAAACATCTCAACAAAACTTGCATTCCTGTTATTTGCTTTGGAAAAGAGAAGCATGAAGTTCACCAAGACAGGAATCTTACAGATATGTGACTGGCAGTAGCTTGAAGGCTATGCCCTGTTGTAGTAGAATCCAGAGAAAGGAAAAAAGCTGCATATATTAAAAAAATTATGCTAACATATCATACACATTTCCTTTTAATTTGGAATAGCACATGTAGTGGGCAAATCATGAAAGTGCCTACATTTTTTATTGACATGAGTTAATTGTTCTTTCTGTTGTCAGGTACAGTACATAAACCAGCTTTTCAAAAGGAAAGGAAAATGAAAATGATTTTCCTTTTTTTCCCCACTGCCCACAAATGTCCCTAACCATCAAATAAAAATATAACTAGACATAATTTTAAAATACAACTCCAGGTGAAAACTAAAACTGCAAACTGTCATTTTTCAACCTTGCAAAAGCTTTGGGATTCTTTGGGAAATGAGTGGGAATAAAAATGTATCTATATTTTTGTGATGACAGCTACTGCCAGATGTGGGGTTGAAGTTAAATTTTCCTGTCTCACTAAATTTCTGCCTGTCCATTTTCCAGCATTTTCAGGCCTACTGTTTCCAACAGTCCATTATTCTTTGTTTCGTGGAAGTAGTTATATGCCCTGGCACTTCAAGAACAAGTATGCATCAAACACAGCCATGCTCAAGTTGAGGGAGAATTAATTAAAGTGCCAAAAAATCCATGATGAGCAAAGGGAACAATTGGCTTGATATTCTGTACTTTAGATTTACTCCTAAAATCCTAAGGGCATGAGAAGTTGCTGCTGTGAATATCTACGACACGTTGAAACAATTCTACTCCTCTCCATACTGTTATCTCCTCTCCATACTGTCTATACCCAGATGTTAGACAACCACTGATCCTACAGAGACACCCACTGTTACTCACACCTTTTTTTTAGCCTCTCACAGGTAGTGGTGAGGAGAGGACCTGGGGACAGAAGATATGATGTTCTCCTCAATGAGAGAATAACAGGGGGGATGAAAGCCTGAAGAGCAATTATTATAGTAGCTAGCAGTAGGGAAGAGAGGGTCCTGGGGTTGAAATGGAGCAGATTCTTATGCAGTCTCTCTGCCACATTAGAACATGAGGAAGCTGTTTGTAGTTGGGAGAGACTGCTGCACATGGTGGTGATTTACTGGAATTACTTCCCCTGGTGTGCTGGACAAGGAACTGTGGTTTTCACAAGTCTAGAGCTGTAAGAAAAGAGGAAATAGACTAGATCTGAAGCCTGTTGAGGAAACCAGCACCACGGGCAATAACCCAGTTGCTGGTGATCCAGTGCAATCTTCTAACATAATTGGAACAAAGTTAAATTTCAGACAATAATGGTCTAAATAATACAGCATATGTGTGAATTCTGTCTGTGTGCACACACATGTGCACACACACTTCAACCAACAACATATCAACAGCACAGGCTCAATCCTGCCTTTGCTGGTGGCAATGAGAGTTTTGCAAATAACTTCAATGAGAATAGGATTAGGGCCTCAGTATCCTGGCACACAAGAGAAAACTGAATAGAATAGGTGCATGTTAAGTCAATTTATCATCTATCTGTCAGTGTAAATTCTTACTGCTGGCCATTACTATAGTATCTGAGATCACGTCTGCTTAAAAAAGTTGCACCAGTTTAACTAAATGTCAGTTGTATTTGTTTGAACAATGGCAAATGCCTCTATGGACACTCTGATATTAATTTAGCCCAAGTTTACATTGATGTTGTTTAATTTTGGAAGTAATCAACTTAAGCTAAATTGTTATAAACTGGGTCTAAATCAAATTAAAAATGCATGCTGGGAACCCATTATAAATGGGTCCACAGCTACTAGTAACCCTACTACCTTTTTCCAGCTTCCTTCTCCCCATGTACACTCTGCTGGGGCCCGTAAGAACTTCAGTTTGCTACAGCATGTAGAGATGAGTTTACCCCCTTCTCCAACCCAGTGCATGTAACCTATGAATTTTCTTTCAGGACCCAAGGATCAAGTCTACAGCTTTTTTTTTCCCATTTTTTTAAAAATATGGTCATGTGATTAAAAAGCCAGAGTTACTGCATTCACTGAAATTCACCACTTTATTTGGGTTCTTTTCATTATTTTATAGACAGCAACTAAATACATTTCAACATTACTTTCAAACTTTTTTTTTTAAGCAGTAGGTAGTTTCACCACCTGTCTAGTTTTCACAAATTAAAGATCAAATCTTATGCCTTAGCTGAACAGTTCTTTTTGTGATTGGGGGTTGCTCTGAACCACCAGTACACTCTCTTGATACCAAGGCCAGTCAAAAACTGATCTGTTTCCTCATGTAGATAAGTGAATCCTGAGAGCTCAGCGGCTCACAGCCATAAGAGGCTTGCCAACAGCCAGAGATTGCTGGGACCTAATGACACCTCCTATACCCATATCCTTTTCTTGTCATGTCAACTTCAATAGGGGGCCAGGACAGTGTAGCATAAGTCACTCCAGGCTTCCTTTCTACAGGGAGAAGCCTCAGCACTCCTGCACTGCACAAACCAGTGAAAATAGGGCCCAGGATCTTGCCTTTAATGTGTTACTATGGAAGCAATACAACAGGTAATAGTAGTATCCAACATATTCCTAAAGTCTTACATTTATTAAATTTTAAATAAATATATACATACTTACATAATAAAAATTGAAATAATAGCAGTGGGATTAGTTTTTTGGAACAGAAACTATTTTGAAAAGTGTCTTGAAATGTGATCTCTATTACATTGAAAGCAAGCCACAACAGCTGCATAGGAAACTGTCAGTGTAAAGGCAGAAAAAGAGGCAAATGAAAAAAAATCTTGTGGCTAATCTAGTGCCATGAATCATATCCTGACCAAAGGAGAAACGACAAAAGAGAAACAGACTCAGAAGATTTATGCAAACAAAGAGCTAAGTGCTTCACAAATGTGTATCATTTTGAAATGAAAGGGAGTTCTATTCACTGGGAGTATATGGGATTAGACCCAAAATATGAATACCATGAAATTACACCAGAATTGATTATATCCATGGTACCAACAATTAATGAACTGATCCATAAATATTTAGGCTGCTACTTAAGTGCAGCATTTGCAAAGGTAGCAAGTTCCAGAACCTTCAGCCAAAACCATTCACTTTTTGGACATCAAATATCTGGTACTGCCAGACCCAGTGGCTTGAGTCAGATTTTTAAATGCATTATGCATTTTACTATTCTGATTGTAGTCAAATAAATATAGTTTCATTTTAAAAGATGTTTCAGTGGCAGGCACTATGTGAAAGCATATACAGAAGTTATTATTAACCAACAATGTTCTGAAATGTTCAGACATTTTTCTATTGCACTTTCAATGTCTATGTAGTATTGGATTTGGAAATGAAAAAATTACACTGAAAGCTTTTCTATAATTTCCAGCTGGGACAAGAAATACAAGTGCCAGGATATTGTGAAAACAAGACTTGACTATGAAAATTCCAACCCTGTTTTGCAGAGTCATGAGGTCAAAGTAATTTAAATAAGAGTACAATTTTTAAATTGCCATCTGACCGTGTTAAATGCGAATTCTTGGATTTGGTACAGGGATAACTGGATAAAATTCTATGGGCTATTTTACACAGGAGGTCAAGTAGTGATTTAATGGTCTTTCTGGCTTTAAAAATCTATGACTCTATCACCAAACCTGAACTCTTAACCTTTCGAGGTTCAACAATCTTTAATTTGTATTTCTGCCTGTGTTTTGCTCCCAATGTAATTACAAATTATCACCTGCAACAGTCACCACTTGGAACCTATCAGGTCACATCCATATCATGAAATTAATCATTTCCAATAACTTTAGTCTATTTAAGGTGTATTGTATTCTGTATATATTTTGTCCTGTTTGTCTACTCTATACTAATGCAAAATATATGCATATATCTTTATATATTAACAGGGACAATATGTATTAACAGGGACAATATAGAATGTGAATAATATGAGGGCCAGATGAGTATGAGTCCATACTCAGGCACTCAGTGGGAGTATGTAAGGATCCCCCTACTCCTTTTATAACCCACACAATGTCCTGTCACAGGTCAATCAGGGGAGTTCAAGGACTGCTGTCTTGGTGAATCTTCAGCAGTGGGGAGGAGATTAATCCATGCCCCCTCCAACCCAATTCCATGTTGTCTACTGGCTTTTAAAGCAGGATGGCCATGATGCAGGAGCAAGACTGCACCATCCTAAATGATGGCGTACTTTGAGTTTCAGTCAAGCGTATGAGGGAGCTCAAGGCAGGACTGTATCTCCATGAGGCCCAAGTTGTTCCCAGGTTCTCTATGAGTCAGTGCAAATATTCATGTCTGCAGCTCAATATCACAGTTTTCCCAACAATCTTCATGATAATATATAAAATGTAATATCTTACATAACTTCAAGTAGTAAACTTTATTATGATTATAAATGATAAACATTAATGGACTATTAATCCATATAATAGTACTGCATTTTTCACAAAAGTACATTTAACTCATTTAAAATTCTCTTTAGAACCTTTCTGACACCTTCTACCAGAAAATTACTTAATTTTATTTATCCCTAATCCCTATCCATACTTCTTTGCTTCTGCTAATTACCAGTCCAATTTTTCTACTTTTCGTTCAGATCACCTTTCATCATAATTCCCATAAATTAAAATACAGCTGCTCATGAGGTTTAGGATAAATGTGTATATTTTGTTAACCAAATGACATACAATAATATAGCCAAGAAGACATCACATATAAATCATGTGAAAATATTCTATGTGATAAAGCTTTTAATTTATTGTTATATGTATAATTATTCAGACAAGTGTTTATTGTTTTAATTAATTGGAAAATTAATTAATTTTGTGGGAATTATATTATTAGTTTCAGTATTGAGCTTGTACTGAATTTGCCAACTAGATTCTTCTAAGTATAATTTCATGAAAAATCAACTGTTACAGTTCAGAGGTCAAATACTAGCACAGAGTTCAGTTAGAACTGAAACAAAAAGGGGTGCTAAAATAGGTTTGAGGCCCCAATCCTGTAAAAATATAATGTTTAACTTTAAATAATGTGTTTAACTTTATCTACTCTGAATATTCCTGTGAAGTGCATGGACTAGATCCTTAGCTGGTATAGAGTCGCCTAAGTACACTAAAGTCAATGGAACTTGTCCATGTATGTTGATATACATCAGCTGATAATCTCACCCAACACAACTGCACACAGCTCATAAACTTAAGTTCTTGCATAAGTCTTAGAAAGATCAGAGCCTTCATTTTGTCTAGTTTACTCATTTGATAGATGACCGTGTCACATGTACAGTGCTATAGTTAGGACTGAGAAGGGACCTCTCCAAAATCCTTCTTTTGTAACTGTTCATATTACTGTGGCAAAAATGCCTCTTTTAGTCTGACACTTTCCATGCGTGGTTGCAATCTGAGAATAATTATTTTTACCAGGTTTCCTTCTAAGAAATATTATAGGAGAAATTATTAGTATTTGAAGACATAATTAGGAATTTGTATTTATTTTAATAGCATTTTAAAACTACTTTTATTATTTCACTATGCCAATACAATTTGCATGATAAAAATTACAGAATAATTTCTATTCTTCCCTACACATACTGGTGGATAGCAATATGTGTCCAAAAGTTCCCAGGTCTGGGTAAGAGGGAAACATCAATTCCATTACATTCTTCTGCCTGTCTGTCAGGCTATGTCTACACTGCATGCCAATGGCACTAGCATGCAGGGTATGTGTAAGTACACACTGCGGTGAAAAGGAGGCTGTATCCACACTGAAGTGTGTAGCTACACATGGTAGTAAATAGTTCTGGTGTGGGGAGGCTGCAAGGAAAGGCTCTTCTACCTAACCCCTGCCAGAACCTTTCCCCACTGCTTTAGCCTTTCCCTGTGCTGTGGAAAGACTCTGCAGAACCTTTCCCCGCCGCTTCCCTGCTGCAGGAGTCTGACCCTGCATCAGGAAAAGGCTCCAGCAGCTTTCTGTACTGGAGAAAGGCTCTAGCACTGTCTATATTACTATTTATACTCGTGGTAGGTGGGCATGCAAGGTATGTACTTTACATGCCACAATTAAGTGCGTGCGCAGTGTAGATGGACCCTAAGACACCCTGGAGTTTCCCACAACTACTAATTCATATGACTGGAACTCCATAGGTTTGGGATTTAGGACAAAGCTGTGGATGAGGAGTGGTTCTCCATGGTATACTCCCATCATATATAAAAGGATTTCCATCTTTCAAGAGGAATCAGCCCAAGAGTTATGAATGTTTACAATGTGGGTAGTATGGACAATCCAGCTTTGTCCAGGTGTCCTAGGACCTGTGGGCTTGAGGGGATGAACCTCTTTCCTGTTCTGTTCAGAAGCAAATTCTCCCTTGAGAAAAGTATTCTTCTGTATTTTCCTAATCCCCCACATGAATAAACCTGCTTAGAGGTCAGCATGTGCCCCCTAGTCTGTAATAAAAGGTATCTTCTAGTTTTATGTTCCATGATTGCCTACTATTTACACTTGCAAAATTGCAGATACAAAATCGGAAAGTCCATCAGATCCAGCATATACCTGCTGAATTCCTGGACTGCTAATGAATTAGAATCTAGTTCACTCTGTGAGGGAAAAGTGAGAGTTTGTTGGAGTTGAGGAAAGGAGGAGGAAGTCAGGTGTAAGAAAAGGATGAGGTTGTGAGGAAGGAGAAAAAGAATAGGAGTAGGTAAAGAGTGAGGCCTGGTCTACACTACGCGTTTATACTGATTTTAGGACCGTTAAACCGATTTAACGCTGCACCCGTCCACACAACGAGGCCCTTTATATCGATATAAAGGGCTCTTTAAACCAGTTTCTGTACTCCTCCCCGACGAGAGGAGTAGCGCTGAAATCGGTATTACCATATAGGATTAGGGTTAGTGTGGCCACAAATCGATGGTATTGGCCTCCGGGCAGTATCCCACAGTGCACCACTGTGACCGCTCTGGGAAGCAATCTGAACTTGGATGCACTGGCCAGGTAGACAGGAAAAGCCCCGCAAACTTTTGAATTGCATTTCCTGTTTGCCCAGCGTGGAGCTCTGATCAGCATGGGTGGCGATGCAGTCCCAAATCCAAAAAGAGCTCCAGCATGGATCATATGGGAGATACTGGATCTGATCGCTGTATGGGGAGACAAATATGTTCTATCAGAGCTCTGTTACAGAAGACGAAATGCCAAAGCATTTGAAAAAAATCTCCAGGCTATGATGCAGAGTCCACAGCACAGTGCTGTGTGACAAGTGTAACGGAAAGCCAAAGAATCAAATGGATGCTCATGGAGGAAGGGAGAGGGGACTGAGGACTCCAGCTATCCCACAGTCCCCGCAGTCTCTGAAAAACATTTGCATTCTTGGCTGAGCTCCCAATGCCTGTAGGGTCAAACACGTTGTCCGGGGTGGTTCAGGGTATATCTCATCAATTTACTCCCCCTCTCGCCCCCGTGAAAGAAAAGGGGAAAAATCATTTTTTGACTTTTTTCAATGTCACCATATGTCTACTGCATGCTGCTGGTAGACACGGTGCTGGGGCAATGAACAGCAGCATCCTCTCCCCTCCCTTCCCCGGTGGCAGATGGTACAGTGCAGTAGGACTGGTAACCGTCCTCGTCATCAGCTCGTGAGTGCTCTTGGTTGGTCTCAGGTGAGGTCAGCCGGGGGTACCTGGGTAAAAATAGGAATGACTCCCGGTTATTTCCGGCAGATGGTACAGAAAGGCTGGTAACCATCCTCATCATAGCAACTGGAGGCTGAACTCCATTAGCCCCCCCCTTTCATGTCTAATGAAAAGATTCTGTACTACCTGGACTATCATAGCAGCGGGATGCTGCGCTCCTCTCTCCTCCACCGTTTAATGTCCTGCCTGGACTATCATAGCAGCTGGAGGCTGCCTCTCCCTCATTTTATCTCACTAAAAAGTCAGTGTTGCTTATTCCTGCATTCTTTATTACTTCATCACACAAATGGGGGGACCTTGCAATGGTAGCCCAGAAGGGTTGGGGGAGGAGGGAAGCAACGGGTGGAGTTGTTGCACAGACACCCCCTAGAATGGCATGCAGCTCATCATTTCTGTGGGATCTGACATGGAGTGGCTATGCTCTCTGGTTTTCTGATACACTGGTTCTCTAGTACACTTGCCTCATATTCTAGGCAGGACTGACTCTATTTTTAGATACAACATATAGGAGGAAATGATCCGGGAGTCATTCCCATTTTTGTCTTTGCGCCCCCGGCCGACCTCAGTGAAGGTCAGCCAGAAGCACTCATAACAGCAGCAGATGGTACAGAACGACTGATAACTGTCATCTCATCGCCAATTTACAATGGCACAGCAGACGGTACAGAACGACTGATAACCGTCTCTGCTACCTTGCAAAGGCAAATGAATGCTGCTGTGTAGCACTGAAGTACCACCTCTGTCAGCTGCATCCAGTACACATACAGTGACAGTGACAAAAGACAAAACAGGCTTCATGGTTGCCATGTATGGCCTCTGCCAGGGCAATCCAGGGAAAAAGGGCGCGAAATGATTGTCTGCCATTGTTTTCAAGGAGGAAGGAATGAGTGAAGACATTTACCCAGAATCACCTGCAAGACTGTTTTTGCACCATAATGCATTGGGATCTCAACCCAGAATTCCAATGGGCAAGGACGACTGCGGGAACTATGGGATAGCTACGAGATAGCTACCCACAGTGCAATGCTCCAGAAATCGACGCTAGCCTTGGTACATGGACGCACACCACCGAATTATTGTGCAGTGTGTGGCCGTGTGCATTCGACTTTATACAATCTGTTTTACAAAACCGGTTTATGTAAAATTTGAATAATCCTGTAGTGTAGACGTACCCTGAGGGTCAGGATGTGATAGTGTGCCAATAGCATCAACAAGGGCCAGGTTCACTTTGTCTAAGGAGCCCCTTCTCACAGCCTTATTTCAACTTCTGACTCTGGAAAATTAAAATATAACCTCCTTAGTCTGGTCATGTTTCTAGGTGGGTCTTCCCTAATCACAAGCATTTGGAAGTCCTTGGAACATGGCATCACAAGTACCTCTTTTCTGGGGGAAGACGAAAATCCAGCAAACGAAACATCATAACCCAATATGTATATTTACATACATTAAATCATGTATCTGGAGTGTGACCAGGTAATTATAGGCCTGTCAGTCTGAAACTGTCATAAACCAGGATGTGAGAGGTCTTGCCTAGTGGTTGGAGCAGAATCAGAGGTCAGAAGAAGTGCCAAAGATCAGAGCCAGAGTCAGGAACCAGGAGTCAGACCCAAGGGTCAGAGCCAGAGTCAGGAACCAAGGAGGGGAGAAGGGCTGGATCGGACTGGGCAGGAGACAAGCAAAGCGGGGAACAAGACAGGATCAGGGCTGGAGCAAAGCTAGGAGCAAGGCGGGCACAGGAGAGATCACAGCTACCGGTGTATGTGTTGAGCAGCAAAATATCAGTTGTTGAAGTTCAGCTTAAAAACAGGCTTGCTGACTTCCTTGGCCTGTCTGGCACAGTGGTCAGTCAGGAGGCTCAGCTTGTAGCTCAGCTGTGCACACAGACTGCCCAGAGACTGGGCAGATACAGCTGTAATCCCTGATTACTGACAATATCACCCTTCTCAAGGGTGCCTTCTAGGGTCCCCTAGACCAGGCTCCCTGCTATGAGCTCAGTGAAATGGTCTCACCAGCTTGTGGGCATGGATATTTTTTTGCATGTTCCCACAACCAGTCATCAGAATCATAACCCTCCACCAAGTAGTGGAGCTTTCCCCAAACTCATATAGCGTTGAGAATCTGATGGACGAGGTATTCCACTTGTCCCACCATGATGAGTGATAGAAGTGGGTTGGATTAGCCCGAGAGGGTTCTCATGATAGGCTTTCAGGAGGGAAACACGGAACATGGGGTGGAATTTCATTTGCTCAGGCAGATGAAGCCAGAATGTATTAACCTGTTCAATGATTTAGAATAGTCTCATGTATTGGTGATCTAACTTAGCCACAGGCTGAAGAGACTGGAAGTTTCAAGTTCACACCCAGGCCTTGTCTCTGACAGCTAGGGTAGGTGTGGCTTAATGGGCCTTATCTGAATTCTGCGTATAGAGATTTTAGCAGCTTCTAGATGTTCTATGAGCTCTTGTTGATATACTGTAAATGGGTGACCAGGTCCTCTGCTGAAGAAATTGAGGAACTTGTAGGCAGTGCTGGGTGGAAGTGATGGTTGAAACCATAACTGGTATAAAACAGGCTTTGCTGAATGTAGCCATAAATCACATTTTATAAGCCAATTTGGCAAATGGGATCAAGAGACCCAGTAATCTTGGCGATAATTCAGGAAGTGCCAGAGATACTGTTCTAGCATCTGGGTCACCCAGTCTGTCTGCCTATTAGTCTGTGAATGATATGCAAAGGAGACGAAGAGTTCTATCTTCAAGAGTTTGGAGAGCTCTCATCAGAAACAGGAAGCAAACTGTGTGCCTCCATCCAACACAGTTGTCTTTGGAGTCAGAAGATATGTTCAAGAAAGAGGTAGGCAGACTCCAGGGAAGTGGGAACCATGCCAAAGGAAATAAACTGTAGGGGCTGAAGGAGACTGAATACCCTTTTTCTAGGGTTCTTAGTCCAGGAACACATCTTACAGGAGTCAATGCATTTCCTAATTCATGAGTGCATACCTGGCCACCAGAAATTTTGTAAAACCAGGTTCCCAGTTTTAATTTGGTCAAAATGATCAGTGAGCCAGGAATCATGCCATAATTCAAGAACCTGGAGTCTAGGGGGATTGTATGAAATATAAATGTGGTCTTGGTGGTAGAGAATTCCATCCTGTAACCGAAACTCTGAATCAGGCTGGGTGTCTATAACACTCAAGGTCTGGCAAGTCTGGGTGGTGAAGGGATTGCAAGGCAGCAGGGACTGAATGAGTGATATTAGGACCTTGTTCACTCTTTCAAGGGCTAAATTGGATGGTTTAAGGATGACTGAACATCTTATCATAACTTTGCAAATTCTCCTTGAAGACCAGGGCATCTGCCTTCCCATTTCTCATATATGGGTGGTATGTCACTTTGAAATCAAATTGTGTGAAGAAGAGCAATCAGCTGATCTGGCACTGGTTTAGGTTAGGGGCTATACAAAGGTACTCCAGATTTTAGTGGTCCATAAGAACCTGAACTGGGAATTGGGCTCCTTCAGGAGATGATGCCATTCCTCAAAAGCCACATTAATTGCAATCGGCTCCGTGTCCCAGATGTATTAGTTCCACTTGGCTCAATTTAATTTTCTGGAATAAAAGGCACAAGTGTGTGGATTACACAGTTCTTATAGGGAAGTTTGATTCATTGCCCCCCCCACAATGAAAGGCTTGGTAGGGTCTGGATGGACAAGGATCGGATCAGTAGTAAAAGCCTTCTCCAGCTGATCAAAGGAAGACCTCAAGGGACCAGATGGTCTGGCTCTGCTTACCGAGAAATGATATAATGGGAGCTATCAGATGGGAAAGAATCTTGATGAACCCAGAGTCGCCTGCTTCCTGGGATAAAACTCCTGGTCTCTAGAAGAAAATCCTCTACCCTTTTCTATTGGATCTGACTTCTGTTCCCAAACCAGAGTCCACTACCTGTAAACTCAGATTTACTCACTTATTCCAGGGCTTATTTTGTGTTATTTCTATGTCTTTCATGAGTGCATTAACAGTAGCAATCTATTATCATTTATACAATCAGAACACATATAAATTCCAACTACCTTAACAAAACACAGTGTGAAACTATTGATAAGCACATGTAAATAAGGCTGGTCAGAGCTGTTTCCCTGCTCCCTTTTCCCATGTATAGGGTACAGAAAGTTCTGTCCCTCCAGGTGTTCTAGCTGTCGTGCTTACACCTGAAAACTCAGAACATTTGGTCAAGCTTGGGATAAGCATATAGACAGTTTGCATCTTTTCTAAACTTAACACTTGGACATTTTGAAATTCCCCTATCATAGGTTTTATTAGCATTCAATGCATTTTAAAAAGGATGATGCTAATCAGTTCACACTTCTTTCTTATCCTTTTAAAATTAGTTAGCAAGTTGAGCTGACATTTCAGGGTGAACTGACAACTCTCTAGTCAGATCAAATGATATGATTGAAATAGACTATTGAATGTGTATATGTAATAACCTGGTTTTGAATGAAGATCTGCTACTCTAATATTCCAGCAGCAACACAGGGATAAACACTTTGAGTTCATCTAATTTTTATGATATCACATATTTTTATTGTTTGCTTTTATTGCATTTTAATGAAAGTTTTCCTGGAGATTAATGTATAACCCTGAGTTTTTATTTTGTCTTTTCTTCTTACAGCTTTCTGAAGCATCCAAGTTTACTTTATCAGCCTACTCAAAGAGAAGGAAGCTAATCTAAACTGTATATGAACTTAGCCCAAAGGAAGTAAAATTCTCTGACTGAGAAAAAGTGAGCAACAAAGAAAGCCATATAAAGTATAAGCTCTACCTATGTATGTATTCAAAGTTAGCTTTACTTCAGTTTCAACCTACATTTGTGAAACTGCTGCATTTTACTCTATTGTGCAAGTGTGTTTCCCAAATTTTGATGACTATGGATGCAAGCTATTTTGCTCTAGTCAGATTCATAAATATTGAGAGTATGCACTTTACTGGTGCATTTTAAGTTTGTGCCATGCACAATGGAAAACTTCAGAAGTGTTGGTCAAACCACATGAAACTTCTGCTGTATCCCTCATTGGGTGAGCCTAGCCCATGTGATCAGAATGGGCCAAAGTTAGTTTCTCCTGTTTTCAAAGCAAGAGATTGTGTTTATCCAACCATCTCACTCTAAAATGTGAAAGATTTGCTTTTTTTATCACAATGAAGATCTTATAGGACCACCATACACACGTTATAGCAACTCTAGAGTATTTAGCCTGTGTATCTAATAATGACTAGTTCCTAGCCTACTGTGTTACTAATTACATTTTTAGTGGCCATGGTGTTCATTTATTTATACTGTTTTAAATTCTGATGGGTGCAGTAGCTGAGCTTGACCTACATGCATTTTCCTTGAAAACTGAGACCTATTATAGCCATTGTATTCAGATGGCAGATGTGACATAACAGTACAGTGCTAATTTTAGAACTAAGCAAATCATAGGCTGGAAGGGACTTTGAGAGATCATATAGTCCAGCTCTCTGCAGTCAGGCAAGACCAAATATACCTAGATCATACCTGACAGCTGTTTGTCTAACTGATTCTTAAAATTCTTCAGTGATGGTGATTCCACAACGTCCCTTGGAAGCTTATTATAGTGCACAACTATCCATGTAGTTTGAAAGTTTTTCCTAACATCTAATCTAAATCTCCCTTGGTGCAGGTTAAGGGTACGTCTACAATACGAAATTAATTCAAAGTTATTTTATTTGAATTTCCAGAATCGAGTTCATAAACTCAATGTTATGTGTCCCCACTAAAGCATGTGAGTTCAGCGGAGTGTTTCCACAGTTCCAAGGCTAGCATCAAATGGCGGAGTGTTGCACTATGGTAGCTATCCCACAGTTCCCAAAGTCTCTGCCGCCCATTGGACTTGGGGGTTAAGCTCCCAGTGCATGGTGAGGCAAAAACATTCTTGCGGGTTTTTCTGGGTGTGTGCCATCACTCTCTTCTCCTTCCATGAAAGCTAGGGCAGACACCATGCTGCCAGCAGACGGTGCAGCATGGTTCACCGCCTGTCTCCTGTTACGTTGAATCCACTTCAAATGTCCTCTCCTCTTTTGATCTACTCTTTCATCTAACTGTTTCCTGCCGTTTCTTGGCCATCATGAACAGAGCTGCACAGCTTCTGCTGCTTTCTCCAGATTGTCGGTCCTGGGCTCCCGTGGAAGCTACAGAGGGTAACAATTCCCTGATGTTTCTCACCCATTGTGAACAGATCCACACAGACAATCTAGAGAAAGCGTGATCTCTTGTGATAGTGGACAAAGAGGTGCTGTCTAACCACTTGGGATTGGCCCTGGGGAGCAGGAAATGGAAACCAGAAGAGCTGGAGCAGCCACTGTGGAGCCCAGGATTGGGCCAGTAAACTGTTAGGAATCCCTGAGCCTCTCCTTCCCAGCCTGGAGCCAGCTGCCTGCTCCTTCAATCTCAGTATCTCCCCTCACTCTCTCTCCTATCCATCTGCCCCCGCATCCCCTACTCACAGGAAGCTTCAGCCAAAACACAGTACTTCAGCAGGGGTTCAGTGCCAAGAAGAGTGGGATCATTACCTCCCATGTCTTACGTAGGACACTCCATTAAAACACTCCAGAATATTAGCCTTTTTTCAGTACTGCATCGCATTGTTGGCTCATATGGAATTTGTGATCCGCTAGAACCGCCAGATAATTTTCTGCATTTCTATTGCCTAGTCAGTTATGCCCCTCTGCATATTTGTGCAGTTGATGTTTCCTTCCCAAGTGTAGTACTTTTCTCTTTCTTTATTGAATTTCATTCTGTTGAATTCAGACCAATTCACCAGTTTATCAAGGGCATTTTGAATCCTAATCCTGTCTTCAAAAGTGCTTGCAACCCCTCCCATCTTGGTGTCATACACAAATTTCATAAACATACTCTCCACTCTATTGCCCAAGTCATTAATTAAAATATAAAATAGCACTGAATCCTGTGGGACCCCACTACATATGCCATCTCAATGTGACAGCAAACCACTGATAACTACTCTTTGAGTCCGGTTGTGCACTCACCTTAAACTAATGTCATCTAGATCACATTTCCCTAGTTTGCTTATGAGAATGTCATGTGGGACTGTGTCAAAACCCTTATTCAAATCAGATATATCTCATCTACAGCTGGCACCCTATCCACTAGGCCAGTAACCCTGTCAAATAACCCTTTTATGGTTTACAATGAATAATTTATCTTATAAATCTACCTTCTTTTTCTGCTTGCAAAATATCAGAAAGAAGACACTGATTTGCAATACAGAAAAAGAAATACAGTCTCTGTCCTGGAAAGCTTGAAGTATAAATGCTAAATACAAAGCAGGCAGGACACACTGAGAAATTGAAAGATAAGGCTTACATAAAAGTTTGTATTTTATTTTTATGTATCCCTTGTAATTATATAACACACACATATCTTATCAGAATTTTTTAGGAAGAATTTGAATGAGAGAGTTGGGATTAAGGCCTACTGTACCTTTTTGACATTGGCGCCACTGGCAATTTAGCGAAAGTATTTTTCCCCCATAATGGGTCACAGATGTCTCTGCAGTCTGCATTCCTATCATTATAAAAGCTACATGGAAGCAAAATATGTTCCTAACTGACTGTCATACTATAGCCAAAATAAGTGATAGCTACTAAAGCAAGATAAATTTTTATTTTATGTGGCAATGCTGAAATTGAATGTTAGAGAGAAGCCCATCAAAAGAATCAACTTTTTTTGTGGACAATTATTTACTTTTATTTTGAACTTTTGAAAACTTTTTGAAAAGTAACATTATTATTAATTATTCAATTAAAAGTAATATTATTTTGAAATAAAATGCATAATTTTCAAAATGAGTCCATCTCTCATAACATTTTTATCAGTTACACAGTATCTCAAAGAGAAATAATTTTATTGAAATACCTCTTTGAATTATGTAAATCAATTATTGCCAAGATATGCTTATTTACAATATATTTGAAAATATCTGGGAGAATGTACAGAGAAAGTGAAAGCAGCAATATTAATTCTGCAAATTTTCAAAAAGCCAAACAAAATTGGCATTCTGCCCATATATGTTTATTTTGTTGTGTCTTTTCAGATAAAAATTTCCTGTAGCCTTAACAATCCTCTTCTGTTCTAATGTGGTGAAAAATAGTTTGCATGTCTGGGTCTGATATAAAATAAAAGAACCAAAGTTTTTCAGCCATCAGCCTTTTATGTACTGGGTCTTTCAAGGCTGTTCTTCTGAATTCTAGTGGCTGAGCGTGGTCTCAATGATTTTCTGGTTGGCTCATTTGCATGCCAAATTCTGACATGTGCTGCCAGTGCTAAACACACAACAAGCTATTAAGCTTCTCCAACCTTTATAAAATACAGCGATTTGGGTCTGTTTGTTTCTGTTAATAGACTCAGGCTGCTATCTGTCAGCGGAGAAGATAGAAAAATGGCTAATTTGGAAAGTAAGCAAGAAAGAAAAAGCAAACACTAACTGTAATGAACACCATAGCATCTCTCCAAACTATGCTCCCAACTTGTCATGCAGAGGCACCAGTGTTTGTGGTTACCTAAATATTTTATGGACGAGTAAAGGTAAAAGATAGTGACAAAAGAGCATCTAGCCCAACGATCTGCAAGATTATGTTTGCCAGTAACTAATGCTAGTAATTTAACTTCCATTTGGCTAACAGGTGAGGTGCCAGTAAAGGCCCAGTACAGAAACTGTTCTGTTGAACTGTCTGTGATTAACAGCACATTACAATACTTTGGAGCCTCAATAAAGAGACATGTGATGGCAGCTTGCCAAAGATGACAGCAAGCTGTACAGTGTAAGGTGATGGATGCCAGCAGCAACAATTGAAGGGGGGACAATTCAACAGGCTTGTAAAAGGCACCACCGGCGCTATTTTGCCAACCAGTACTAAACAGATGTTGCAGTTGTTACCTTCTAAGAGGCTAGGTCATCACACCTAGTGCACAGTTATGGTAGGCTCTGCTGCACTTTAGTGGAGCAGAATATCAGGATGGCTGGGGAAAACTACACTTATACAGGGTAGTAAAGGGAAATTAGTACAGAGCTATATACTAACCAGTAGATGATAGTAACAGAGTGACCTCCATCCAGATCAGTGTTTGGATGCATTGCAAATTGTTTCAGAGTGTCCACAATAGCCAGGAAAATAATCATTCAGCAAATAACAGCTCAACAAACATAGGTCTGTGCTCCATTCCACTCATTAGTCATTGCCTATACAGTCATGCATTTACCAGTCATTGGTTCAGGCTTGTAACATAGTCACTCTTGTCTCTGCATACCCTGGAATCACAATGGTACACATGATGATCAAAGTTAGGAGCTCTGAACTTTCCGCTCAGCATATGCCTGCAGAAGGTACAACACCTCACTTTACAGTTGACTTGAAAAGGGCTACTTTAAAGCAGTCTGTATCAGAATCACATTGTGCTTTATGTATGTTGTTTTGCTGTGTACTGAAATATATACACTTTGTGATTCTGTTTTTCATAACGAATCTCACTTGGTGCATCCTGTGCTCACTGAGAAGTGCTTGTTTTACTTGACGGCAGTGTCATAGTATACCCTTTATATTTCACAGGAAGGTATTTTGATCAGCTTTCATTTTTTCCCCTTTCTAGCAATGGATAGGATCCTCAGGCCCAGAATAATTAGGTTGATAAGAGTCAGTGAAGTTTCTAGACTTCAGAAGTATGTCCAGATGGAAAGGGTGATGTACATTCTGACCATTTTTACTTACTTTGTATTGATGCCATAAGATGTAAAAGGGAAGAGGAGGAATGATTACTAAGATAGAAAATAATGAACTTTCAAGGTATGTATAATAGAGGGAGCTCTTAAAAGATTCATTTCAATTTTAAAGATGTTCCAGAACTCTTTATATGAACCCATTGTAGCCAACATAACTTCGGAACAGTTTGCTTTTACAGTGTTTGCCTGTTGTGCCAGTGATCCATATTAAGCCATTGCAAGGGGATAGATTTTATTATTATTATTATTATTTCCCCCTTGTTATTTAGGGCTTGTCTACACTTACAGTACTGTAGTGGTGCAGCTGTACTGATGCAGCTGTGCCACTATACTGCTTAGTGAAGATGCAACCTAGGAAGAGCTTCTCCCATCAGCTCCAATGCCCTGACAGGCTGTAGCTATGTTGATGCGAGAAGCCTTCCCATCGACATAGTGCTTCCCAACACTAGAGGTTAGATTGGTATAACTACCTCTCTCAGAGGGTGCGGATTTTCCACACCCCTGAGCAGCATAGTTATATTCACATAAGTTGTACTGTAGTCCAGGGATTAGTCTTACGATTCCTCTGTTTGACTCTTTAGCACTGTTAACAGCACCTATGTCCTCCCCTGACCTCTTACAACACCAGAAGTCTACACTTTTTTTTGTATGTAAATCTATGGATGTTCCATTAGTTCATGCAGAAATCTGTGTTGGAATTGCAAAGTTACCAATTGTACTAAATGGAACAAAACAAACAGATTCTCTCTCTCTCTCTCTCTCCCTCTCTCTCTCTCTCTCTCTTTTATTTGCATTTTTATTGTTTGTGTTTGGAAGTGCAAAATGATGGATAAAATGAGTTTATGCTGTATTATTTATTTGGAAAATATGCTTCCAGTTTCCATGGCAGCTCAAAGATCTAAAAGGTGAAACCATTTAAATTATTTAAAATCCAGTGCTACCACAAATAGAGATGTGTTGCTAACTCCACAGATACAGGGAACAATCATCTTGTGGACATTTGATAAGTCTAGCGCGTGGAAGGTGTTTTGCCAAAGATATGAAAAGGTACCTATGGGGAAAAATGCCTTGGTCATCAAACAGAGTTTTCATAGGGGTAAGAAAACCTGTGTAATATATTGGGTAACCTTTACATGTAGCCCAAACAGAATATACTCTTCTTTTCCCTAGAGTGAGGATCCATCTGCAGATGTACCCAATATTTTTAAATACTAAACTTTGCTAGCTTGCTGAGTTACAAAATGTCTGCAGTTTATCATATCTTTTAGACCATGCTTGTGGCCTCACTGTCACTATGGCAACTGGTATACAGGCTTATACTTCAACACCTGGTTCTATCGGTAGCTATATACTGTTGAAGTTAGTTCATAAATAATCTATGTGAAGGTGAATGTTGCTGTCATGTTCATTTGTGGCTAACCTGGCTCTGGCAACTTTATAATTATATTTATGAAGTGAATACAGCAAATTGTTTGCTTTTTCTTAAACAATGACTTGATGAAAAGTGACAGAAACAAATAAAAAAAGCTTTACCAATCACAGCCTCGTGAAGTAAAAAGGATACTCTGTTTTCTTTCTTTCTTCCAAATATGGATGTACTAATTACTAGCTAATTACTAAATTTAAATCTGTCCTAGTATCTGTCTGACTTCTAGGGACTCATCTTTAGTTAATATATTTCTCTCCCAAATTAAAATATTGTGATCTCTCTTTGTCTTCTTTTCTTCTCTTTCCCATCTTTATCCTAAGGTTTTCCCCACTTTTAAAGGGAAATAAAATCCAGAGACAGCAAAAGATCATTTGCTCTTAGAAAAAATAAACAACACTTGAACTAGTTTGAGAATCTAGGTGAGTTATGTCTTCAGAGACAGACTAAAAGCCAAATACTGAAATCTGCTGAGAACCTGCAACCTCCTTTTAGTTCAATGGGACTTTCATAGTCTTAGTACCTCTCAGGATCTGGCTTTAATTTTGTGCCAGATCCTGCCACTCATTCACTGAGTGACCACTAAAAGTACAATCTTGACTTCTGAAATCAATAGGGCTACTTTTAGAGAGCCAGATAGCAATCCTCTTACTCAAATTGAGCAGTCCTTTGTTCCAAAAACAATCCCATTGACCTCAGTGGGGATACCTATGGTCATTGTGAGTTGTAGCAAGGCAGATTGGCCTCCCTCTGATGCAGACAGGGAGGAACCACTTTCTGCCCCCTCCTAGGTGGAGCCTGCCCGGGCCCACCGCTTGTGCCAGAAGTGGAGAGACAGAACAGGAAGTATAATAGGCTAGGCCTCCAGCTCAGTTGAGGGGGAGCCAAGGAAGGTGTTAGATGGTGCTGGCCCCTGGACCAGGGACTGAGCTCTATCAACCCCTCCCTGTGGAGGAACATCCAGAAGAACTGTCACCTGGAAAGTATCCAGAGGAGCAGCCTGGAAAATACCCCAAGAAGCTGCTGGAACCTCAAGGAGCCTGAAAGCCCATGAGTAACAAAACCCTATGACCAGGTATGGGTATTAAGTAACCAAGAGAAACCAGCCATTAGTCTTGTTGTTTTTGCTGAAGCCACAGTCAGTGTGTTTCTGCAGGATCCCTGCTGAGTGGTAGGATTTGCCACCACTATGAGGGCCCTGGGCTGAGACATGGTGAAGTAGGGTGGGCCTGGGTCCTCCTACCCGCACTGCTAACTCACCCCTGTGTTGGCACCTACCCACCTTATGCCGGACAGCCTACATCTGTTTCCTGTCTGCCCCAGCCAGTGAACTGGACCGTAGACTGCTTTTTCTCCAATCATGCTAATTCCCTGTTGCTTGACTTTCAGCTGCCAAGTGGTTGTTGTGTCAACCAGGCAAGATACTAACAAACTTCAACAGGACTTTATTTTTAAAGTGGAGACCTCTTTACCAAGATGCTGCTGCACCCTCTGTAACTCTCACTCTGCCTCCTCAACTCCTCGCCCCTCCTTCCTGTTTCCTGTCCTTGCAGACTCCCAACAGCCAGTGCTCCCAGTTCTAATAATTACAAGCAACATCTAAACACCACAGTGGTGTAGCGAGGCGGAGTGGCCTCCCTCTGACCACTCCTAGCCACTGAAGAATAAGGACATCAATATCTGACTCAGAGTAAAGTACTACCCAATGTGAGTGAAGATGGCAGAATCCTACCATTTGCCACTCTTCCACCTTTGGTAAATTGATCATATATTGACATTAGCAAATTCTACTGACTTCACTTTTACCATATTAAAAATGAAAGTTGAGTGCAGTAAGTGTTTATTTTATATCCTAGTTTTGCCACTATCTGTAGTATTGGAAAAAGTCATGAATTTAGTGCAATACACTATTTTTCATAACACGCCTACTGTATACCTGGAACAATTTCTCTGTCGATAATTATACCACCCAAAAGATCATTAGTTTTGGCATTTTCTGAGAAGAGCACCTATAAATACAGTGTATGACACAAAAACTGAACAACAGAATAAGCAATTGGAATCTGAGGAAATCTGACAGAAATTAAATGAAGTCTATTTGTATAATGCAATCAGAGCTCACATTGTTGTCTGCTTGCTGTAGAAAACTAGCTTTCTCAATTTCCTGCCTTATACTTTCATAAGTGCTAGGTCATTTTAGTATAAGAAATGTTCATATATGTATCACGTCTGGAGAGGGAAAGTTGCTGAAATAGCCTACCAGCTCTTATATACCCTGAGGGAAATCATCTCACTTGTTATCTGTGAAAAAAGTGAGGGTCACTCAAAGGTTTGGTACCTGAACATGCTGTAATATCCAATTGAATTTCCCATTGACTTGAACAGGGCCATTGACGTGAGACAGAAAATGAGAGATAAATAGGGAGGAGACCCTTCATCCATTCTCTGTCCATGATGCATGGATATGAAAAAATGGCAAGCTTCCCCAAACACTGTAATAGTAAAAAAGACACCTGTTTGAGTCTGACTAGTGATTATGACTTGATTATATTCAATATGGGAAATATGTCCCAACAAGTAAGACATATTAAAAATGTGCTTCAAAAGGGCTTATTTCTCAAAGCTGAGGAAAATTATGATGAAATTGATTGGAGGAAAATATTAGAAGAAGATGAATGAAAATTAGGATTCCTTGAAGAAGAGTTTATATTCGATGGCCAATAACACAAGAATCCACAATTAAGAAAGAGGTCAACTTTGCTTAAAAGCCAAACCTGTTTCAATGGTGAAATGAAGGCAGCAGTTAGAAATAAAAGAGCAACACGTAACAAATGAGGGGGAAAGGGGAAATAGTAGCAAACAATATAAATGAGAAGTTATGAAGTATAGAAAATTGATAAGGGATGATAAAGACGGGAAAAAACATGGCTTGCATGGCTAAAAAGAAGCAGTTTGAAAAGTATATTAGGAACACAATAAATCCTGGCAATGACCCATTATTGGATAAAAATGGTTAAATTTTTAATAATAATTCAGATAAAGCAGAAGAGTTCAATAAATATTTCTGATATGTATTCGAAAAGAAGCAGGATGATTTATTCATTTCACATAGGGATGATGAAGTACTTTCCAGTCCATTAGCAACTGAGGATATTAAACAACATCAACTAGGGATAAATATTTTTTAAATCAACAGTCCCAGATACTTTGCACCCAAAAGTCCTAAAATATTTGGCTGCAGAGATCTCTAGTCCACTGATGTTAATTTTTAAAAAATATTGGAATACAAAAAAAAATTCAAAAGTTGAGAAGATTGCTTATGGTGTGTAAATATTCAAAAAGCACAAGTGGGATGACCCAGGTAACTGTTGGAAGGTTAGCGTACATCAATCCCAGGCAAAACAATGGAAAATTTTATGAGATTCAGATGATAAAAAATTAAAGGATATGCATATAATTAATACCAAGCAACATGGTTTTATGAAAAATATCTCTTGTCAGATAAACCAGATTTCATTCTTTGATAAGATTACAAGTTTAGCAAATAAGGGTAACTGCATACATATAATATACTTAGACTTTTATAAGGCATTTGACTTAATACTCTATGACATTCTGATTAAAAATAGCACTATACAAATATCAGTAAAGTACATGTTAAATGGATTAAGAACTGGCTAAATGACAGATCTCACACAGCTATTGTGAATGGGGAATCATCATTGAATAAGGCTGTTTTTAGAGTGATTTCCTCAGGGACTGGCACTAGGTCTGATTCTATTCGACATTTTCATCAATTATTTGGAAGTAAAATTTGTTAATATTTGTGGATGACACAAAGATTGGCAGAGTCATAAATAGTGATGATGACATGACAGTTATAATGAGTGAGCTGGATCTTTTGGCCTATTCAAACAAAATGTGTTTTAATACAGCCAAATGCAAAGTTATATATCTACGAATAAGGAAGGCAGGTCATAGCTACAGAGATGGGTACTGTGTCTTGGAAAGTATGACTCTGAAAATTATTTACTGATCCTAGTGGACAAACAACTCAACATGAGGAAGGGTAGAATGGAGTACGGCAAAATAGAGACAATGAGTTTCAGGAAGGCGGATTTTGGTAAGCTCAGAGAGATGATAGGTAAGGTGCCATGGGAATCAAGACATAGAGGAAAATCAATTGAGGAGAGTTGGCAGTTTTTCAAAGGGAAAAACATTAAGGGCCCAAAAGCAAGCTATTCCACTGGGTAGGAAAGATGGAAAATGTGGCAAAAGACCACCTTGGCTTAACCACGAGATCTTGCATGATCTAAAAAATAAAAAGGAGTCATATAAAAAATGGAAACTAGGACAAATTAAGAAGGATGAAAATAGGCAAACAGCACAGGAATATAGGAGCAAGATTTGAAAGGCAAAGGCACAATATGAGCTCAAACTAGCTACAGGAATAAAGGGAAACAAGAAGAATTTTTATCAATACATTAGAAGCAAGAGGAAGACCAAGGACAGGGTATGCCCACTGCTCAGTGAGGAAGGAGAAACAGTAACAGGAAACTTGGAAATGGCAGAGATGCTTAATGACTTTTTTGTTTTGGTCTTCACCGAGAAATGCCTAACATAGTGAATGCTAATAGGAAGGGGGTAGGTTTAGAAGATAAAATAAAAAAAAACAAGTTAAAAATCACTTAGAAAAGTTAGATGCCTGTAAGTTACCAGGGCCTGATGAAATGCATCCTAGAATACTCAAGGAGCTAATAGAGGAGGTATCAGAGCCTCTAGCTATTATCTTTGGAAAATCATGGGAGACAGGAGAGATTCCAGAAGACTGGAAAGGGCAAATATAGTGCCCATCTATAAAAAGGGAAATAAAAACAATCCAGGAAACTACAGACTAGTTAGTTTAACTTCTGTGCGAGGGAAGATAATGGAGCAAGTAATTAAGGAAATCATCTGCAAACACTTGGAAGGTGGTAAGGTGATAGGGAATAGCCAGCATGGATTTGTAAAGAACAAATCATGTCAAACCAATCATATAGCTTTCTTTGATAGGATAACGAGTCTTGTGAATAAGGGAGAAGTGGTGGATGTGATATACCTAGACTTTAGTAAGGCATTTGATATGGTCTCGCATGATATTCTTATCAATAAATTAGGCAAATACAACTTAGATTGGGCTACTATAAATTGGGTGCATAACTGGCTGGATAGCCATACTCAGAGAGTAGTTATTAATGGTTTCCAATCCTGCTGTAAAAGGTATAATAAGTGGGGTTCTGCAGGGGTCTGTTTTGGGACCGGCTCTGTTCAATATCTTCATCAACGACTTGGATATTGGCATAGGAAGTACGCTTATTAATTTTGCAGATGATATCAAACTGGGAGGGATTGCAACTGCTTTGGAAGATCAGGTGATAATTCAAAATGATCTGGACAAATTGGAGAAATGGTCTGAGCCTAACAGGATGAAGTTTAATAAAAAGACAAATGCAAAGTTCTCCACTTAGGAAGGAACAATCAGTTTCACACATATAGAATGGGAAGAGACTGTCTAGGAAAGAGTACAGCAGAAAGGGATCTAGGAGTTATAGTGGACCACAAGCTAAATATGAGTCAACAGTGTGATGCTGTTGCAAAAAAAGCAAATATGATTCTGGGATGCATTAAAAGGTGTGTTGTGAGCAAGACAGGAGAAGTCATTATTCTGCTCTACTCTGCACTGGTTAGGTCTCAACTGGAGTATTGTGTCTAGTTCTGGGCACCACATTTCAAGAAAGATGTGAAGAAATTGGAGAGGGTCCAAAGAAGAACAACAAGAATGATTAAAGGTCTAGAGAACATGACCTGTGAAGGAAGGCTGAAAGAATTGGGTTTGTTTAGTTTGGAAAAGAGAAGACTGAGAGGAGACATGATAGCAGTTTTCAGGTATCTAAAAGGGTGTCATCAGGAGGAGGGAGAAAACTTGTTCATTTTAGCCTCTAAGGATAGAACAAGAAGTAATGGGCTTAAACTGCAGCAAGGGAGGTTTAGGTTGGACATTAGGAAAAAGTTCTTAACTGTCAGGGTGGAATAAATTGGAATAAATTGCCTAAGGAGGTTGTGGAATCTCCATCTCTGGAGATATTTAAGAGTAGGTTAGATAAATATCTATCAGAGATGGTCTAGACAGTATTTGGTCCTGCCATGAGGACAGGAGATTGGACTTGATGACCTCTTGAGGTCCTTTCCAGTCCTAGAATCTATACATCTATGACCCCTACTGCAATGCTGTGACAAAAAAGGCTAATATGATCATTGGATGTATAAACAAGCTAGTACTGAGTAGGAGGGGGAATGTCATTTTACTTTTCCATACGGCATTTGTGAGACCAATACTAGAATACTGTGTCAAGTTCTGGTGCCTACACTTTAAGAAGGATGTTGAAAAACTGGAGAGGGTGCAGAAAAGAGCCACAAAAAATATTTGAAGCGTGGAGGAAATGCCAGTGGAAGACTTAAAGATCTCAGTAAGTTTACTTCACTAAAAAGAAGATTCTGAGACTTGATTACAGTGTTCAGTGTACCATCACTGGAAGAAAATACCAGGTTCCAGTGGGCTCTTTTATCTAGTGGAGAAAGGAACATGAACCAATGGCTGGAAGCTAAACCTAGATAAATTCAATTTAGAAAATAGGCACACATTTTTAGCAGTGATGTTGATTAATTACTCGAACTAACTACCAAAGGAAGTGATGGCTTTTGCACCTCTTAACATCTTCAGACAAATACTGGATGCCTCTCTGAAGATGTGCTTTTAGCCATGTGACTGGGCTCAATACAGTAGTAACTGGGTGAAATATAAATGGTCTTGACATAGAGGTTTATGATTTTTGGTCCCTTCTGGCCTTAAACGCTACAAATCTATGACAAAGGAGCTCTGTCATGCTTCTGTTGAACAATGGGATGAGCATTCTACAGTGTGTGCATAATGAGCCAAATTCTGCTGTGCTTCTGAGTGTGTGTGTGATTATACTGAATGAAATCTAGTCAGCATGGGGCCATCTTCTTTCCCTTCCGCCCCAAAGAGCAACAGCAAGAGCCACTCTCCCCTTGAAAGTTACAGGGTGGCAACACAGTTCAGAAAGGTGGGAGACTGTCATGAGTGATGCATAGTACTTACCTCAGCAGAACAATAGGGGTATATCTGTTTGGGTTGGTGAGCTGGGCAAACTGCATTCTTCTTCTGCCATGCAAAGAATCCTCTGCTGGGGCAATGTTGACCAGGACTTCCAGAGCAGTGATTCTTGGAGGTTACACCTTATTGAGAAGCACGAAGCAGTTCACATCTCTCAAAGCTTTTGTTTCAAGCTGTCTGCAGACTCAGCTGCAATTGCATCAGTTAAACTTGGGTCACGTTTTCAAACTTTTCTTCACAATAATCAGAGGGATAGCCATGTTAGTCTGGATCTGTAAAAGCAGCAAAGAGTCCCGTGGCACCTTATAGACTAACAAACGTATTGGAGCATGAGCTTTCGTGAGTGAATACCCACAAGCATCCGACGAAGTGGGTATTCACCCACAAAAGCTCATGCTCCAATACATCTGTTAGTCTATAAGGTGCCACAGGACTCTTTGTTACTTCACAATAATGAGGACTAAAAACTTTTTCTTCTTTTTTTTTAATAATGAAAGCTGAAATGCTAATATAATCATATGACTCTAGGAGGTGGGGCCCTAAGCACAGGTCAATAATGCCTATGTCTTAATCTTGTTCTGGACACAAGATTTAATAGTGAGAGGACACTAGAGAGCATCTTGTTAGTCTTTTAAGCTTAAGAATGCATGTTATGATTTTATTTTGTATGTAAAATATGTAACAATATTTTTCCAGTATTTCTGTTTGCTGCCTTTTGAATCTCTGGTCTTTGTTAAATAATCTTATACTTGCTTTCTTCATAAACAAATTTAAGTGTGTGTGTTAAGCAGAGCTATGTTCTAAGCTGTATTTAGTAAGCTGTGGTGAACTGTTTCTTTGGGAACAGAGGGTCTGGGAATTTTGTTAATTCCAGTGGTTAAGGGGCTGGACACTCTAGGGGGATTTTTGAAGGACTTAGGAGTTGTAGTTTGCTTATTGATAGCTTGTATGAGGGACAGCAGAGCCCACATGGACTGAGAGGGGAGTATTTGTGTTGCGTGTGGCTGGGAAAGTCAGGGAGCTGATCCTGGCAGTACCAACAAGGCTACCTCATGCTATGGACGGGTGGTGCTTCCCAACCCTGTGTACCTCTGGGAAGCATCACAGTATGCAACTGGTGCTATTACGTCCAAGTGCATTATTGCACACATTTGGCATTTGTTCTGGTGCAAAAGGGGGCCAGAAAAGGATGGGGAAGTGCAGCCCTAGAGAGATAGAAAGAGAGTGTCAAAATGACTTGCTAACCTTTATAAAACACTCAATCCATCCCCCTACACCCTTTTGTTTCTTTTTCTTCCTTATGGTCTTATAGAGGATCAGCTGCTTAAATCATTCTAAACCTAGTATTACAAATAGACAGCAGATGTAAATGTGATCTTTGTCATAAATGTGATACGAAAACAGGATAATCATGATCACACCTCTTCTGAGATACATATGGCCACAGAGCAAGTGTTTTTGGCTGAGCTGCCAGATTCCTGACTGAAGTAGTGATTTCAAGGTTCTACTCTCGGTTGGGCCCCTTAGTAGGACCCTTACTCACAAATAGTCCCACTGGCCTTATAAAATCAGTTCAGTGAATCACAGTGGGATTTCTTTTTAGATGATAAAGTTTCTGAGTAGCTCAGGAAGGCCTCCTATTTGTGTCCTCACCGAACCCCCCCACCCCCGATAGCTGATCTAATGATTATTATAGAACTACCGGTACTGTCAGTTTGTTCCTCTATAAAATGTGTGAGATGTAAGGCTAAATGTCATAAGTTAAGATTGCAAAATTGGCCCCCTAAAATTGTGGTGACATCACACACTGGTAATAACATGACAGACTCTCTGAACAGGAGCTATCTTCCTTTGCTTCCATAATTTAAATCCTAATTTGGCCACTTTGGGCCTCACTTTATTTGTCTTACTTGCAAGCAGACTTGGTTGAAATGGGAACATTTTTGTCATGAAAATATTTATGAAAAAATGTCTTAATTTCCTTTCTGCTTTTTGCTCAGCCCATCTTTCCTTTTTAATTAACAACAAAGTTTTCTTCCAGCCTCTCCCATCTCACTGTGCCCATTCACTAGTCCTATTTGGACTATTTCCAAAATTTGGAAAACATCAAATATAAATAAAGTAACTTTTTTTCCAACTGCTTGTCACACTTCATTGCCAATTTTGCTGTCTCTTCTAACACTGTCATAATGTGCCAACTACTTGCAGTTGGGATGGTGGATAACTAACAATGGCACAAATGGTTAGATGCACAGTTAGATGTGTCAAATGGAGGGTATTAGAACCCAGACAAGAATTAGAGTAGGGGATGAGGTTTGAGTCTGTTCAAGGTGTTCAAAATTTCAGTTTGGATTTGATCATGCATAAATCTTAAGAACTCTCATAATTTTTGTTTCTAAGAAATCTCTCTCTAAGGGCCAGATTGTGCCTAGCCTATACATGAGTGTGCAGTGTTAGGAAGTGTGGAAAGTGCCTACCATACTACTATCCCTGTGTGGCCCAAGTAAGGGAAAAACACAAATGCATTCTGGGAACAGAGGTGAATACTGTCTCATCAATGCAGAACTTTACCCCAAGTGAGCCTATGCTAACTGTAATACTGGGATGCTCATCCTCTCATAAGGTCCAGCCTCTCATAAATTTGGATTACACAAACAACCACTTCTTTTGCACAAGACGACTAAGTTTCATTTCAACCATCTTAATGAAATACCTTGGTATAACCAGACTTACAGAAAAGAAAAAGGTTGCTCTCGGATTCCAGTTTTAACTTTCTAGTGCTCTTTAAATATGGAGTCTGATTAAACTGATACAACTATGAAAAGATTCTCAATAATAATTGAATTCAAATATGTACATATTTAATATCAACAATTCAGTGTGCATTACATTCTGCAAATGTAAAAGGTTTTTATATTCAAGTATTATAACAGTTCTTTACATATTCCTTTATTTCTCAGCTACCTGTGCCAATTTTTCCTGAGTTAAAATTAGGTGATGAAGGTGATGAATGTTTATTTTCTCTCTTTCAAGAACTGGTCTTGGTGACAGATACTTTGTTCCATTTTCAGGTTCAGACTGCACATCATGTTTACCTCCCAACTCATAACAGTATCTTGCACAAAGATATTAATCACTGGTGTACAAACATGAACATTTTTAGCACATTGGGTGTTGGATCCTGTTTGGGGACTCTAGGTGCTACCACATTATAAATGTTAAATAATCATAAGAAGAAAAGAAATCTTACACAACCAAGTACACTGATTCTGTGATTAGAAGTGCACCAACTTTAGATTATTTTTATTGCTCATTCTTCAAGACTGAAAAAAAACATGATGGAATTTTATAAAGATTGCTCAAGTGCAAGTTTCCCACTGCATGCTCCAAATGGAAATCAGTATTTATCTGGAAACTGAGAAGATTTCTGGAACCACTTCCTAGCAGTGCACGGACCTCTAAGTGCTCTGGAGGCTGAGCATTTCTAGAGGTTTATATGGGCAGGGTTAAGTGGCAGGCTGCTCAATCAGGATTTTCAAAGCTCAGTAAGAACATCAGTGGTTCTCCTTTTCCTGTTGTTAGGAGCCTGATGTGCTGGCCTCAGCAGCCCTCTTGCTGCATCTCACAAACTGTCCAGCCCAGCCATTGCTGATCCCCAAAGCAGTGGGGGAAGAAGCTGTCTGATGTAGTTAACCCTACAATTCTTCACATCTATGTGATGTGCTTCCGTCTATGTGATTGCTAGTGGCCCTCAAGAGAAGGAAAAGTGGGAGTGTGGATGCATCACTGAAACTTCAATCTGAGCTGAAAATAGATCTAAAACCAATATTAATCAAAACACTAAAAATGTAACTTTTCTTCATGTTCAAGATCTCTCTAGGGCATTTGGAAGAGTTTAAGTGCACTATATTTCACTGTATCTTTGCTTTTACTTTGAACAAAGGAAATCAGGCTCTGAAGTGTCATGCAAATATTAAATGTAAAGCAAGTTGCTATATTTCTCACTCACAGAAGCCTGTTTTCTTTGCTTTTTCTACTTCTCATGCAGTATTACTGCAACTGTAATTTATCCATGTTAATTTAACAAAGACAGAAGAACCAAAGAACATCAGTTTGTCTCTAGCATCTTCACACAAGGTTTGAGAAGGATGAAAACACATTTTGGTTTTGGATCATTCAGGATACCAACTTTTAACATTCTTAACCTCTTTTCCAGTAACCCATTGTGAGGGTTTATGTCCCTGGTAGCAGGGCAGCACGGCCTACTGGCCAAAGTCCATAGAATCACACCTGGTCTTGTTGGGTTTTGGGACTAGGATGATGGGGCTGTGCCACTCACTTGTCGATTCCTCCATGACCCCCTTCCCATCTCCAGCATTGTCTCCAGCTCCCGTTGGACCATGTCCCACATTTTCCGGGGCAACAGTCGGTGGTGGTCTCTTACCTTCTGACCAGGGGTGATGGTGGCAATTTTGATAACTCATCAGGGCAGTTCATCCTGGGCGGGCGGATAAGGCATCGGGGAACTCCTCTACCAGTTGTTGTAGTTGCTGTCGCTGTACAGGGGTGAGGCCCATCCCTAATGTCACCAGCCTTGGGTCCGGGGGATCCTCTACTAGGGGCCGGAGTTCTGATTCCAGGGTGGATGGGCCGATGAGCGGGGCTTCCCTGGTCTTCAAGGGCTTCAGAAGATTCACATGGTAGATGCGCGTCTCCTTCCATTGCCCCAGTAGTCGAACCTTGTAATCTACTGGCCCAAATCGCCGGACTATCTTGTAGGGGCCCTGTCATTTGGCCAGAAGTTTAGATTCAGCCGAGGGCAACAAAAACAACACCTGTTCCTCTGAGGCAAAACTCCGCCCCCTAGTTCCTTGGTTATAGAGGCGTTCTTGGTTTGCTTGGGCCTGCATCAGGTTTTCCCAGGCGAAGGCCCCTAGTGTTCAGAGCCATTCTCGGAGTTGTAACACGTACTGGGTGGTCCCAAGAACTCATGTCTCCTAGGCTTCCCACTCCTCCTTCAGGAGGTCCAGTATTCCCCTGGAATGCCCACTATACAAGAGTTCAAAGGGTGCAAACCCCATTGAGGCCTGGGGTACCTCCCGTATGGCAAACAGAAGGGCTGGCAACAGAGTATCCCAATGTGTAGAGTCCTCCTCCATGAACTTCCATAGCATGGACTTTAGGGTGCCATTGAAACATTCCACCAGCTCGTCTGTCTGAGGTTGGTAAACGGACGTCTGGAGCATTCGTATGTGGAGGAGGTGACACAGTTCAGCTATCAGTTTAGAGGACACATTGTGCCCTGGTCCGTCAAGATTTCTGCAGGAATCCCGACCCGGGTGAAAATCTTCACTAGTTCAGTAGTGATTGCCTGCACAGTCACTGCCCGCAGGGCTATGGCTTCAGGGGAACGCATCACGTAATCCACAACCACTAAAATGAAGCGGTTCCCCATCTTGCTTCTTTCAAGGTGGCTGACTAGATCCATCCCAATTCATTCAAAGGGTACGCCGAAGACTGGCATAGGAATCGGGGGTGTCCGGGATAAACCTTTTGGTCCCACCAGCTGGCATTCCTGGCAGGACGCACAGTAGTTCTGAACCTCCCAGTGTTTGCCAGGCCAAAAGAACTGGTGAGCTATCCTCTAGAGGGTCTTCTCCCTCCCCAAGTCCCTAGCCCAGGGGTTAGTATGGGACAGTTGGAGGAGGCTTCGTCGCAGCCTCCTGGATACCAAGAGCTGTCGGAATGTCTCCTGGGTCTGTGGTTCCTGCAGTGCCCGATATAGGCAATCCTGCCATATCTCAAAGCGGGGGCCCTGTGGGAGCCTTGGGGTTGGGACTTCTTCGAGGCCAGGACTGCTGGCCTGTTCCCAGGCCTTACTTAGGGTCGGGTCCTCTTTCTGTTCCTGCACAAAGTCCATGTCCCGCTCCAGTTCCATTTGTACATCGTCCACTGACAGGGACGGAGGGATTGCGGGGGTCTCCCCTGTCACTGAGGTCCTTCATCCGGGGTCGACCCATGGCGTGCATCCAAGCAGACTCACTCATGGAGGCCTGGTCCCATCTATCTGTGGGTTGAACTGTTGGTACTTTTGGAGAATCTCTCCAAAGCCTGGCCTGTCTTGTCCCAATACTACTGGGTATGCTAACCTGGGGGTCACGCCCATGCAGAGGTCCCCCTCCCGACAGGAGACTTCTATCTTCACCCAGGCCGTGAGGTAGGGGCACATGTCCCCATGTACACATTGTAAGTGGATCTGGGTGCCAGAGAGTCTGAGGCCTGGGACCAGCCCTTCCCGTATGAGGGTTTGACTGCACCCTGAGTCCACGAGGGCATTTGTGGGGATCCCCTCAACCCAGATGGGGACTACAAGCTTTCCCAGACCTCTCTTCTGGGTCCTTCATCCGGCGGCCCAGGCTTGTCCATAATTGCAGTCCATAAATGGGCACTCCCACCGAAAATGCCATTTTTGTACATGCTCCCAGCACCCCTCTCGGGCTTTGGCAAGTCCAGAGCCTCCACCCAGTGGACTCCCTCGCGTCTTGGGGTTGTTAATCCCTTTGGGTCGGTACCCGGGTGGCCTTGGTTCTGGGCTTGGGTCTGGGGAGTTTTGGAGGCATGGGGCATGACCAGACGATGGTTCCTGGGCCCTCGACCCTTGGGGATTTCCTTTTCCTGGCCCTTTGACTGGAATTCTCTGCTACCTGGGGTGGCACTTCGGCCCCCTTGGTGGACAAGTAGTCCTCCATCAAGGCCACTGCCACCAACAAAGTTGCCAGTTGATGTCGGCATACCCAGGCCCTTCCTAGCGGGGGCAGGATCTAGGTGAACTACTCCAGTGTCACCATCTCTGCTACCTGGGGTCCCATCAAGCCCTCCGGGTTCAACCACTTCCAACAATGGTCTTGTAGCCAATGGGCCACTGCCCAGGGCCAGGCTCCAGGGGGATACTGTTCTTTGCAGAGGTGCGGCAATAGGTCTCCAGGATAATACTGGGTGGTCCAATATGGCCGCCTTCACCCAGGTATATTCTAGGGCCTCCCGGGGATCAAGGCTACAGTAGGCAGCCTGGGCCTGTCCCGTCAAATAGGGGGTTAGTAGGGTGGCCCAATGCTCTGAAGGCCACCTGGCAATTGTCGCCACCCATTCGAATGTCACTAAGAATGCCTCTGGGTTGTCTTCTGGCCCCATCTTAGGGAGGCATACTAGAAGTTCCCCCAAAGTCTCTCTGGGTCCGGTACCAGCAGGTATGGCGGTTGCGGCTCCTGTCAGGCGTAATAGCACGACCACCTGCTGCTGGACTGTTAATTCCCAGAGGAGCTGCGGCTGGTGCTCTTGATGCTGGGTTATCAATACCTGCTGCTGGCTGGCCATCTGCTGCATCATCTCCACCTGCTGCTGCTGCTGTTGGGCCGCCTGCCCCTGCTGCCTTTCCAGCATCCACTTTAGGAGTTTCTCCATCTCCATCTTGAGGATTCATGGGGTTCTCACAGTTTAACTCCCTTCCCCTGGACCTTTCAACAGGCCCGAATCGATGCCCACATTCTCCGCCATGTGTGAGGGTTGCCCCTGGTAGCAGGGCAGCACGGCCTAGTGGCCAGAGTCTCTCCCACTCTGCTGGGTCCTGGCTCACAACCCTAACAGTGACATAGGACCTTTCCACTGGATCAGCGGGGGTTTGGGGGTCCTACTGAAATACACTGAGGCTTACTGGGGGCAAGGTACCAGTCCATCACCTTCCCCGGGTCACTTCCTACCAGCTTGAGAGTTGGGGTCTCCCATGAGTCCCTAGCTTCTCTGTGGGTCTCCGGGTCTATCGCCTCCTCAGGCTGCTCCCGTAGTATGGCTTTGTGCTGGCAAGAAGCTTTAGTTCCTGGTAACTTCCAGGTTGGTGGCTGGTCCTCTGCATGAGCTTCCCAGTTAGCTCCTTCCCCTGCGGCTGCCAGCCCAGACTGAGCTGAGTTCCCTCTTTTTATACTCTCAGAGCACTTGGAACATGCCCAGTACGGCCGAGGTGGGACTTCCACCATCAGAGTTACTGGTCTGACACTGCTGGGGTTAGTCCAGAGTGGAGCTGCCCCATCACATCCATTTATATGGTAATTATTATTTATTATTCTTGGTGTTATTGTAGTATCTAGGATCCCCAGTGATGGATCAGGATGGTGTGTGAGATGTTGTACAAACACAGAACAAAAAGACAATCCCTGCTCCAAAGAGTTGATGATCTAAATATAAGACAAGAGACAACAGAAGGATCCAAACAGAGACAGGGGAATTAAAAGCAACAATGACACTATATTGGTCAGCATGATAAGAAGTAGTCTCAGCACACCAGCAGCCTAATTGTTGAAAAGGTTTTTTTACGCTTCTTGCCAGAGGAGTTTTAAGGAGGGATTTGAAAGAGGTTTATGATTTAGTTTTGTAGATGTTTACAGGGGGCATATCTGAACCATGAGGGGCAGCATGAGAGAAAACGTGAATGTGCTTTTTTAAAAAATTAACAAATGGGCAATGAAGGCTGGCATCATGGAGTAGTTGGAGATTTTAGTCAATCTTTTGACTGACAGAGATAATAAGTAGGGTGAGTTACATCATGAAGAGCTTTGAAAGTGAACACAATTTATGTTTGATACAATAGAGAAGGAACAAGTGGAGGGATGCAAAGGGAGGGTGATATAGTCTACCATAAAAGTCTCCTTAAGGCATTGTCTTCCTTCAAAGTCAATGCCTATGTTATTTTGTGTGCCAGCCACCAGCAGGTGAAGGACACCTGATCTCTTCCTGTAACCTTACCATCCTCATCTCCCTCCCCCTTTTGTTTCTTACCCTGATTTGTGCCATTTTTAAAAACTAGATTGTAAGCCGAGGTCATGTTACAAATCTATCACACTTTGGGATGCTGTAAAAAAAATCACAAACCGTTATAATTAATAACATAATAGGATGTCTGACAACTTTCTAACCCAGAAACTGAATAAGTCACTTTCCAAATATACAGAACCCAGTGATGTGAAGGAGCCAGCCCCACTCATCACTAGTTAACCAAGGCATGATAGTGAAATTTTATTTTCATTCTATCAGGTCATTTTAGCAGATTGTGCTTTCTTCTTTTATTCTCGTTTAAAAACAAAACAACCCTCCTACCTTCCACTTATTTAGAAAGGAATGACGGGGAAATAACAATGTTAAATAGTTACTTTAAAACAATTTCTACTGGATCAGCTAGTGCTCTGGAAAATGTCTAAAATACTCCTTCAGTAAATTATAAATATATCCTAAAGAATGTCTCAGCTACATGTCTGGGAAAATATTTAGGAGATATTTAAAGTTTACTGATTTTAGCTCACTTGTTTCCTATTTGTTAGCAATCCCTCTCACATTAAACACTTTCAAAAACATTGGTGTGCTTATAATAAATGTAATAATGTTTAGCTTCTAATCTTGTCTATTTAGATTTGCAGGATGCATTGAATTTGTTTTTCTTCTATTTCTTTCAGCCATTCTTTTCCTTCCAAGGTGCTATGCCTGAAAAATTCAAATGGCTGACTTGGTCTCAATTGACTATTTTTTTATGGTTATTTATTTTTCCTCATTGCTTCAGTTAGCAAGTATGCTACTGTTGCACAGTGATCAAGGGGTCCCAAATCTCAAAGCTTTTGCCATCCATTGATCAAAATAAATCTTAGTAAGAAAACTTCTATTCTGGGTAATAATTCTTGGGTGGTAGGTAAGCCGATTTAGGATAGCTAATACCATTCATCACTGAAGTCAGGAAGCCTGCAGGGTTGGAAAGCTGGATAACTTTGGAGCTCAGTTTAAGCAGAGTAGGTCAAGTACACATTCAACATAATGAGAATGCTAAAAGAAAAAAACCACTGTGGGAACAAAGCTGAGTAAATCTTTAGCTGTTATTTTTTTCTAATTGTTTCAATATAATTTTTACAACCATTAACATACAAATACTCATTATTGTGATACTGTAATACTCAGACTTTCATTAGCTCATTATCACAAATATTGCACTTATATTTTTGCTATTATTTCATGTGTTATTTATACAAGGAGTTAAGCTTTAAAAAAAAAAAAAAGTCCTGGTCAAGATAAAGGGCAGGGTGAAAAATAATGTGGAGAGAAAACTGATAAAATATAAGCGAATAAGCTACATGTCTGACCTCCTAAAAGGTTGCCCACTGGTTTGTGTTCAACAAAAAGGGGAAGGACCAGAAGTAAGCAAAATGTCTATATAAAAGTGTTGAATAGCACTAACAAAGGACAATCCTTAGTTGACAGAGGGATTCAGTGAGGACTCTGACCCAGAGCCAACTTCCATTGAATCAAATACTGTTGAGGTTATGATCCTCAAAGGAAAGAATGGGAGGGCAGAAATGACAGCAATCCTGATGAAAAGGGCCAGTGTGAGTCAGGGACACTGGATAAAACAAGCAACCTCACTCTTGGGTGAGCTCCCACAGGAACGGGAAATAGGGGTCCAAGTAAGCCATGTATGGCAGACAATGATTGCTGAGTCATGCTGATAGGACAAATCCCTTTCCCATGTGTTCAACTAAGTGCATTTCCACACTTAACATGGATAATGATCCCTTTGCTCTTCTCTTGGCCACTGGTTGATCTACAGGATGTTACATGTTTTCTCCTGCTTAATATCTGGCATGCCATTGCTGACTGCATAACATAATGCTGACTCTGGAAATTATTGATTATTACATAATCCTTCTGGAAGAGAAAGCTTATAGAGGAAATATGCTGGTAGGGATCCTAAAGAAGACTGAACAAGTAAATAAACACTGTGTGGTGCAGTTACTAAATAAATGAGAGGAAAGGGGCTAAAACTGGGCATTTCAACAACTCTCATAACCAAATGCCCTGAATACCTTTTCTTTAGTTGTAAAAGTTCAATGAAGCCCCAAATCTTGTGATTAATTTCCCGTTCAGCATTGTGATAGGATTAGATGGAAATTTAGTGACCCATCTTCCACTGGATAGGAGCAGTACCCTTTATAGCTGGAGAGAGAAGGAAAGGTGGTTTTTCACCTTTATTTTTCTCCCTCCCCTATCTTAGGATCAGCTGGGGACCTCGGGGGTATTGTAAATTGCACTTGGCTGCAATAGCCCCTGAAGGGGCTAATTTGGCATTTTGGGATTGCTGGAATACAGCAGTTTTCTGGTCCTGCTACCTATATCACTGAGTCATAAACTGTGTGGCTTGGGGTTTGTAAACCTAGCCTGTATCACCTGGGGATTCCTCTGCACTGAAAGAATCCCCAGGAAGCTGATTAAACTGTCTTTATGACCTCTTTGTTCTGCAGGAACAATTCAGCTCCTTAACAGTGCTGAGGATCTGGCCATCAGGGATTATATATGATAATGACAGTGCTTTAGAACGATCACAAATAGCATAGATAGGCAGATATAACAACACAAGTGTAAATTCTAGTCAGTCGCTACCTCAGCTTCCTTAACAATATGTCTTGAACAGATCATGACATGGGCTTCTACCCCCATTGAGGCATGCTTAACTTACTCCTACATAAACAGATACTGTGGAAGAAATAAATACATTCTAAATTTGCCAGAACTGTGAATATCGCAGATGGACGGACCTCTTCTGGCCCAAAATCTTATTGCACATAATTCCACCTAGAAAATGGTAATAAACTACTTGTCTCAGTGAAATGAGTTTGTGTTTCAGAATGTTGGTAGGTTCATCTTACTGAGGTGGCTGTGTTGCCCATGTGTGAAATCCTTATTCTGTGCAAAATTAGAAAATATATTATGACATGATATCTTACTACCTAGGGTTTGTTTGGAAATGCCAGAGTCCGAGTTCGAAGGAACAACACATGCCAATATCTGCATCAGCCTGATTTTAAAATCAAGCACCTGTGCCTGTTCACTTGAAAAAAAAATTCCTACCTTTTAAATTGTTCCTGGAGTCCTGTCTAAGCGGCAGCAAACAGATCACACCCTCTCCTTTGTAATTGTGAGCCTGCTTTTGTATTAAACAACAATTCTCAATAGTTTTAATTTATTCTCATATAGATAGACTTAAACTAAGTCAGGAAAGTGAGGCAGTGGCATAATTGTCTGTTTCCTAATTCTGAGCAGAATTGATTTTCACAGAGGAGAAGCACAATCTTTCTCTAAAGTATTGTTCTATCCAAAGTACCACCTTCAGAGAGATTTACATCTTTTCTCACACTGAAATGATGGGGCCAAATTCTGCCTTCAGTTACAGTAACTCCACGCTTAACGTTGTATTTATGTTCCTGAAAAAAATGCTACTTTAAGCGAAATGATGTTAAATGAATCCAATTTCCCCATGAGAATTAATGTAAATCGGGGGGGGGGAGGGTTAGGTTTCCGAGAATTTTTTTTTTTGCCAGACAAGACTACACACACAGAGTATAAGTTTTAAACAAACAATTTAATATTGCACCCAGCAATGATGAATGTGAAGCTTGGTTGAGGTGGTGGAGTCAGAGGGTGAGCTATTTCCCAGGGAATGCCTTACTGTTAAATGATGAACTAACACTCGGCTGAGCCCTCACGGGTTAACACATTGTTGTTAATGTAGCCTCACAAGGCAATAGAGGGAGGAGACAATGGAGGCAGGAAACACAAAATGGCAGAGAAAGACAGAGACATACACTCTGTGTGTGTGTGAGAGAGAAAGAGGAAAGGAGGGAGAGAGAGACAGAGACACACTATGTGTGTGTGAGAGAGAGAGACACGCAGTGCCCCTTTAAGTAGCTTTTTAAGTAGATCAGCAAGATAAGACTGCAGCTGCTGCCAGCAAGCTCCCTGGATCCTGAGCACTGTCATGTCCCCATCTGCTCTGTGGAGATGAGGCACAGGAGCAAGAGGAGGGGGGACACCCTGACATTAGCACCCCTTTTCCTCCACCATCCAGCAACAGGAGGCACCTGGGAGCAGCTCCAAGGCAGAGGACAGGAACAGCACACACAGTGAGGGAGGCACAGCTGAACTGCCCAGCAATTGATAACTTGCTGGGCAGCTGCCACACAGGGAACTTAGGGGAGCTGATACCGGGGCTGCCGGTCCACTCTGGTTCCAAGCCCCCACCAGCTAGCTCCAATGGTCTGCTCTTCCTGCAAGCAGTGGACAAAGCAGGCAGCTGCCAAACAGCATTATAAGGGAGCATTGCCCAACTTTAAATGAGCATGTTCTCTAATTGATCAGCAACATAACAAAAAAACAACATTAACTGGGACAGCATTAATTGAGGAGTTACTGTACATGGATCATCTCCAACTGAACTCAGTGAGAAATTCATGTCTGTAAATGAAATCAGAACTAGGTCATAGTACTCATTTGTGGCTCAATTCTCATGTGCAGCTGAGCTCTGTTTACCTGATTAGTGGGGGAGGCAGAGGTCATGGTATACTTACTTTCTGCTCCATACAATCCAGTGGCTGGTTTGGCTTCTGGCTTGAAGTAGAGCAGCCACAAGCGGAGTAGGTGGCATCAGACTCCATGCTGGGGGAATCCTTAGGTAGTTCCCTCTCCTTCCCTCCACCCCCAACAGAGCTTAAGGCCAGAAACCATTTCATCATCTCATCTGACCTCCTGAATATAACAGGCCATCACATTCCACCCAGTGCCCCTTACACTGTGCTCAACAACTTCAGTTAAATCAAAGTATTTTAGTCCTCAGGACACCACATCCTAGCAAGTGATCCACACCGCATATTGCAGAGGAAAGCAAGAAAAAAAAATTTAAGTTGTTAGTGCAGTTGAGTAGTACAAAGAGGATTAAACACAGGGCAGGGCTGAGTCCTCTGTCTCAGCAAATATTAATTTATTTGTAGTCCCTTTTTGTATTTTCTTACAGTACTGAAAATTACTACACAAGCCAGCCAGTGCTCCAGATTAGACTCTCACTAGGGTCAGCAGAAGCTGGGAGTGCTACTGAAGCAGAATATTCACTTCCTAGGGGAGTACCTCCTGTCAGTACTCATTGCATCTTTGTTGCTGAGCTATCCTGGGAGCAACACTGGTGTGATCTGAAAGAACTCACCAAGAAAGGTCATTGTGATATGGGTCTTTGGGATGGCCCAAGGAAGTTCTCAGTGGGAGACAGAGAAAGAAGAGAAGTCCTCTGCTAAAGGCATTCAAATACATACATTTTTAACAAAATACTTCAGCTTTATAATACACTTGTTATATTTTAATAGATAGAAAATTTGGAATGATTCATCAATGTACATGCAATAACATAGATTATACCAGTTTCAATATGTTGTGTACATTAGAGCCCTGCTGGGTCTGCTTAAACTACATTAACACTTTATATTTATTTCCTGACAGTATGCCAAAGCTGTGTCTTGGTGGAATTGTGTAAATAGCTAATCTGGGACAGATACTCATCATTTTTTGTCTTCTATTTTTTCCTATTCCCTCTACTCCTTTCCTACTTGCTGTTAAACTTGCATCACTGTCAGAATTTCCAATTATACTATCAAAAACAGAAGCTGGAGAATTCTGATTTTTATCTGCATTAGACAAAAGGAGCATGTGATATTCTTCTGTTTAAAGTACAAATGTAGAAGATGTATAAAAAGTGGCAGTTCCAAGAACCATGAATGTTCACTACCCAGGACCTCCCATTCTACTCTGTGCAGTTCTGGTTGATCCTGACCTGCTAATCAGGTAGAAGCTAAAAGGGGATGCTGAATCATAATAAATAAATATTTGTCAGAGTTGCTCCATGTTATTTTCATTTTTCTGTCTTGTACCACTGATATCGATGGTGATTCCCACATCTACAGCAAAATGTGCCACTTACAACCTTTCCAGTTTGACCTAGATTAGAAATAAATACCTCCATGAGCGCCTTTTTCTTTAGAGACTCATTCATCCTCAACTTAATGTATACAAATACCTCCTAAATACTATTTAGTAAATAGTCATAAATAAACCTCAAAGGGTTCAGAGGATCAGGTCATTCTGAATACTTGTCTAAAAGCTAAGATTCCTATCTGACCCTTGGAGAAACTGACCAAGGACACTGGGCCTATTCATTTCTAGTCCAACTTCATTGACTTATGCAGTGCTTCACCAACAATGAATTTGTTTCCCTTAATTGGGAATCTTGTGAATATAAATATTCTGAGCTATCCTTCTCAGACTTCGTATAACCAAACCATTTCACCTTATCCAATTCCCAGTCATAGATCTTTGATGTAGGTTGTGTCATCTTGCATATCACCATTCCTGTGGGCACAATTGTTATTTCAGAAACAATTTATTAAACAAGCAGAGTCCTCTTAAATAAACACCAGTTTAGAAACCATTCTGTTTAAAAACAACAATAATAACAACATCTCCACACTGTGGGCATGACTCTGCTATTAATTACACTGATTTTTCACCTATGCAGCTGCATTAAATACCAAAAAGTTACTCTTGATTTTCTCAGGTGTGTACAGTGTAAGTATCAGAGTCAATGTTTTTGTACTGCTTATATAGAGTCTGCATCTTGTTTCACACCAGCGAAAATCAAAGGTAAAATCACTAAAGCTAGAAGAGTAGCAATGATCTAAAAAGAGCATGACAGGAGAAAAAGAACCACAAGTTCCATATGAAGCAGACGAGAAATAAAAGAGAAGTTTATAACAATGTAAACCTTGAGACAGTGTGTGATGATTAGTCTAGATATGACTTGCCAAGGAAATGTCCACTATCTGCTGCTACCCATAGGTTCCCTGAAAATATATCCAGTCTTCTAATATTTGCTGAAATCAGAACTAGTTTAATGCTTTCAATTGATGCAACAACTCTGACCTCAGTATAACAATTTTTCTCCATGTAAAATTAGGATATAATTATTTTTAAAATATAAAGGATAATTTTCCATAAAGTGGGGGAATTTCAGGAATATATGGTACTCTATTAGGATTACATTATTGTATCAGAGGCTGTGCCTTTAAGGGCTGAGCTTCCTAGACAGACAGTCTGGGCAGAGCACTGTGACGTTCTTGTTGTTATGCACAGCCAATTGGTACCAGACACAGAATATACCAGATTTCTTGCAAGCATCTTAGTCCGACTGATCACTGAACACCACATACACATAAAATAACCTTGTCATGCACTCCGTTGAAGTGAGTGGAGTTACACTTGAAAGGAATGACCTAGAAAAAGTAGATTAGGCAGTGCTGTTCATCATTCTTCGTAGTACAAGAGCTAGGACATATTAAATGAAATCGAAAGGGAGACAATTTAAAAATAATTCAAGGAAATCCTAGCATGGTAATTCCTATTTTTCTATAATTTCCAATACAGCAGTAGAATTGTAACCTCACATAAGATTTTCCTTTTAAAATTAGCATATTATCCAAAATATAAAATAATGGCTAAGTACCAATAACTGGAGAAACCACATAAGTTATTAAGGTATTAGCCCACTGCTAGAAACAGACAAATGCAGAATTTAGACTATTTTTTTTGTTCTGACTTTTCCAATTGGTATCAGAGCTCTCATTTAAAATTCAAATTCACTTTCAAAGACAGCAAATGATAATGGCTTCTGCTAAGTTGCATTTACTTTCTTGATCATACAGGATAAACTCAGATAGGAATGTGGCACACAGCAGGAATATTAGATAACTTGCCTGGAAAAGAGGGAAGAGGTCAAGTTGAGCCTCATCAGTATCCCTCATAGAGACAGGTTTTTGAGGATACACAATACTGGCAGCACCAAAAAGTGGCATCTTCACAGCCAGAAGAGCCCCTATAACAGAGGTAGGCAATCTATGGCAAGGCATGTAAGCTGATTTTCAGCGGCACTCACACTGCCTAGGTCCTGGCCACCGGTCCCGGGGGCTCTGCATTTTAATTTAATTTTAAAAGAAGCTTCGTAAACATTTTAAAAACCTTATTTACTTTACATACAATAATAGTTTAGTTATATATTATAGACTTATAGAAAGAGACCTAAAAAAAGTTAAAATATATTACTGGCACATGAAACCTTAAATTAGAGTGAATAAATGAAGACTTGGCACACAACTTCTGAAAGGTTGCCGACCCCTGCCCTATAATGTCAGCAGTTCCAGAATCTGTGGTGTTGGGATACTGACTGAGGCTACGTCTTCACTACGCGCCGTATCGGCGGGTAGCAATCGATTGCTCAGGGATTGATGTATCGTGTCTCATCTAGACGCGATATATCGATCCCCGAACGCGCTTATATCGATTCCTGGACTCCACCAACCCGAACAGAGTTGCGGAGTTGACATGGAGAGCTGCGGACATTGATCCAGCTCAGTGAGGACGGTGAGTAATTCGATCTTAGATACTTCGACTTCAGCTAAGTTATTCACGTAGCTAAAGTTGCTTATCTGAGATCGATTTTCCCCCGTAGTGTAGACCAACCCTGAGAGGTATTGAAACGGGAATAGATGAGTTGGGCGGTAATGGGTAGGTTCTGGCAGCCCTTTAAAAGCACTAGACTGCAGTGACATCCAGGCATATATTCCAAAATTGACTTTCTGCTCTCTTGTATTACCCTGGATTATCTGAACCCAAAGCTATTGTAACTAGTCTCGATTTTCTAGGCGATGTAAGGAAATAAATCAGTGGGGCACACAGCACCTTCATCTGATAAATTATCAGTACACACAAGAGTTCTTCCACTCAAAAATCCTTGTTTTTCTTGAATACAAAGAACATATCAAAATTATCAATAGTCTGGAGCACTAAAATAAATATAGCTACCCAAAGTCTGAGGCAGTGTCAAGTGATTCAGCTCCGGGGTTCTGGTGGCAGCCTCTCTCCTAGCCAATGGGGAGTTTGATGCCAGTCTCCTTGCTCATAGAAAATCCAACCTTCTCAAAAGCACACTCTCTAATTAAACATTTTATAGGTTTTCTCTGAACCAAGCACATAACTCATTATGGCCCCTAATAGGCTAACAATAGCCCTAGCAACAACAAATAATAATTTATTATTCTACTTATCAGAAAAGCAACTTCAGCAAGAAACTTACAAGCACAGTTATCCAGACTAATGTTAACAATTCATACTTCCCCATCCCCTTCTCATGAATTTGTCCTTTTACTTTATCTATCCTGTTAGTAACACTGCAGCTATGCAAATGTTTTTGTTCTGTCTGCCTAAGTCAAAGCCAGATTTTTCCTGTGATGTCCTTGCTTCCAGTTTATGGTAGCTAAGTATACAAGACAGCTGTGGGTTATGCCAAGTCCAGTTCTCTTTCAATACTTGCACCTGATGCTAGCACCTTCTCCTTGGGCAGCACCAGTGTGAATGAGAGAATGTTTAGAGTCCTGGTGGCCTTAAGTTGTACTTGTTATGAGAGAGCTCTGGTTCTGACTGAAGACTTTGGGCACTACTGTAATAATAAATAAATAAATAAATAAATAAATAAAAGTGTGGTCCTGGGATGGCACTGCCAAAGCCCTTTAAGACAGAGGAGCTTAGCTGTAATTACTAATATGACAGGATCCATCTAATATACCTTGGTAAGGGACTGAACAGAAGATACAGGTGACTTGAACTGATTTCCATTCTAACCCAAATAGCTACAGCTCTGGCATATTCTCCTGGATTTTAGTGTAGCATTCCAGTTTCTCCCTAAGCACAATTAGAAATAGAGTTGAAACATTTTTTTAAATGTGTTTGTGTGGGTTATGTGATAAAACCTACTTAAATGTGATATCTACTTAATTGCCAACCCAGTGCAACACTGCTGACATTATAAGAGATTTAAATGAAAACAATCTTGCAGCAAATGTGCAAGACCAGGTATCAGGGAATTTGGTGTCTATTTCTTTCTCTGGCCTAGGCTTCCTATTTGATCTTGCACAAATCATGGATATGTTTACTAATCTGCAAAATGGACATTGTACTTTTACAAGGATACTGTGAGACTTAATTTGTTAATTTTGTGAAAGTGCCTTGAGAGTTTTTTTTTCAAGATGTTGTATAGATGGAAAGTATTATTATAAGAAGAATAACAATAATAGGAACTGCACACATATTTTCCACTGCATAACACTACCCCCCCGTGTAAACAGATAGTCACGAGTCACATTCGGAAGCTACCTATTAAAGCATATCATATTGGGAACTCTCATGCTTAAGGGAGTAGAATAGTGGAAAATGTCTGCAACTCCCTTACCTCCCTTGCTGACTCAGTTACTGCCAGACACGGTAGGGTTCCCCATTCTCTTGTGACTAGTGTGGAAAATCACCCTCAAGAAAGGCACACCCGTTGTCAGTAGCATCAGGGATAGGAGGATGAAAGAGACTCTTGTTAGTATTGGTCCTATGGGATAACTGCTGTGAGTCTTAGAGTCTTTCTATCCCCCTTGAGCTTTCCAGGCCTTTACTTTGCTGCTAACGGAGTGAAATAATCCATGAATCTGACAATGTTTCTGTGGTGTCATCTTAACATAAAAACTCTGGTCTTGATCATCCTGTCACTAACACCATTTTTACTTAATTGCCTTTAGTGGAGTTATTGCTGATTTGTGCTCACAAAAGTGAAATGAGGATCAGACCTTCTGAAAGTCCCTCATGGCAATGCACATGGATACAAAAGGACCTCAATTCACATAATGATATACAATGTAGGTGCACAGCTAGTAGCATAACATATACAATGAGGAGGATGGAACTTGATGTATAAAGAAGTCACTATAACATTTTCCAGCATCTGTCTTTGCCCCAAAGTGAGTAAGTATAAGGCTGTTCTAACAGTGCATAGCTGTGCAGTCAAAGAAATGGTGTAATACATTTATCATTTCACCACTCAAGTGGGACCATCATAAGAAAGCTAGGGGTCCTAACCTCACAAGCTGTATAAATGATAAATGTATTATAATACTCTCTACCTTTATGTGTTCTTCCTTGATGTATGCTGTGTAAGAGGACCAGTATCTTAAGATCTCTCCTAAGACATTCTGTAAGGTAGTTTAATGTTACATGGATTACTGAATTATACTTTTAAATATATTCAGTGAATCAACATGTTAAATGATGATGCTCAAATCGTCGTTGCTTACCTTCAGATTGCACCGTATCATTACAGTATCACTTGATGTGCCCAGGCCTGATAATATTTCTTGTTTGGAGTTTGCAGCCATCAGACATGAAAACAAAACAATTAAAATTAAATTATACCCTCAGTGTCTAAAAACTAGGGAGACAAATAAAAATAGCTGAGTGAGAGGGAGGTTAATACAGGGAGATCTGTTTACAGCATTATGAAGACCTCAAAGGGATTTGTACATGCCGTCTGCCTGCAGTGATGTGTGTGAGAAATTCCATGTCAGACTGGTTTAGCAAACAGAATTCCAAGTAATAGGGTTTATGAATAATATGGGCACCCAGGGGTATTGTGCATTCACCAATAACTGGAACCATTCAGACAGAAACTTGGCCTTTTTTTCTTTCTTTCTGGTCTGTAATATTTTTTGTAGTTTACACTATATAGTACTCACTATACTGAGAGAGACTTTATGACCTTTTAACACAGCTGCCAGTCAATTTATACATATACCTCCTAGAATGCTTGCCACTTTTTCTAATGGTGATGAGCAAACCTCATCACCCCTGTCATTTCGCCTCACAGCTTCTTTTTGTTTTCTGCTCCTGTTTTGTTTTGTTTTTTGAATGTGCTCAGTAGTCAGTGACTATGTTTTAAAAGCACAAGAGTCTGAGTTCTATCCCCACTGATTGCTTTGATACATAGGCATCTTCAATGTCCTGGCGTATGTGAAGTCTCTCATAGCCGTGGAGTCATTACAAACAACCAGAAAATCCCATCTCAGGACAGCCATTTTCTTTCAGGCTTTGTCTGTATTTACATGTCTATTTACTGGTTCCGAATGTTTCTAGAGAAAGAGATGATTGTGGTGTCATATGAAAAAGCAGGAAAGAATTTGAAAAAGGAAAGCATGACGAGCTAGGTGGCCTTTTCCTGTCCTTAAATATGCCTTATGTTCTTATTATCTCTAAGGTCATCAGTCTGTGGCAGTCTATCTATTTCTCATCACTCTGCTGCTCCTGCACTACAGCAGGAAAAGGACACATGGAATCTTATAGCCTTTCTGGACATACAGGATTTCTAGTGTCTTTGCCCATCTTCCTGAAAGTACAGTGTATATGGCTGTCGCCGGGAAAAAGACGGTGAGTTGCCATAATTTTACAGCAGAAGTGGGGAGCAAAGAAATAGTTGTTTAATGGAAGCACCTTTTTAAGCATTTCTGGTTATAAAAAAATTCAAATGGCAATTGATATCACTGTTTCAGTGGTATGCTAGATGGACTGAAAATTCATCCTACCCAGGCAACCTGTGAAGTACCTTTACAAACCCACATCAGCCCAAATCTTATAAATATTATTGAAGATGTTTTAAGGTACTAACAGCCAGTTGAGTGGTCCCTTGCTGTGTGTAAGATGAGGGGTTGTACACCAGGTAGAGGCAGGGAATTTATTGTTGTCCCATGGCGTCTGTGCAAGCTAGGCTGTTTAGCCAGTGCAAAGGAGTGTATTGCAGGCATAACATATTATTTCTTTCCAAGCTTTGTACTGTTTCTCCAGAAGCTCCTGATTCATAAGCTGGGGGTTGGATAGGAGTGGGCAAAATAAGTGGAATAGAGGGGAAATTTCCATTTAAAAATCTTGATAATAACATCTGGGATTTAGATGTGGGAATGCAAAAAAAAGAAAAAAAGGGATGATTTCTGAAAATGCAAAAAGGTTTGTGCTTATTTATGATTCTTCTGAGCTGATTCACTCACTTCTTAAATCAGGATATTGATTGCCGGCTGCAAGACATTTTGCTGAAGTTTCTGTCCGCAGGCACAGCCCTCCGCAGCTCCTACTGGCCGCGGTATGTCATTCCCAGCCAATGGGAACTGTGGGAAGCAGCCAGCCACAGGGACATACTGGCCATTGCTTCCTGCAGCTCCCATTGGCTGGGAACCATGGCCACTAGGAGCTGCAGGTAGGGGAAGCAGGCGTGCCTGCAGTTGATCAGTGTTAGCACAATGACTCATGGCCTGTAATCATCTTACCCTGATGGGCCCCAAGTGACCTGCAGGCTGCAGATTGACCACCACTATCTTAAACTGATGCCTGTAATGAGTTTTGTTTGAAATTTTCAGGCCTAGTTTTTATATTTGAACATGTAAAGGGCATTTTATTTTTTGACAATTTCTCCAGTTGATCTTTAGCAAAAATTGTTATTGCAAGGTTAACTGGTATATTAACTTCATTTTTGTTGTATTGTCTATTTTTAGTTATAAATGCCAGGGTCAAAGTGTCTTTGAGCTGTCCCATCTTCTGTAACTATACCTGCCTATTTTGCATTTGAGAGTCAAGACAGCTGTGTGGTTAAGGTACAGGATTGCAAGTCAGGACATTTGGGGTAAGATTCAAAGCTGATGCAGATCAGCAAAACTTCCTTGCCTCCAATGGAGCTGTACCATTTTATATCAGTTGAGGATCTGGCCTTTGAATTCTATTTCCTAGGTCTTCCACAGACATTCTCCCATGATCTTGAACAAGATATCTATTCATGCTGTGACTCAGTTTCATTCCTTGTAAAAAAGAAATAATAATTACATACTTCATTGGGGCAATGCAAGGTTAAAATTCATTAATGTGCAAAAAAGACTTTGATATCTTTAGATAGAAAGAGCTATAAAAATAGAAAGTACCATATCTACCTCTATCTGAGTTGGGGGAGGGAGAAGAAAAACAAAACATAACTACAGTTTACAGAAGCAATTTGACTTCACTGTAACAGCAAATCTGACTCCGTTTTCCTATTGTTTGTCAATTTTCACCTTATCTACAAACTTTTCCCTCCACCCAATCCTTGATCCATTATTATTATGTTAACCCTCTACTTTAAATTACAAACTCTTTGGGACTAGAGTCCATTTTCTCCCCTTTCGTCTGTACAGCACCACACATATTGAAGGCACAACATAAATAGGAATATGGTATGTTACCTATGGTACGTTAAACTCATCCAGCTGTAAATTTACTGTGTGGCTTTTGGTTTTATATGGTATATTACTGCCTTTGTAGAAATCAGAAGTTATTTCAGTGCTAGAATCTGGTCATGCTGACTTTCATTGTGCTGAGCATGGATTGCTTTTCATGCAGTGCAGTGGCTAAGAGAGGTGAGAGAGCTGTCTATTTTGCAAAGAAAAAGCTGAGACTGTCCATTTCCTGCTACTGAGGACCTATTACAGCTGAATAATTTTATTATTTAGAATTTTAAATGAAAGTATAAATAGTCTAAAGCTGCACTGCATCCCAGAGGTGAGAGGATGGATTCTATTTGCCATCATAATATGAGATGTTTAGCCCCTGCTATGAACGAAAAAAAAAAAGGCTGCTAACTGGGAATATGTGGAGTTATGGTGCAGGTAAAAGACACTCTAGAATGCTGCTTCATAACAGTATGCAACAGTGAAATTAACACGTCTATTATCACTGTTTGCAACACTGCAGGAAGTTAATGGAAAATGGTTTAATCTTTTTCATGCTCCTCTAAAAGGAGAAACATACTATTTCACCTATGTGTTTGTGAATTTTCCCTCCTCTCTTATTTCCTGGCCAAATTCTTATTGCACAGCAGCTTCTATTATTTAGTGTCTCAACAACAGACCGAGTAGCTAACTGTAGTTATCAAGAATCCAATCATTCATTTTTAGTAAGTGATGTCCTTGATGATCCATTGTGTTAATGGTTAGAAAAGGAAAGGATGCTGTGTTAACACTCCCTCTCTTGAATCAGTTTCAGGTAGCTCTGTTTCCAAAGCTGTTGAAGAAAAGGGATTAATTATACATTTCCATTATGACAGAGCCAACATCAGCAGCTACTAAAACATAATTTGTTTAGGTGGTAGTGCAGGCTGTTCTCTGATCAAGTTTTGTTTCCCACAGGGAGGCATCAGTCTTAAATTACACACAGCAAGCAGGCAAGAAAAAGGAAGCAAATAATAAAACACTTCCCAGGGGAATAAAGAATGAGGATCTGTCTCTAAGTATCCTATTCAATAAATAAAATCTACATTTCTGTCAGTTATTTTAAAAAATCAGCAAAAGAGTTCAGCTTTAATTAAAGGAGATTTGTATTTTCTTCCACACTGCAGAATTGTATTCTTGAGATTTCCAATGATATTTTACTTTTAATGCAAATATAACTTATTTTTAGGTTAAAATTTCTAGCCACCCCCACACACACACACCCAAGAGAGAGAGAGAGAGAGAGAGAGAGAGAGAGAGAATGAATCTTTGAGAAATGCCGAGAGGAATAGAAACAGCGGATGTTTTATTTCCTTGCCTCTTCTGAGTCCTGAAAATTAAAATACATTAGCAACTTAGAATATTTTTGGCTATCATTTGATTTGGCCTATTTTGGGAAAGTATGCTTATGTGTGATATGTGGTACACTTATGTGTGGTATGTTTGCTGATATGCTCAGGGTTCAACTGATTGCCGTAGTTGGGATTGGCAAGGAATTTTTTCCCCAGATCAGATTGGCAGAGACCCTAGGTTTTTTTCACCTTCCTCTGCAGCATGGTGCATGGTTTTAACTAGTGTAAATGATGGATTCTCTGTAACTTGAAGTCTTTAAATCATGATTTGAGGACTTGAGTAACTCAGCCAGAGGTTATGGGTCTATTACCGGAGTGGGTGGGTCAGGTTCTGCGGTTTCCAATGTACAAGAGGTCAGACTACAGTCTCTGAGTCTAAATACATGAAAGTTCACCTAGGTACCTAAAATTCCAAACGATGAAATTATTCTGCTGTAATAGGTCCTAAGTGACATGAAATGGTCAGTCTCAGCTTTTTCCTTACAAAATAGACAGCTCTCTCACCTCTCTAATAAGGTATTAAACACATACTTAACTTTACTTTTGACTTCAGTGTGACTACTCCTGTTTAAAATTAGGTATGTACTAAAGAAGCATACTGAATCAGGGCCCCAGAGGAATGTTTTGTATTTGCATTTAATTTTTTAACTGCAACAAACTATTGTTTGTGATTTCCTACTGTAATTTGGCTTTTAATATCATTTCCCTGGACTATTTCAGCCTCACTCTATGCAGAGTGCACCAAGGAAAAAGCAAATATGAGCTAATGTCTTATTATCCAAACACCTTATGGAGAAATAATAAAAAGAAGGATGTGCCATGTGCCAGTTTGAGCTTCTTGTTACACCATTCCATTTCATCCCACTTCCCTGATTATATACCCAGTGGAACTTAATAGCCATTTCAGATTAAAAGATATCCATACAAGTTCTAAAACACACATTATTTACCCCACAGACAGCAGTTACTCCTTTGAAGCTGTTATGGTCTGCCATATACTTGCACAATTAGATTCTTTTTATAAACAAAGGAAATAAGTATGTATAACATAATTCCTTATGGAGACTATTTAGTGAGTGCGCTCAGTAGGTACTTTGAAAATAAAAGTTAATATTTCCTTTATTTTTTAAACTTCCTGATTCTAACCTGCCAAAGAGATTACATAAAAACATCTAATCCTCTGCCAAAAGTTATTTTGATAAGAAAATAAAAGTGAGAGCTGTTTTTAATTATATAAATATCAACCCTTTCTTCCTTCTACGTGCTTAAACTAGTAAATGTTTTCGGTTTTGTATGAGGTGTTTTTACAATTAAAAAATGGCTAAATGGATATTTTCACCTCCTTTGGGAAATGTGTAGAATGTCCAGATATGTGGTCTGAGAGCATATACGCCAAATACTTCTTCCAAATACGTGTAAATGACCAAGTCACATTGTTAATTCCCAAAGCAAACTAGTGTATCTGATGAAAATGCAGTTAAAACCTTATATGATGCTATGTAAATGTCAAGAGAGTGACTATAAAAAACCTGGTTTTAGCTGACCTCAATCTTCTACATGTGTTCTCAGTCTCATTGTTCATAACTGAAGTGAGGATCAAAGGATTAACTTGTCCTGGTAACCTCAGATTACATCACTGTGAGCCAGAATTGTCACTCATTGTAGAAGTGGCAGAGGCCACATGTGCTGTTGATACATTATGTGCATGTAATCTCTGAGGAGGGAGTATGTATTGTGCTTGGACACCCTCAAGGAGTAGATTTTCTAAAATTGCTTGAATAATTAAGAGTTAGGCTGCATGCCTGAAATTGATATTGCTTACATGTAGAGCACTACATTGAATTAACCCTAGGTTTTTTGGTATATATTAAAATTACTTTCTCAAAGTGCCATATATACAATTTCTAGAGCAGATGAACTGCTGGTAGTAAAGCAGATGAATTGCCAACAGCCAGCAATTTTCTTCTGAACATTTGAAGATAGCTAGGAGACATCAATTTTGGGATGACTAGCAGACAAGCCATTCCACACTTCCATGGTTATTGTCATTGTATGTTAATATATGTGTAGAAATATAGGTACATGTATATAATATAGCCATACCCACACACTTGCTAGAAAGAGAGTGAGAGATATGATATTACTATTAATATTGGTACATAAATATATGTATATGGGAAAGATATAAGAAAGGCAACCCTGGGAATAAAACCTGGGAAAATGAGACCGAAGCTTGAGAGAATCTAACTGTCATTAAGCAGGATTCAGTCTAATTAGTGATTTCGTCTCATGGAAATTGGATATGAACAGAGTTAGAACCAGAATATTCATAGCATCAGATCCAGTGAATGACACTTAGAATTGCATCTGCTCTATATGATGTATCATTCTAAACCTCCTCATGCAAAGACAGAATATCAAATCAGTGAAAGAGTATGAAGTCTGATTATAAGCTTTGCATTTATAACAATGACTATCTCTGAGGAGCTTGTGAGTGAGAAGGGTAGGGGGTTACGGGAAAGGCCATATAAACAGAAATGTAAACCATGGAGAAGAATAGATCTTCTTTCTTTGCTTGTTGCTGCACCTGCTGTAAGTGAGGCTGTGGGAAAAGGACATATTTCACCTGGCATCACTTCAGTACATGAATTCCCCTGGATGTGGTTCAAATAAAAGAAGTCTTCTCTTCTACCCTCTAACATGCCAGTTTATAAAAAGAAAAGCTTTCCCTCTCTAATCCACATAAATAATTAAATCCTCCAAGATTCTCCTATTTTCTACCTTCCCACAACATTAAAATAGAAAATAAAAATCATTGTTTGGAGCAAGGCTAATTAATGACTTCTGCTTCACAGATAATTACAATGTGGTGTCATGAAAGCCTGAACACTGAAACTTAAAATGGGGTATTCACAGTTAATCTGTTCATTTAGGGAAAAGAACCTTTTTTTATTATCCCTTCTACCATTCAGCCCCTTAGGCAAATATTCTGCCTACAAGGCAGCGTCCAGTCAGTGATTTTATTTCACAGAATCAAAAAAGGGATTCACTGGATTAAGTATATTGGATGCATACGTATGAGTGCATGTGTATTTGCCCCATAAAAAATAGTAAGGGTTTATGGTATAAATATGAGCACAATGACATAGATAAATGGGACAAATAAAACAAAATATACTGGTTAAATCCTGGCCCTACTGAAGTCAGTGGAAGACCTGTTAAATCATCTAGTTTATTTTTTTACCCAAGATTGTTCTGTGTTTTATGGATGTTCTTAAACCAATATCCTGGATTAGAAAATAACCAAACCTGATAAAAGTTCACATCACAAACCAGTTCAGGACTATCCATATACAGTTTATGCTCAAGTGATATCTCCACTCTTTCTAAAAATATCTAAGAATAGGGCTTTCACAACTTCCCTTGAGAAACTATTACAAAGTATAATATAGTTGACCTCAATATCAATAACTTCTCCCATATGAAATTGCCTCTGCATATCCTATATGGGAAAGGAACAAGACATATTGTGAGGCACAGACTCATTCAAAATGGTAAATCAGAAGAGAATGTGCATTTATAACAACAATTATAAAAGACCTATACTGCTCACTTTCCTCTTGCACCCGCTGGAGTCATCATAGAGCTAGCTTCTGAGCAATTTGATTAATCTTCTTGTAGTTTGGTTAGATAAAAACCAAGAAATACTAAAAAGCTATTGTAGCTATTTCTTAAAAAAAAAAAATAAAAAAATAAAAAAACAAAAACTTTATAGTTCTGCTAAGTTTTGAGGAGAAAGAATTGAAAAATTAAAAGAAAACTGCAAAAACTTGCTTTCAGAATTTCACATGACAACATTTTGGTTTTTGAAGAAAACCAAAACCAGAAACCAATTAATATTTGGTTTTCCAAAACCCAATACCAAAATCTTTTCTGATTTTGGTTTTTGAAAACTGATATTTTTATGGAAATATTTTTGGTTTCAGCTTTTTCAAAAAATGATGAAAACAAATGTATGTGAAAAATTACATTTTGATTTAAAGGCCATTTTTTGCCTAAAAATATTTTGAAAAAAATTGTGTTTGAACCATTGACTTTAGAGTAGTTTAGAATTTATCAGCAATGCTGATTGGTAAATTGTCACATAGGCTTCATGAAGATGAGCACTGAGAAGCACTTGGAATGCAGAGTTTATGCTTTATGCAATAACAAGTACAAATAATAGATCAAGATACCATTGCAGTCTTTAAAATGGTTAGGTGAGAACCACTTTCCCTAGAAATTAAGTCTGTGCAGCCTTCACAACCTGGGCTACAAGCAAGTGGGAGCCAAGGCTCAGGCTGATCCTAATTTAGGAGATGCTCTTTCTGCACAACCTCCTAAATCTCACACATACCATGGAGAAATCAGTGCAGATCACTCCAGATTAAAACAGTGCAATTCTCTACCTAAATCTTTGAAGGAACCTGTTTCCTCTGTTTGTCAGAGGCTATTAGTCTATGGAATGGATGTATCCAGAATGAAGTGTTCCTATCAGTTATGCTGCTTGGCATAAAGGATGCCAGACAACTACACAAACAGTTTCCAAAGATCTCAGCAGCAAACTCAGTTTCCTACAAATGTCATTTACCAGAGGTAGACTCATTTGTGAAGAGAGACAATAACAATTACCCATAAATTTTTTCAACACCTGACAGGAACTCAAAATCAATAATTAATATTTTACTTTTCACTGAGGAAAGAACCTCACATATGCCTTCCCTCCCCTTTTGTCTTCTTCTAAAAGTTCTGAAAAACTTTAATTAGACAAGGCGATGAATTAGTCTTATAATCCTGGTGTGGACTCATTGGGTGAAATCCTGGACCCACTAAAGTCCATGGCAAAACTCCCATTGACTTTAACAGAACAGGGATTTCACCCATTGTCTTTGATATTTGGATTTACTAGCCCTTTCAAAAACACAAGAACAAAAAACAAAAAGCAAACGAAGCCTCTGAACATTCCTTTCATTAATTTCCTTTGATTAATATGATCTTTTCCTTACAATGGCTTTACTAATAGCCATTATCCACAAAGACTGTTAAAGAAGACTAAGCTTTGTATCCAGCTCTGTTGTCAGTAGGTTAGTGTTCCAGGAAAAGGAGAATTAAGAAGATACTGTACAAGAGGTATTTCCTGATGGTTGTCTTTGTAAAGTCTGTTCTTTAAATTTGTATGTATGCCACTCTAGGTTGGATGTTTGTTTCACAAAACAAGGCAGGATGTCCTCCATTCTATTTAATTTCTTCTGGCTGCTAATCCCTGATAGTGAGATTCTGTAGAGGCAATTTCATGAGGAAGAAATGAAAATTGCTGATCAATAGAGCTGGTCAATTTTTTTTGATCAATTTCAATAAAAAATGTAGAACATTTTTTTTGCCAACAAATATTTCCCTAACAGCTCTACTAGCCAGTAGAAAGAGTTCTCAGAAGACATTTCGGTAGAACCACATATCTTGTAACCTCTTTGTTGCGTTCTTTAAATATACTATATTGAGATAGAGCAACTAATGAGAAACACCACAGTTTAGATCCATATTTAATGTCCATGCATTGCTAATTGTATTGATCTGAATTCTTCTATACCTTGAGAGGATTGTAGGTCAGCAAAGGCAAAATGGAAATAAGTACTGTTTTTTTCCCTGACATTAAGCCAAATAGATAGTATCTAGTAGACTGAATAGAGCTGAAAAAGCAATTGTAAATGGGGAATCATCTTCTAATAGAGATATTTCAAGTAGAGTTCCACGGGATCTGTTCTTGTTCAATGTTATCTAGTATTTTTATCAATGATCTGGTCACTCTGATATCTATGGCAATCTACAGTCCTCAATGGGAGCAGGATTTGGTCCTACAGAATTAATTGGTCTGTTAAACTTTCTACCGACCACCACACTGAAAGAAAATACGAAATCATTGCTGTTAAAGTTTGTAGATGACATAAAATTAATAAAGTGGTAAATATTGATCTGGACAGGTCAGTTTTATAGAGTTCACTGGATCATACGGTAAGTTGGGCTCTCTTGGACAACACATGTTTTAATAAATGCAAAATCATCACTCCAGGGAGCAAAGTGTGGCATGGAGGAGCATATCCCTTAAGCTGCAGAGCCATTTGCTAATAACCATTTCCATCCACAGTCCAGGGACGTTGACCAACACCAGAGCCCCAATAAAGAAAAAAGTACCCTAAGATCTCTGGAATGTCAGCAGGCAAAGATTTGTCTACTGGGAGCTCTACAAGTAGCCAAAAAACAAGGAGGACAAAAGCTTCACAGTAGTAGAACAAGATGGTTGCCGATGAGCACCTGCTGGAGAAAGTTGCTACAGACACAATAGATATCAAGGCCAGAACCGCTACAACACACTTGACTGTTACCTCAATTAAGTCATCTCTGCAAGCACCGGCAGGACTGGTGAATAAAGCAGGAGTGTGGTAGACTTTGTCACTTGAAGTTTTTTAATCAAGATAGTGTTTCTTTCTAGTGGATATGCTCTACTTCAACCAAGAGTTGTGGGTTTGATGAAGGAATCACATGGTGAAATTATATGGCTTGTGTTATGCAGGAGTTAAAACTAGATCGTCATAATAGTTCTATTTGTGCTTAAAATTTATGAATCTATTACTTTGCCATTGGGTTCTCTCACAGTTCAAATTTCTCTGTATTAAAATAAAGTGTATCCTGATTTATTTATTTTTTAAATTTAATTTCTGCATTACATTCAAATCAGTTTACCCATCCTGAATCAAAACATTCAGCCTGCATCAAATGGAAGAGGCTCTGGAAAGTAAAAAACAAAAAAAAAACAAGTAAACAAATTTTCTTCCTTTCTTCCTTTCAGCATGAGCACTTCAGTTGCAGCAGAACATTTAGCATAAGCCCAGCATGACTTCAGCCATAGGGGATGGAGTAGCCTCTTCATGGCTCGTAATGCTCACTCCAAACCTGTGGGGTGGGAATGGTGAAGGTAGGGAGAGGGATGACTCCTCCCACTCTCCCCAAATGTCTTGGCCAGTGAAACTGAGCAAGAGTTGATGCAAGCTACACCTCTCTTCCCCTTCCCCCACCTCCACCCCTCCAGAAGCAAGCGGGAGAGCAGGGAATGAACTGTAATTCAGAAGGACACACTTCATTCTTTCAAGGAGATGCTGCACCGCATGCCGCTCCATTCACAGTGCTGAGAGAAAACTCTCAGTGTATCCCAAATGAGAAAAAGTGATGCTACTTTAGTATGTCAGACAAAATGTTTTGTGAAACTTAATCAGTTTAAAATACAGTATGAATGTTCTCATTGAGACCTACAGATCATTTAAATACTGTAGATTAACTGAACTTACATTTGTTTTGAAAATAGGCGAGGAAAAGAAAAGACATGGTAAGAAATTAAAACCAGCCTTTCTCTATGTTAAAAATGTGTACCAGAAATAATACTCAAGTAAGGGTATTATTTTTAGAAGGCAGACTCTGAAAAGACATGCCAAGAGATGTCAAAATTGATTGAAATGCTCAACCTTGACAGCTCTGAAATTTGCAGGTTGAATACCTGCCACAATTTGTGCATGATCCTCTATATTTTTCAGCCAGTAGGTTTGGATATCAGTTTAATATAAATGGATGAAGGAAATCAGGAAACTATAAGACATTTGCTAGTCCTATTTCTGTCCCCTAGCCTTGCAAAATGTATATTATTCACCACTCTGATACAGTTGAAAGGCTAGGACTAATGTGGATCACTGAAAGATTTTTTTTTCTCTTTTTTTTTGGCAGCATACAATTTTAAACACATCAGAAAGGTCAGATTGGGCAGACTTCTTATGCAAAATTGATTCTTCTATAGCCAGATGAATCTGCTTTTATTATTAGAGTAAATAAAACAATATGTTCCTGTTTTGTTTTGTTTTGTTTTGTTTTGTTTAAACTTATTTTTCCATAAGCAAAGTGATGTAGGAAGGAAATGCCATGGCGAAATGACAAAAAATAGCGCTGATTCTGCTCTGTTACATGAGTGCAAATCTGGAGTAATTTTATGGAAATTGATGAAATTATACTTATATAAAAAGGGTGTAATTAAGAGGAGAATCAGGTACAGCATGTTTTCATTAAAGTAATAGAGCACATGCAGCTATAGAGCATCTTCTGTCACATGATCCCAAAGTATCTTAAATATGTTAATGAAATAAGCCCACACACTCATGGAAGTAAGTATTATTAATATTATTACAACTTGAGAGATAGGAAAACTGAGTCATATAGAGGTAATGTATACTACCTACGGTGACACAGTAACTCTTTGGAACAGCTGGGAATAGATCCCAGTTATCCTGAAACTCATTTCTATACTCGGACAACTGACCCATCCTTCTTTTCTGCAAAGAAGGAAATTAAACTAAGGGCTAGATTGTGTCAGCCCAGAATAGTGAGTAGCAATAGCATGCCAGCTGGAACATTGTCAGACATAATACTCCCACTTAAATCCCATTGAAGGGCCAAATGCTGGCCCCACTGAAGTAAGTGGAAAATGGGAGCAGGATTTGGCCATACAGACTTAAGTGGGCTATGGAGCCTTGTATGGGCCAGCACTTTGGACTGTTTTCCATCTTTTAGTATAAAAAGTGAGTCTGGAGCTCTCTGTTTAAAATCTGAAAATAAATTTCTCTCAGTCTGCCAGTTCAGATTTTTTCTTTACTATTTTTTTCTACCATTTTTTCCTCAGACACCTCTAGTAGAAATCCTGATACTCTGTTCGATATAAAATTTGATTTTATTTACTTTGCTTGCCCATAACTATATATGCTCAATGTGAGATATTTACACTAAAGGATTAATTATACTTTAGCAGTCTCATGGTTAGATTTCTTTGTTCATGACCTTTGATAGAATTAATCACTGCATTTGTTAACCACTGTACAGGCATCTATTCCTTCATAAATAGAGATGCAATATTTAGAACAGTTACATTTTCCCCTGTAGCAAAGTAGATAAAATAGGCACTCATATACTTATGTATTCTGTATTTAACATGAGTCCATAACTAAAACCTGATGTTTTGATGAGTAAATCATAATTAGATATAGTGCAATTGTGAGTAAAGAAGTAATAAAAAAGTATCCTTGAAAATTCATTAAACTTGTTTTCACATCTAGGAGTCAGATTTTTGAGTGCCTTTTAGGGGGTGAGAGTGTTTCTGTTTTATTTTATTTATGTTGACGTTATGTTACTGATTCAGTTGAAAATCTTCTTATAAAATCAACAGAGCCATTAGTATTGTTTAGTCTCTTTCTTTGACAAACTTTTCCATTTCTTGATACTTTTCTGCATACTTTATTCTTTTGCAATAAAGGAAAAGATTACAAACCTCTTCTGTCTCCTCGATGAGAAAACTAGAGCTCTGAAATGGTAGTTAGTTTTGTCCTGCAAAGAACTGAGAAAACTTTTTCTTTTGTATTGTTTCAGGTGGGTTTGTTTTAGGATTTAGAAATCATAACCAGATTCTGTCCCCCTTTATCGTGCTGAAATGTCCCACTGATTTCAATAGAAAGGTGGTATAATTGTACCCAGGGATATTTGGGTTTACATTTTTTTAAAATGTCCATTTGAAGTTGAATATTTAGGAGACATCTAACCCCCTGTCCATGGTATGTGTAACATGGGTTACTCAGCCATTGTTTCTCCCATCTTGCTTATAGCAACTTCTGCAGTGAAAAGTGGGAACTTCTGAGAGGGAAGGTTATGACGAGGAGGCACCTTTCTCTTCCGATCTCTCCTTGCAGTACTGGCCATTTAATCTCTCTTGTTCATGGCCAGGTCATCTCGAACCTTTACATTGACATTTCTCTCTCGCCCTCCTTCATAGTATTAAATCCTTTTCCAGCACAGTAGTTAACTAAGGAATCTTAGAACACTGAAGATTCCATATGTGCTATATTTAAGTCTATGTTTTAGTCACGGGTATTTTCAGTAAGAGTCATGGACAGGTCACAGGCAGTAAACAAAAATTCATGGCCTGTGACCTGTCCATGACTTGTATTATATATGCCTAACTAAAACTTGGGCCAGGAGTGTTCTGAGGGGGAGAGGGGTGGTGGGCTGGGGGCCTGGGTGTGCTCTGGGGGGGCAGGTAGAGTGGCCATGAGGGCTCTGGGGGGAGGCAGTCCAGAGACACCATGGGTGCTTGCCTGGGATCCCCACAGGTGCTGGGAAGATGGGTGGTGGCATGCAGCCTGGGACCCCTACTAGTGCTGTGCGGGAGGGGTTGGAGGGGCTGGCAGGCTCCCTACCCAGCTCTGAGTAGCTCCCCGGAAGTGTTTAGCATGTTTCTGCAGCTCCTAGGGGGAGGGAAGGCTGGGGGTTGCCACATGCTGCCCCCACCACAAGTTCCGGCTCTGCAGCTCCCATTGTTTAGGAACCACAGTCAGTGTGAGCTGCAGCAGCAGTGCCTGTAAGCACAGGCCTCTGACCCCTCCACCTAAGAGCTGTAGGGACATTCTGTCTGCTTCCGGGGAGACCCCTTCAGGTAAGCACCAGCCCCCACCTCAACCCCCTGGCACACCTTGTCATAAACAGATAGTTAAGGGTTAATGTCTCTTTTCCCTGTAAAGGGTTAATAAACAGGGAACCAAAAACACCTGACCAGAGGACCAATCAGAAAACAAAATACTTTCAAACCTCGGTGGAGGGAAGCCTTTGTTTGTGTTTTTTGGGTTTTGCTTTGTTCTGTCTGGGTCCTGAAAGGGACTAGACGTGCAACCAGGTTTCTTGCCAATCTCCCTGCTACAGTCTCTTACATGTTCAGTGAGTATTAAGTAGGAAAGGTGGTTATAGTCTTTTGATTGTTTTCTGTATTTGCAAATGTGTAGTTTGCTGGAAGTATTTTAAATTGTATTTTGCTGGGGTGGGGGGCTTCTCTCTAGTGTCTATAAGCTAAAAGACCCTGTAACTTTTACCATCTAAATTACAGAGACAACTTTTACTTTTTTTCTTTCTTTTTAATAAAAGTTTTGCTTTTTAAGACTTGTTTGATTTTTTCCCCTTGTTGAGGCTCAAGGGAATTGAGTCTGTATATAACAGGGAAGGAGAAGGGAGGTTGAGAAGGGTGGAATCCCTTTGTTTTAGATTCACTGAGCTTGAATCTGTCTCTTTCTCCAGGATAGCCCAGGGAGGAAACGCCTGGGAAGGAAAGAGAAGGGGGAAAAAAAACCTGATTTCTCTGTGTTGTGATTCAAGGAGTTTGAATCACTGTGATCTCCTAGTGTACCCAGGGCGGGAAAGATCTGGGAGAAAGAAAGGAGGAGAGGGGGGAAATAGTTTATTCTCCTTTGTTGAAAGACTCAAGGAATTTGGGTCTTGGGGTCCCCAAGGAAGGTTTTTTGGGGGGACCAGAGTGCCCCAAAACACTATATATTTTTGGGTGGTGGCAATTTATCAAATCTAAGCTGGTAATTAAGCTTAGAGGAATTCATGCTGGTACCTCATTTTTTGGACTCCAAGGTTCAAATTGGGAATAGAATACTATGACACACCCAAACTGCTGCTGCTGGCCCGGGGCTGCCCGAGTGTTTGGGCAGTCTCTGATCCAGCTTCACTGGATGCTGCAAAAGTCTCTGAGGTCACAGAATCCATGACTTTTGTGACACCTGTGACAGACATGCAGCCTTAGCTATAGTCTATAGGAAAGCGACTTGTTCTTTCAATCTTTATCTGAAAACTGAAATGAGACTATTTTAATCTAAAATAAGAATAGCAATGATTGGGGTCATATTGAAATTCCATACAACTTCAAATGTATGGCTTAAGTTTATATTATGGTACAGTATGTTTTCTATATTTTAATAAGAATGAGAGTTATATCAAATATTTTTCTGATTTTTTCACTGATGTATATTTCATAGTGATTTCATAGAGAATTCTATAATAGCAAACAGTTATTTTTAAATGAAAAACCATGTTTTATAATAAAAAGAATAATAGAAGGTAGTGGGTTATACCTTATCAGATTTTCATAGGATATGATCTTATCAGAAGATAAATGAAACACTTCAATAATAATTAAAAATATATTTCCAGCTTGCAAGATATATATGTTGTTGATTTTATCTTGTTTTAATTATGTTTCTTAGCATAATCTTCTGGTGACAGAATGCTCAAGACTCATATCAAACAGAATAATGGGTTACATATCCTATTGATTTAACTATCACTTCTAGAAACTGATATTGTGTTTTTACTTGGCAGTTTTTAATAGGTACTTTCAGGCAAGCTAACCCTGCAAATCTTGATAACTATAGATCATATTATCCCAAGGAAGAGAATCATAATACCTTCTTGAAACGTGCAGTAATCGATTAAATTTACCAAGCATTCAAATAGATGCCCAGGCGCATTATGTCAGATGCATCAAATATATAAAGATGTAAGATAAGAAAAAATATCTGTATTAGACAAGCTTAGCATAGAGCCTATACAGCCGCAAGTAAATACCTTTAGGCTTATCTTGTACAGATTCAGACTACAGACCACAAAGCTTTTGTTTCCAATCTTAGCTTCAATACTTCATTGGGTGCACATTCAGAAATTACTGTTCAGGCAGATTATGTATATATTTCAATATCAGAATCCTTCTCAATTATTTTTAACTACTGGGCTTTAGATCTTTAGAAGTGTCATAGGTAAAATTTTGTTCTTTTCCAGCTTCATTTTCTTTCTTCATGCTATGGTCATTATGCTAGTTATACAATAAATATATTTTAAAAAAGACTAAGCAATCACTCAGAGCTCAATTCTGAGGTCCTTACTTAGATAAAATGTGCACAATGTGTGTGTGTGCACGTGCATGTGTGTGCGCACGCATATACAGAGATATTCTGATAGCGATGCCTATAGTTAAGGCTGGCTAACACTTAAAGGATGACATTTTCAGTTGCTTCTAATTTTACCAAACTTGAATAATTTAGGCCAAAACTTTCCAGACAGGTGTCTGCCTCAGGATCATTATTTTTTTTAAAGCTTCAGCAAAATAGTTCAGTAATTTCTGATAAGGTTATATGTGCACATATTAAGAATTCGTACATCTTTTGTGTAGAGAATGTCCAGTATCTGCATTCTTTGAGCTCAGATTTGAAATTTGGCCATGAAAATCTATCCCAGTTTGGTTAAATTATAAGACACTGAAAATCTCAGTTCACGAATGCTCAGTAGACACTTGTTAAGACTTACAGTTTGGCAAAACTTTTTGGTTTTTAGGTTTCCTGTTTTTCAACAAAATGTTAAAATATTCCATGGAAAACAGAAACTTTTTGAAAAAAAAATCTATTTGATAATATTTACTTGAAAAATAGTTTGACTGAAAAATCCAACCCAGCTGTTGCCACAATTTAGCCCATATTATATTAGAGTTTCTGGTGTGTATCCATTGAGATCAATTTGTTTCAACTTGAGTGGGTGCCTATAATTTGTATCTACGTCTGTATTTGGTATCTATCAGATTTATACTCATAAATCAGCACTTTGATTCCTACAATATGGATCTAAATGCTTACTTTTAAGCATTCATGTTTTTACTATGTGTTATATGCCCACAGTGTGCTCTGTATTATACAATACACAGAGACAATCATGGTGTTGGCCCTAAGGAATTTAAAATCTAGGGACAGTTCCTCATCAAATCAGTTTAGAGTAGGGTGACCAAACAGCAAATGTGAAAAACTGGGACAGGGGATGGGAGATAATAGGATCCTATATAAGAAAAAGACCCAAATATTGGGACAGTCCCTATAAAATTAGGACATCTGGTCACCCTAGTTTAGAGCCATTGAAGTTAATGGAGCTATGCTAATTTACAGTAGATGATACTCTGACCCTAAAGTTTCAATTGAGGTATTCAGGCTCAGTATACAGTAAATAATGGAGCAAATAATTAAACAATCAATTTGTGAACACCTTGAAGATAATAAGGTGATAAGTAACAGCATGGATTTGTCATAAATAAATTCTATCAAACCAACCTAATAGCTTTCTTTGACAGGCTAACAAGTCTTGTGGATGGGGGGAAGCCGTAGATGTGGTAAATCTTTTTTGATATTGTCTCTCATGACCTACTCATAAACAAACTAGGAAAATACAACCTACGTAGAGCTACTATAAGGTGGGTACATAACTGGTTGGAAAACCATTCTCAGGGAGTAGTTATGAGTGATTCACTGTCAAGCTGGAGGGGCATATCGAGCAGGGTCCCGCATGGATCAGTTTTGGGTCCAGTTCTGTTCAATAACTTTATCAATGATTTAGATAATGGCATAGAGAGTACACTTATAAAGTTTGTGGACTATATCAAGTTGAGAGGAGTTGCAAGTGCTTTGGAGGATAGGACTAACATTCAAAGTGATCTGGACAAACTGTAGAAATGGTCTGAAATAAACAGGATGAAATTCAGTAAGGGACAAATGCAAAGTCTTCCTCTTAGGAAGGAACAATCAGTTGGGAAATGGGAAATGACTGCCTAGGAAGGAGTACAGTGGAAAGGGATCTGGGGGTCATAGTGGATCACAAACTAAATATGAATCAACAGTGTAACACTATTGCAGAAAAAGCAAACATCTTTCTGTGCTGTATTAGCAGGAGTTTTGTAAGTAAGACACAAGAAATCATTCTTCTGCTCTACTTCAAGCTGATTAAGCCTTAACTGTAATATTGTGTCACTTCTGGATGCCACATTTCAGGAAAGATGTGGACAAACTGGGAAAAGTCCAGAGTAGAGCAATAAAAATAATTAAAGGTCTCGAAAATGACCTATGAAGGGAGACTGAAAAATCTGAGTTTGTTTAGTCTGGAGAAGAAAAGACTAAAAGGGGACATCAACAAAGTTTTTAAGAACATAAGGAAGAGGGAGAAACAATGATCTTCCTCTGAGGATATGTCAAGAAGCAATGGGATTAAATTACAGCAAGGACAGTTTAGGTTGGACATTAAGAAAAACTTCCTAATTGTCAGGGTAGTTAAACACTAGAATTAGTTGCCTAGATAAATACCTCTCAGGGATGGTCTAGATAATATTTAGTCTTGCCATGAATGCAGGAAACTGTAATAGGTGACTATTCAAGATCCCTTCCATTCTTAAGAATCTATGATTCTGTGTAGAAGTAATCCAACTCAGGCAGAACTCCAGGAGACATTGTGTCACAGATATTTACAACAAGTAAATTTTCAAACAAATTTACGTATCTAAAGATAGAAATCAGTGGGAGTTAGGTACCTAAATTACTTAATCACTTTTGCAAATCATGTTAAGGAAGTATCTGCTGAATCTTTAGGTGTCTACATAACTTTGTTAATCTGTAAAAGTATTTTAGAGAAACTTGGAGCCTATAGAGATGAGACTTGCTTATGTTATACAGAAATATGTTGAAATGTACGTAGATCCAAAAATCTAATTCCTAAAAATAGGCTTGACGATAGTCAAGCAAGGTATGGTAAAATATGAGTGAAGTAAAGTGAGACAGCTCAGAGGCTAGTTGGACATAAGTTAAGGCATAACCCCACATCACATGGTAAACATGTTTGGGTCCTAATGGCTTTTGACTAGTGTTTTAGACAAAATGTTAATGTTTTGGAAAATGTTGTCTATGTTGGCAGTTATTGGTATGGCATTTATATAAATATTAATTAAAGATGAGTTTGATATTAAATAGTCAATGAGTGAGTAGATGGTATTTTAATTATGATAGCAGAAATATAGATATGGTAAAAGCAAACAATGCTAATTAATTAGAGGTGTTATTATAATTGATTAGCAAAAGAGTAGCAGGCTACTTTTAGATTTGGCACACCCACCCACCATCAAGGTACCATTAGAGAAAGAATTATATCTATTCTTCCCATTCAAGGACTGATCATCCATGGATGCATCATTTTATCTTAGAATGTAAGTATTAATGCAGTGTATGGTTACACTGTAATGCCAGTTTGCTTGAAATATTTTATTTTAAATAACATATTTAATTTTATTACTTCTTGTTTTTTTCATAGTCTTTTACTAAATTAAACTATATGTAATCACCTTGGACGCTTGAACCTTAAATAATTTGGTTTATTTTTATTCCTTATCTTTAAACTACTGAAAGGGAATATATAAATCAAAGGTTGCGAACAGCGGTATGGTTGCTGTACTACCCTTGAAAAAGGTTCATCAGGTTCTCCTCTCCTCCAGAGCCAATTCCATATACTTCCATGATAGTGGCACCAGAAGCAACAACTGCCACTGTGTCCAGTCCCTGCGGTAAACAAAGGGGGACAACTCCCTGCACTCATTTTCCTAAACCTCGGCATTTGCATGGGGTCTCAGCACCACTAAGCCCTACATAAAGCACAACATACAATACACAGAATAGCATACTGTTATTAAATCTCTTTCATGAGTGAAAAAAATGCATCTACTGCAAACTTTTCTAATAGTTTTTTTTTATTCAAGTTCAACTGACCATTGTTATTTTTTTTCCACTTGAAAATTTCTGAGTGCATTTTACATAAAGAAAGAGAAAAAAAGATGATTTTTTCTGTTATTTACATATTTCCTATGTCTGATAATTTTCTTCATTAAGATTTTTTTCTTAATGGAGTTGAATAATTAATTAATGGTGGTTCAGTCTCCTAGCTTTGTAGTGGATCATTATAGATCCTTCAGTGTTACCTTGAGGCCAAGGGGGAACTATCTTCAAAAATCTCAAATTACAGAAGAAATAATTTGATTGCCTTTTCCCATAAAACATTCTTTTCTAGAATACAAAATTAAAGAGATCCCTGAAATTTACCTACCCCTCAGAAAGAAAATAAAACTGAAAGACACTCTATATTTTCTTTCCTAAAACTTTACTTCTTTTCAAAATTAGAAGAATGCAAGCTTTTCAGTAAATAAACAAATGAATAAATAAATGAACAGATTTCCTATGATCCACCAAGACACTGAATTTCCTTTGACATTTATTCTGAAATGTTCTGATAAAATGTCAGGTTGACAAATATCTCACTAAGCCTTCGAAAACAAGGCTTTTAACAATCGGAACCTTCCTCGGAGATCCTACCCTGTCTTTCTTTGAACCATACATTATATAAAATTCTGAAATATCTGAGTTTAATTTATTAATAGGAACTCAACATGAACTATACAAAGATATTTAAGCATTGACGGCAATAGAAAAATGTCCATTGACTTCTGTAGTGTCAGGATTGCAATTGCTATATTTCTGAATTGCATCATAGGCTCTTTTGCTCATTTTACACCATTAATTGATCAATTTTATGCACAACCACCTTTTTTTTATAATTAATTTTGGATTAAAGGAAGTACATTCACAACATTCATCTCTCTCTTGTTTTATGTTTTTACCATGTAAATATCAACAAAACAACCGCAAATGTGAAATTCCAATATATACATATATACCACAAGCTGGTTCTCATGCTCACTTCATTTATGTCTTTTAATGCTAATATCATTTTGTATATCATCATTCCAATCTAATCATAGCATTATGGAAAAATGCTTTTTAATTCATAATATGCCCTATGTTCCTCCTTCTAACAATATATTGGAGCAACCAATTTGCCCTGATCTTGCAATGAGCTCAACTTGATGCACGTCAAGAATATACACATTTTACATAAATGTAGCTCTGTCAGTTTAGTATTAAAGTGTGTTATATGCTGAGTAATCATAATTCAACTATTTTTAATGAAATTCCAAATGGCAGACTATCATGAAATGTCATTATACTTTTTTTAACAGAACAATAGTTCTGTAACTTAAAATTTCACATATTGATAGTGAACTGTAGACACTCAAATGTAAGGGCATTTTTCAGAGAAATTGCATTTAAAAATAATTAATTTTCCTAGTTATGGTCTGGATCCTTGGCACTATCCATACACTCATCATTGAAACGCTAGCAGGACATCAATATATTTCATGTTTATTTCTTTAATTGTCAAGCCATTTTTTATTGAGTTATTTACAATTGTAAAAAATACTGTACAATCATTTGTTACACGTAACAGATTTTGTTCTTGCAGAGAATACTATGTACTTTATGTAAATATAATCAAAGTAAAGCCTCATTTGTATTGAACATCTGGGCAGAGACCAGTAGTGAGTACTAAAAGAATGAATAATGACTCTCCCTGTCCAGAGACTAAATATTACCAAAGAGTTTATTTCTGGTTAAGAGAATAGTGGGTTTTGGTGTGCTACTATTGTTTGCTTGATTTTCTCCCTCTTCTCTTTTTCAGGTTCTTGCTGTTAAATCACTGATCATGTACACCAATTACATACTGAACAGTCTGGTAGAATGTTTGATATTTACATGTAGAAACATTTACAGGAAGTTATATTTCCTCTTTACATGTATGTCCAGAAGTGATGGTTTTGATGTGGTTGATAGCACAGAAAAAGTTTAGAAATACAGAAAATTGATTATGAAGAATTTAAAGGATATTCATAGATGTGAGTTGTCATATTTTTAAAGACAGATACTTACTGCAGGAGTTCATTTAAATACAGATGAAATAGGCTACATAAATCTTGAGAATTACAACTAACTGAGTTCTAGGCATACACAATTTTAATTCTGGTGCAGTCAGAATGTTCAGAGTAAGTATATCACAGACACAGAGCAGGAAGGAAATGCATTTTGTATGGGTTCTGCAAAATGCTACAAAACTTGATCCTAGTTTCTGTCACTCATAGAAAATGTTATTTGAGGGCAAAAAACTTACAGTATATTGAAAACTTGCAATAGCCCTCAGGTGGTTAGTGCCAATGTTTGCCTGTCAAATTTCTGACCACACTGTACCTGATCAATAATTGAATACCATTTCTTTGAAAAGTCAGTCATTTCATTTGATTGAGTCTCAATTAGTTTTTTTTTCTGCCACCTTCTGCCATCCTAATCAACCATATTACTACTAGGTTGAATCTGAGCAAGTACACACCTTTCCATTATTGGCAAATCTGACAAATTCAACTTGTTTTTATTCAATAAAAACTTGCTGTTGCAGCATACTACAAGTAATTCTAGATATGATGCTTATCCTTTGCAAAACTTTCAAAATGGGTGTTTGGAAAATAATCAGTCACTCCCCTGCCCTCCAGTATGACAGGTTGATGTATTTTGATTTAACATGTGAATGACAGCTTCATACAGTTCTATCAATAGCCTATTTAAGTGTAACACCAGATCCGCAGCTGCTATAGGGCAGTTTTGAGCTGCTCTGCCAGAACAAAGGATGTATTGCCAGGGCATCTCGACACTTTAGTGATCCCTTGCTGCTGAAATGACCCATTGGGTCCATATGTAGTTTACACAAAGCAGCATCAGATTGTTCTTTGCTGGGCCAGGGAGACTAGTGTATTTCAGATTACCACAGGGTCGGGAGAACATAAAGTGGCTTGAGGCCACTAATACATCTCTGAGTCTGGAGCTATGCCAACTGCTTTTAAACTGTAGCTCAAGATCTGGCCAACCATTTCAATTCTCTGCAACATTTAACCATTGGGGACATATTATAGTTATCTGACAAGCAATTCCATTGATCTTAGATTAACAGCTAGCAAGCAAATAGGATCAGGCCTTAATTATCTAGACCCTAATAGAACTCAATTTTTGCTATAGATTTCCATGAGTACAGTATATGATTTTTATTTATCATACACATATGAAAAATTCTATGATGGTTGCTGAAAGGAAAAAGACCCACTGACATGACTTTACATTACAGTAGGAAAATTATGTATTAGAATAATTATGCCTTGGCCTAAATGTCCAAGTATGATGGTACTGAAATTTGGCTTCATTTCAAAATGCTCCAGTCTATGACAGTTTGGTATAGAAAAGCTAGAGATCTATCTATCTATTATAACAAGTGTGGAAGAAATTCCAAGATGGGACAAAGGTCAAATTTGATTCTTTTCCAGTAGGAAAGAAAATAAGACCTTACATTCTTAGTTTTAAAAAAAAATCCTACTGATTGCCTTTCTATGAATATGTTTATGCTATTAAAACATCCTTTATGCATCAACTATAATTATGTTTAATAACAGAAATATGTTAAAACAGCCTCCTACTCTATTTATTTAGCGTGCACAAGAATAGCTTGCAGTACTATATTACTGAAATATTATTTCATTTCTTAAAAGAAAATAATCTTCTCTTATGGACAAATTCCAGCCTTCGATACATATATGTAGCTCTGATTGAAGACATTGGAAGCACTTCACATGAATCCAAGGTCAAAATTTGGCCTTTAATGTAATGAAAAGTAATTAAATGCTAGCTTGGGTAATAATGGAATTTGTGCTAAATATGCATGAGTCCTGAATAAATGTATTCACTCCCCAGAAAGATCTAAATCTCACATGCCAGTAAGTCAATTATATGTAATAGCTGCATTTTCCTAACTTCTAGTGAGATCCATTTTACAAATGAACTATCCCACTTTGTTTGTCACATCCATTTATTTCCTTTGATGTCTATCTCCTCCCCACCAAGCATGTGTTCAAACTATTCTGTCTTCTGCATAAAGTTTAACCTCGTACAAGTTGAACAAGAAGCAGGCGCAAAAAGGACAATCGTAGAGCATGAAGTTTACTTGTGTTACTTCATCTCAGAAAGATCCTGTAGTGAGAGTTAAATTTGAGAGGGAATGTATTTTTCAAATACCAGTGTTTGTAAATCATTGGTCAGTATGTGTTCTGTGTCCCCAACTGTGCTTGATGCATATAAGATAAGGATCTTGTAACCTTTTATTTTATTTAAAGTTAATTTAGTAATGTGATATTACTTGTGGGTTTGGTTCTGGTGGATACAATTTCAAGGTCAACAGCGTGACGTGACCTCTGTTATCTGCTTCAGATTTAGAGTCCCTAGGACCACATAAAGACGAAGGATAGTAACCATTCATACATTTACAAGTACAAGGTATAGACTGTTTTACACGTTTTATTAAAGTTACAGATAAAGTTATGATTACCCAAGCATATAGAAATTCTATAAAGTCCTAGGCACAAGTTATAAATATAGTTAAACTCACATCCTCCTAGATAGTGTTAGGGTTTGATGTGTCCCTCATGGATTGATCATCAGTAAGGGGAGGGTTCCTGCTCGAGTTTCCTATAAGGAATTCAATTTTCCTAATTTGGCATTCTCTTTTTATAATGTAATTATGATTATACCTCATTAGCATTTATGCACATAGTATACTCTACAGTTAGGGCATATGTTATGTGGCAGAGCTCTGACCTTGCCCTAATGGGTCCTGCGCTTCTAGATGGTTTATGCTAGCCTCAGTGGCTCACTGTGACTCTCCACATAGCCCTTCTCTCTCCAGGTCCAGGGTTACAGTCTACTGAGCCCTTTTTATAGGGCCTTAATTAATGGTCTCATCTGACTCTTTGCAGGTTAATTAGAGTCAGATGTTCTCATTAGCCTGGAGCAGCCCCTGCTCTGGTGAGTCAGGAAACAGAAAACTGTTATTCCAGTGGCCAGTATATCTGCCTTCTGCTATTCTGCTGTACTCAACTGGCTTGGGTCTATCACAGTTAGAAAAGTTTGACTACCAGATATCTTTCTAAGCAAAAAGTTATTTTACTGTTAATTTTTCACAATATCACCCATTGGTGCATCTTTTCCCGTAATCTTGTGGCATAGGGTCATTCTTTGGTCATGTATGTCAAGCATATCTTAAACCTATGGCCTAGTATGGCTAAGCTAAAATCAAACAGGCTGAGGCCTGTAGGCCTTGCATATGAGCCTTACTTTCTTAGGTACCTAATACATAATTATCCCTTCTAACTACTAATCAATCTTATAGTTCTATAATCCTACAATTTAACTCTATTTAACATACAATGATTATATATAACATAACATGCTAGTTAACAATAACACCACACAATAAAAGAATAATAAATTAAAATCATTGGCTACAGTCTGTTATAGCTCTCAATTGAGAAATGGTTCTTTATATCATGCTGTAGAGATTCATAGATATATTGCTGAAAGGTTTTCTGCACAGTATCAGCTAAGATGGTAGTGGGTGCACCAAGTGCACTAGGATTTTATTTGGTTTTGAGACCCATGATGTTGAGAGGAGCAGAGTTATTCTGTGAGGTTCTATTTACAGTAAATTTTACTATATATTTTCCATCAAATCTTAGTTTGGGTTTATATCTGAAATACAAATTCTACATGAGTTATCTTGGAATGCTACAAGTTTGATTTTGAAATAACCATAATTTAAATCTGGGTCTGTAGTCCCTTTCTCTGTTATTAGTGTTTTGCTTATTATTTATTTTTAATACACTCAGAAATAAGTTATTTCTACTCTTCTGCAGATTTATTTGGTTTTATAGGTATTATCCCACAGTGACCACATTTAATTCTTGCTGCTACCTTGGGATCAAGTGATTCCTTTACTAAGATTCTGATATCTGTCCATTGCTGGAGCAGGGACAGCAGATAATACTTGCATTGCTTATTATTATTCATAACATACTGTGTAGGAAAGGCTCATAGAACGATAATCTGACCAAAACATAAAGACTGATCTACTCCAGATGAGACTCAGATCTGGCAAGGTTCAGTGTTCTCAACTCTGTTTCATATGTATAGGAAATTTTGAAAATAATAATGTTTTCCACAGTCTTTCTGCATCAATTTGAGAGAAAAAATAACATTAAGTGAATTCCCAAGTGAGGGTTGTCTAAAAAATAAGGCCCCAATTGATATGAATTTAGATACCTGCAGCAAATCCAAAAAACAGCTGCTATTCACATTTTAAAACATTTTTTCCCTCTGCTTTCCAGCACTGCTTCTGTATGGTGTACCAATGCCCTGAGCAGAAAAGCAAGCTCATTTTGATATTTTTGAGCTAAATGCAAATATTCGTGAATGTTGATTTGAAGTCCCAGATCCACATTACTAACCAGTTTTTCAGCCTTATTTTGCAAAATACATCCTGTGCTCAATTGAACAGGAGGGAAATCTGGTGTTTACTGAGGTTAAAACTACTACTATTATATTTATAAATCTCCATTTTATGCTTAAAATGTGTAATTCTGTAGCATGAAACCTTACTAAGGTTAAGGTGTAATTTTAACTTAGTTGTAGATCCTTGGCTAAGGAGATGAGAGAGACCTGTGAATCAATTTCTAGGTGGTTTCATCTTGTAGTATGCATGTCTTGAAAAGGTAAGAAATATCAGCAGAATAAAAATTAAGGATAACTGAACTAGATGTAAAAATAGGTAGTATTCACTAATAAACACAGGTACCACCAAAGATCTACAACTTATGTTACCATCCTCTTATCTAAAAAGGTCAAACAGGTATTTTGATTTTCATGTATTAATACACATTTTTTCTTTGGTTTCTGTTCATGTGGGTTCACACATACTCCATCAGTTTTAGTTTTGGATTTGAAAACAGCCTTTCATGAGGCTAATGGGGCTTTAGGTGAATTAGGGCCTAACCGGCCCATAATGATTCTGTGAGCTACACCTGGGAGCAACCAGGTGCTCCAGATGATGCCCCTTTAACTACGTAGTAATGAAGCAGCTAAGCTTATTGATAGGATGGTATAAAGGGAAAGTTGCTTAGCAGGAAGAGGAGAGAAAAGTAGTCCTCTCTAGAGAAGTGCTGCAGCGGCTGATCTTGTAGGCTGGGTGGAGTAGAGTAGAGCTCTGTGAGGGCATGTCCTGAATGAGGGTTTGGAGTTGACAGTAAGAGCCCCACACAAAATACCAGGGTCTCTAGGGAACGGAGACAGTGGTGGAGACCCTCTCATTAAACTGTGGAAAAAGAGTTCACATAGGCCTCCAGACTAGAGTCCTACAGGTGGAAACTGGCTCCTGGGAAGGAAGTGAGAAAAAAGGAAATCTGGTAGAAGAAACCCATGCGGAGGCGTACACTCCACTTGGGGAACCTTATATTCCTAACTGGAACATTGAATCCTAAATGGAACACTAAAACCAAAATCCTTTTCCTACTGTCTCCTTGTCTTTGAAGGGCCCAGAATCCTCAGGAGAAGAACTATACCTATTTTGGTTGCCAGGAAACAGGGTAGAGGAGGTGAAGATGATGAGCAAAAAACAAGGAAAACTTCTGTTCTTCTCCCCATCCCCATCACTGTTGACCAATGCAAAATAATGCACATTGAAAACATAATCCCAACTATACATATAGAATGATGGGGTCTAAATTAACTGTTACCACTCAATAAGCAGATGTTGGAATCATTAAGAAAGCAATGGATTATAAGACAGAAACTATCATATTGTCCCTATATAAATCCATGGTATGCCCCCATCTTGAATACTGCATGCAGATTTGGTCGCCCTATCTCAAAAATGATATATTGGAATTAGAAAAGGTTCAGAAAAGGGCAACAAAATTATCAGAGGTATGAAATGGCTGCCATAGGAGGAGAGATTAACAAGCTGGGACTTTACAGTTTGGAAAGGAAATGACTAAGGGGAGATATGATAGAGGTCTATAAAATCATGACTAGTGTGGAGAAAGTAAAAAGCAAGTGTTATTTACTTCTTCTCATAACACAGGAATTAGGGTCACCAAATGAAATTAATAGGCAGCAGGTTTAAAACAAATAAAAGGTAGTATTTTTTCACATAACACATAGTCAACCTGTGAAACTCCTTGCCATAATATGTGAAGGCCAAGACTATAACAGGGTACAAAAAAGAACTAAATTCATGGAGGATAGGTCCATCAATAGCTATTAACCAAGATGGGCAGGGATGGTGGCCCTAGACTCTGTTTGCCAGAAGTTGAGAATGGGTGACAGGGGATAAATCACTTGATGATGACCTGTTTTGTTCATTCCCGATGAGCACCTGGCATTGGCAGGATACTGGACTAGATGGGCCTTTGGTCTGACCCATATGGCCATTCTTATGTTCTTATCATGCCCCCAAAGAGGAGTTCCCACTTTCGGAGCTGATACAAATGGAGAACATGGCCAGAAAACAACCCCCTTTACACTGCCAGTCCTCCCATTTACCTGCAACCTATTCTTCATATTTTTCAGTGGCTCCAGCTATTATTGTCCAACTGTAGTAGCAGCTCCTCTAGATGCCACACAAAATTCCTCATTACCTCCCCTTTTCTACATTTCAGTCCCAAAGTTACCTCCCTTCCTGCTGTTTAGAGCAAGATGGAGCCTTAGAAGGGAAGCAGCAGTGATCCAAAAGATTAAAATGAGATCCAAATTTGGATTGAGGGGTTGGGAGGTGATGGGTTAGGAAACTGGCATTGGCAAGAGTTGGGCCTTTGCCTTGCTTTGTTGCAGATGGAATAATATTTATGCTGGGAATATGGAGGACTGATGTATTTCAGAAGTCATGAGATACAAGGGACTTCATAGACCCTGGGATTACCCTGACATGGGGCCTGACATGGGGTTTCCATTGACTTTAGTGGGCTCAAGCTGTGGGATATAACAGAGAAAAGAATCCAAACCCCAGGGTTACAGGTTTTTGCTGCTGTCCATCATGTATACAGAATATGAATTTACACTAATGCTTTAGGAAATTATTCACCAGAAGAAAAGATGAGTTTTTGAAGGGTGGTTGTTATAATGGTGATAGAAAAAAGAATTACTCAGAAATAAATCACTAAAAAGCAGAGGGGTTAAAGTGTTGTTTATGCCTTAATAGTAAACTTGTTTGGTAACTATTTGTCTTCTTTACTTAGAAAGAATGAACAATCCTGTACAGCTAGAATGGGTTTTGGAACTGAGGAATGTGTCTACACTTACCGTGGATCAATGCTTTGGCAATCAATCCACTGCGGGTTGATTTAGCAGGTCTAGTGAAGACCCTATAAATTGACAGGATATTGCTCTCCGGTCGACTCCAGTACTCCACAGGAATGAGAAGCATAAGGTAAGTCTATGGAAGAGTTTCTCCCATTGACCCAGCCTGGTGTAGGCCCTGCAATAAGTAAACTTAAGCTACATCGACTCTAGCTATGTTATCCATGTAGCTGGAGTTGCATAACTTACATCGACTTAACCCTATAGTATAGACTTGCCCTGAGACAGAGCTAACAGAGGGACTATGGGCTTATTGTTCTTCTTAAGTCCCTCCTCAGAGCCTCCAACTCCATGATCCTCTGTGCTTAGGAGTAAGACTAGACCACAGTAACTAAAAATTATGAGAAATCTCCAAGACAAATGTGATAAATAAATTCAAAACAACAGTCCAATATCCTGAAAGGTTAAAAACAAAATCTCTACAACTTGGACTGATTCAAAAGACCACATAACCTAGATACACAGGTTGCCCTTACACAGCAAAACTGACGTGAAAACATACAAAAGTAGCCTCTACCAAGTGCCAGCACTTGATCTAGTCATGTATCACAAGTAGGGAAGAAAAGGCATCCCTGTATATCACATTATTAAAATGATGGTAAATAGTAAGAAATTAATAATTACTCCTACTAAACTCTGTGAATCTCAGACTATGCTCTGTGGAGTCCAGTAATCCACTCTCTCTTCTAGTCCACAATATGAACAAGTTTGAGAATTAGTATATGGGGAGGTTGGAAGGATGAGAACCTAGTAATACCTTATATGGATGTTTTCTGAAAATTTTGGGATATTGCCATTGAGTGTGAATAAGAAGCATGGCATTCTGAATGTCAGAAAATGTATTCCTCTATTCAAAGGAACTGCTACATTTAGAAGTCAAACACAGCAGAACTGAGTCAGAGGATATGCAAAATGTGGCCTCTCAGGACATGTCTACACTAACGTGGCTACAGCTGCATGGCTACAGTGCTGCTCTAACATTGACACTTCCTACATTGATTGAATGGGATTTTCCATAGATGTAGGTAATCTATCTCTCTGAGAGGAGGTAGCTGGGTTGACAGAAGAATTCTTCCATCAACCCAGCTGCATCTACAGTAGGGATTAGATAGAACTGTCTATTTTACACAGGACATGACATTTTTCAGTCCTAAGTGAATTAGCTAGGTCAATCTAATTTTTCACTGTAGATCATGCCCCACAATACATTAGTAAGCTTATTATGAATGAAACACATCATGACTTTGCCAGTGGTCACATTTGGAACAAAAAAGGGCTATATTTTATTATATTAGAAATCACAGGACTTAAATCTTGGCAACCTTGTGCAGAATGTCTCCAGTTCTATATTTCCTGTTGTATTATGTTTGTTTATATAAATTTGTCTGAGGAAGAAATGTCCTTGTTTGTTCAGTATAAAGATTAACTTCATAGATAGATGTCAAGAAACTAAGGTAGGATTTTACTTGTTATAACAAGAATAGGACCGGAAATCCATCCTTCTACTTTTTGTTTTGTTTTGTTTTTGTATACCACGGCCTATCATGCATGCTCATTGGCATAACTCCCATGGTTGCTAACAGGCATTATATACACATAGCGACAACATCCCAAGAAAACGTTCTGTAAAAAAGAAATGGATTGTGGAAATATACGAGAGCTGAAACTTTTGGAAATTGTGTTGCATAATAGAAGAGATAATAGATCCTCCACTCTTCAGCAATTTCCATAAAATGAGGTAATGAGTCCTATAGCTGACTGAACATGAGGCTAAAGGCTAGGAGCCAGAAAGTTCTGAATTCTAATTCCAGTACTGACACTGTCTTACTGTTAGGGGCCATCATTTGACTTCCCCATGTATAAAATGATTAAGTATATTTGTCATAAACAGATAGCTAAGGGTTAATGTTCTTTTACCTGTAAAGGGTTAACAAAGGGAACCAAACACCTGACCAGAGGACCAATCAGAAAACAAGATTTTTCAAATGTCAAGGGAGGGAAGTTTTTGGGTGGGTGTTCTGTGTCTTGGTTCGGTGGCCCTCTCGGCTCTTAGAGTGATCTCTCTATCTCCAGGCTTTCTAATCTTCTGTTTCCAAGTTGTAAGTACAAGGATAGTAAGACAATAGGTTTATATTGTTTTTTTGTATTTACATGTGTGTAGTTGCCGGAATGTTTTAAATTGTATTCTTTTTGGATAAGGCTGTTTATTCATTTTTTCTTTTAAGCAATTGACTCTGTATATTGTCACCTTGATACAGAGACCATTTTTATGTCTTTTTATATAAAGCTTTCTTTTTAAGACCTGTTTGAGTTTTTTCACTGGTTAAGGCTAAGAAACGAAGGGAGGGGGAAAATCTCTTTGTGTTAGATTTACTAAGCCTGACTTTGCATACTCTCTGGGTGAGGGGAGAGAGAGATTTGATCTCTCAGTACTTGTGTTTCAAGGACTTGAAGCAGGGAATATCCTAGAGTACCCAGGGCGGGGAAATCTGGGAGGAGGTAAAGAGGGGGAAGGGAAGTGGGTTATTTCCCTTTGTGGTGAGACTCAGGGCATCTGAGTCTTGGGGTCCCCCAGGGAAGGTTTTGGGGAGACCAGAGTGAGCCAGACACTGGAATTTTCTGGCTGGTGGCAGCGATATCAGATCCAAGCTGGTAATTAAGTTTGGAGGTTTCATGCTAGCTTCTCATGTTCTGAACTCTAAGGTTCAGATCTGAGTAGGAAAGTTATGACAATATTACAGTATGGTGTTGTGAGTTAATTAATGTCTAGTGCACAGTTTTGACAATTCTAAGGACTACATCTCATTAAATGAAATTTGATAAATACAATACAAAGTCTGTAAGAAAATATGGCAGCCATCATGTATTCAGTAGCAGCTCATACAGTTCAGAAAATTACAACTGAAAGAAGAGATGCTGGCATGGGTATTTAGTGCTATTTTAATCACAATATTTCATAGCATAGTCCAGATTATGGATAGAAAGGACATTGATTCAAAGAACCTTCCAATATACAACATTTTTCTTTTTACTACACACTAGTATGTTAGTAATGTGAAAGAACATAAGTGCTGGTAGTAATAATAATTCATATGGGTAGGATCTTGTTGTTCATAGTTTTTATTCCTAGACTCATAGACTTTAAGGTCAGAATGGACTATCAGGATCATCTAGGCTGACCTCCTATACATTGCAGGCAGACAATCCACCATTTATACTAGTTTAAAACTGCAAGTGACCCTATCCCAATCTGCAAAGGAAGGTAAAAAAACCTGCAAGGTCCCCATGTGAGAATTTAGTGAAGTTAAACCAGTTCGATCATTATTAATCCACTTCTGTGACATTTTGCAGTGGATGTTTCTATATGTTCATATAGATGAAAATAAGGTGGAGATATACTGTTTATATGATGATGTCTGTACAGAACTCTGAATATACAGTGACAAACTCTGTTTTCTCTTGTCATATTGTGAATCCAGAGTGATCCCACTGATTTGAATAAAGTCACTCAGGACTCAGTCCATCTTTCCAAATGACCAGAAAACCCTGATATTCCTAAAGGTAAAGCTTCGCTACAGGATAACAGACTTTTCCAGCTGCAGATCATGAATAAAGAATTCAGGCCTTTAATTATCTGACTTTATTTTTTAGATTCCAGTAATGTGCACATATATGGTTTGCATAAACTGGATGCTAACTAAAAATGTGATTCATAACACATTAGCTACAGTAGAAACTATCCTACTTCCTTGAGTTTTTCCTGTACTGGAAAGCTTTACATATCATAACCTAAACTGTATTTCAGATTCTTTTTACAAGCCATTTAACAATAACATAAGCTCCATTTGAGCCCCTTTATGGCGGATGTAAGGTGTTCTACATAATCTTCTTAGCAGCTTTGCATGCACTGCCTTATACAGACAGAATAATAATTGTTATATTGACTTGCTTGCCAAGAAAAAAAATATTATCAAATTAAATGTTTTTCTAAACAAGTATTTAATTAACAAAGCAAGATACAGTAGCTGTTGGTCAAGTAGATGTAATAATTACTCACAATTAGCTGATTAGAATGTGATAAGTAGGCAATTAACATACATCAAATTATGAGTAAAATCACTTAAAACAGCAACTAAAATATACCATGAAGTTATGCTTTTTGATTTTTTTTCTGTATACATGATTTCTTAGCAGAAATCTTAAAATGGAAATAAACAGTCCTCTTCTTATTCCAAGTTGCCCTTTGTAAACCAGTAGAATTTGGACTTCCTGATTGTGTTGGGGGTAGAGGGTGGGGAAAGGAGGTCTCAGAAAGAGCTTGGGGGAAGTGTTCTCTGAATGCAAAAGGACCAATATAACCACCCTGAACCATATCTTCCGGCATAACAATGTGAGGAAGTGTGTCGGGGTGAAAGACATTGTAATCAAATCTTGTAAATTAGCTAACCGGGTGAGAAAGGAGCCCATAAATTGTCCGAATGTAGAGCAATCCCTGGGACTACTGTAACTTCTGCCAAAGGCTGAGTAGGCCCTTGACTCAGCCCCAAATCCCAGAGATGCGAAAGTGGTATGAAGGCACTTTTCATGCCCACTCTAGGGCTGTTTCATGTAAGATATTACAAAGAACCTATGCAGATTTTTTGAAAATCTCCTGCAATATCCTTATGTAAAATCCTTCTTATCAAAGTTATTTATTTCAACATCAACAAATGTATTGATTTTAAGTTTAGCACTTTTGCTACAAATATATTTGTATATATAATATTATAAATATCAAGTGTTTTTAATAATGGATAAATACATATATACTTTTAGACCAAGTACTGTAAAGAGGAGTGATGTAACACTATTATCATCACTATGGTGAATTGATAGTAGACACTTACAAATGTTTCTTAAGATTAATGCAGTTATTGCATTCTTCTCAAAATGTGAAGGTCAGATAATTTTCTTTCATTATGCCTGGTTTAATGAAATTAGTTGTTCGTAAGACTTAAATAATGGGCACTATGTTTATTATTCTATGTGCTGAGGTTAATTTTTTTGAATTTTGCTTCCTAAAGCAACCTTTCAAATGTTGCTTCTTTCTTTATTGTGTCTAATTATTAATTATTATTGATGCCTAGGACCCCAGTCCCATTGTGCTAATTGTCTATCATTATAATCTTATTTAAACTATTATACTTACAGAGTGAGCTAAAGTGAGGAAGGGATATATTATTCACCCAAACTGATTAAGAGACCTTCCTGCTCTTAAATTAGGTTCATCAGTCACAAGAAGCAATACTCCACACTGGAAACTTAGGCAGTTCCCATGTTACTACAGGAAAGTTGCAGTGGGGGGAAAGATGTTAGGGACCTCATCCAAGGGAGCAGGCGTTATGGGTGTGGCCTACCGCCTGGAGAGTTTATGCCAAGGAATTTTTTCCAGAGTACAGACAGCGATCACAAAGATATTGGCACCAGGCTGAGGATTCACATTTCATGTCCCATGCAGCAGCTGACATGGATTATCAGTGATTTGCATATAAAGGGGACACAGGTTGGCAGACATGGCAGCGGGTGAAGAAAAGAGAACTTTGGGGAACAACAAAGAGGAGTGGGAATGAGAGAAAGAAAATGGCAAAGGAATGGGAAAGAGAAAAACCAAGAAAGAAACACAAATGCTAAGATTAATAAGTGAATCTTTAATTCATTCATGGTGTTTCACTTTATTTCCCCAGTAGAAAATAGAGTATTGATGGTAAAAACAAGATCTCATTATTATGGGTGGTGAGAGGGAAGAAACTATTCCCACCTACACAACAATTACTTTAAGAGAGTACTTGCAAATTCACGTTTTACTATGTTCTTGTTTAACGTTCCTTGGTCTGTAAATCAGATAGTGTCTGATTTTCTCTTGAGATTTCTTGCATTACCAAGAGTACTTTGAGAGCACTGATCTCATAGTATTTCTGTAGTTTTGCTTCATTTTCCAGTTGAAACAAAGAATTTTTTGGGAAAAATCAAGTTAATTGAACAATTCTGAATTATGGCCAGGTTCAGGTTCTGTTGAGTGTTATGATGAGACTTGACTCTGGAGTGTAATCAGAAATCTATTCCATCATTGCTCAGCCCAGACCCACTGTAGTAACAGGCATAGGCAGTAATAGGCTGTTAGTCAGACACAGGGAGTTAGAAAAGCATCTGTGTCCATTAGCCTGACCTAATCAGTTGAACGTGAGCTCCCACTGTGATGCTGTGGCCAAAAGGATTAATGTGATCTATGGATGCATATGCAGGGCAATATTGAGAAATAGGGAGGTTACATTACCTCTGCATTTTGGTACTGGTGCCAAAAAGCAGCTACTGAAAGTAGAATGTGGCCTTCAAGTTTCAACTTTCCATACTTTACTCTACCCAGGAAATGTTGGACGTACAGTGTTTTATGCCTACTTTTTCCAGCTTGCTTATTGAAACAAGGTATTTCTATTGATGAAATGATCACCCTCATAGAAGGGGAAGAAGAAGTAGAATTCCTCTGATACAACCACTGCTAGAATGCTCTTTTCAGTTCTAGTGGTAACATCTTTTTTTGAGGAGTTGGCAAATTGGAAAGAGTTCAAAGAAAAACCATGAGAATGATTAAAAGTCTGGGAAAAGTGCCTCATAGTGATAGACTCCAGGAGCTCAATCTGTTTAGCTTAACAAGAGAAGGCTAATGGGTGGCTTGATCATAGTTTAAGCTCCTACATGTGGAAGAGAAATTTGAGGGCTCTTTAGTCTAACAGACTGAGATATAACAAGATCCGATGCATGGAAATGGAGCTAGACAAATTCAGACTAGAAATAATGAACAATTTATCAGTGAAGGTAACAATTAGGGTAAACTACTTAGCAAGGTTTGTGGTGAATTCTCCATTACCAGAGATTTTAAAATCAAGATTGGATGATTTTCTCTACTTCAAACAGGAACAAATTAAGGCATGTTATATGGTCTGTGTTATACATGAGGTCAGACCAGATGGTGACAATGGTTCCTGGTGGCTTTATAATCTGAAAGTATAAATATGCATTGGCGTACTCTTTCATTTCTTCTTCATGAGAAGAGTGTTGTGTTGGTTCTTATTTTATCACAACTAGTTTTCCTATCCATAATTGCAAGTGTTAAAAATAGAAGTTTCCTGATTTTTTTTCCCAAAGATCTTCTGGTTGGCTTCTGATGTTGCACCTGAAAATTAAGCATGTAACTTTGTTTGTTCAAAACATTGTGGGTTCAGATTACAGCAGTTAGATATCTAACAATTTTTAAACCCACATAGTCATATCTAAATACAATAATATGCACCTACAAATATTTGCACCTACATTATTTATGAAAGTAAATTGGATGCTATTTCTGAAAATCAGACAGTAAATGTCTGTAGTGTAAAGACAAATGGTCTTGATCCTGGGATGCACTCTGAATGCCTTACACTGTTCCCTTGTGTAAAAAGTGCAGTGATCTTCTCCCAAAGGGTAGAGGAATCTGGCTCAATATATATGTGGCTCTGAAGAAAACAATCCTTTATTCAGCAAGAAAAGGAAATTACAACTGTTTTCAATCATAAGGAAAACTTGCTGAACAGTGTTATTTTGGGCTTTTTTTTAAGTGTTTTGGTTTTTTTAGGCAATTTTAGGAATGGTTCAGTAACCCTTTATCCCATCCTCCCATTCTAATTAGTATAGCTACAAACATGCAGCTATTTGGCCTTGCCTCTCAAAATCTAACATTTCTAGCTATATGGTATTTCATTTTCAACTAGAAATAGCTAAACACACAAAATAGCTAACTGCAATAATATCAGGTCTAAAATTACACAAAGTAATATCAAGTTCTGAGGGGTTACATTTACTGGCAAAAGATGCCTCAATAAATGCCAGAATTCTGACTATTCAGGGCAAAAGATGTAATTTGTTAATATGACTTTGGAGAAACCTGGTATCAGAAGAAATTAAAGCAACTTTGAAATTTTTGGTGTGTAGTTCATACTTGGGAATCTTTAGCTTAATGGAAATTGGGGCTCCTAGGAAGACAGGTGGAGAAAACAGCAGGGAAACAATGAAGAGGAGCCCAGCCAAATATATATATATATATATATAGGAATGCAAATAATGTTGTCCACAGTTCCTAAATCAGCTCCAACAAAACTCAATGTAGCAGTCAACTTCATATCCCTTTAAAAAATCATGACATTTATATGTTGCCATAATTGTAGCAAGGTTAATATGTCAGAAGGGATATACTGAGTCTAATGATGCACTAAGTGTTATAAAGCACAGTCATTTTGCATTTTCTAATTAAGTCAATAAGTGTATTACCATGTAAGCAATTTTCTTGACAGAAACTCAATGATTCTTTGTTTAACCTGGATTTCACACAACAAAGGTATCCAAACCATAAAGCATATCTATTGCAATGTCATAGCACAACTGAATCCAGAGTCACCTTTCTTATTAGAAATGGGTCAAATAGGGCATATACCCAATTGTATAGCCACTTGTATCTATAAAATAACTTACTTACTGGTGAGAATCAAGTGATATTTATATTCCTCAGTGTCAGATGTTTATTTTCAGAAGTGACATATACGGTATCACTTTCTGGGGAGTTAATTCCAGTAATAGGAACCCCTTACTTGCTTGTGTTAATTTAACTTAAGGGATCCTGATTTATCTATTTAAAGGGCTACGTCTTCAGCTCATGTAGATTGTTTTGACTCTTGACTTCATTGGAACCCCAATGATTTGCATGTATGGAGGATCAGGCCCCAGAGTCAGACTAGATCATACAAAATATAACTTCTGTTTGGAGCACCTCTATGCTTTCTCCTATAGGTGCAAACAAAGACACACTCTGGGGAACAAACCAGCTTGACCCATCATCTAATATTTGAAATGATATTCACTACAAATTTAAACTTACAACACTGAAGTAAATTCCAATCACTTGTATGCTAATCTGTGGAGAGGCAGACATTTTGGCTAATGCTGACTGCCTGTTATATTATGATTCCCAAGAATTTTCATTTTAAAATGAGTTTCTGGAGTGATGGTGCTATATGACAAATGCAGAATGTCCTTGGATTTTTTTTTGTTTTTTGTTAAAGGAGTACTTGCCATCAGCCAGACAGGTTGGAATATTTCACAACTTGTCCCTCTTTAGGACAGAGAACTCAGAAAGCTGTAGTGATAGATTAGGAAAGAGCAACCTGCTAAGTAGTATCCTGGCACTGATATCTGATCATGGAAGAGAAACATTTTCTCCCTAGTTGTCCTGATATTTTGAAGAGATCAAAAACCAATAAATCAGACAGACTATAAATTAGGTGTTACTTTTCTTTTCATTCTGAACATGCTTTTCGGGGGTGTGATTAGTGTGTAACTGCTTTATGGACTTTCGAAGTTGAGTTCCACTGCACCTCTTCTAGTTACTGTACTGAAATGCAAATGAGATAATATTAATAAGATAAAATACATTCATAGTCCTTTACAAAACATCTTACAAATGCCTATACATATCATTATGCCAATCTTACAGATGGGGGAACAGTGGTAAAATGAAAAGTCAAGGTAGTGGTCAAAAGGGAGTGTAAACTAGTTTTCATGATTGGTGTCTTATTCATTAGATCGGACAACATGCTAAAATGTAAATCCAGATCTGAACCTGCAGTCCTGAACTCCCCAGTGAAATTCTGGTGAAATCTCTGGAGTTTTTCCTAAGGATATAAGAACTGGGGCCATCATTTCTAATACCAATCAGGAATTCAAAGAAGAATTATTTTGGGGATGTTCTATAGACTTTGTTATTCAGGTGGTAAGTCTAGATGATCACAGCAGTCTATTCTGGCCCTAAACTATGACTCAATCATCTGTACTTGCTAACTTTTAGGATTTGTTTCTTTAAAAATATAATATGTATGAATGTCATAGTGGAATTAATTAATGGACAGAACCTAAAGTTCTGTGTCACAGACAACTGCTTTTTCATTTTATTTTTTGCTTTGTATGCTATACACCTTCTGACAACATTCAAATGATTCAGTCGCTATTGGAGAGAGATAATATTTTCATAAGTGACTAGTGACTTTAGATGCCTCCACTTCTGGATGACTAATTTAGAAAATTTTGGTACCTGCTTTTCAGTGGATGGGTGCTCAGAACTTTCTGAAACCAGGCTCCTTAAAGATGACTTATATTGGGCACCCAAAAATTAAGGAACCCACTACTACCAGTCATTTTTGAAAAAAATAAGCCAATTTTTTTTTTACAGTAAAGAACAAAGTTATTGTTGTGTTTGTTTCTAAATGGAGTTTTGGAAATGTTTAGTATCTTTATCTTTTGATTTTGAATATTACAATTTAATTGTTAAATTTAACTCTTTGCACCTTTTCTACTTAGTTTGATTGAAATGGATTGTACATAGACACTTGCCATAAGGAACTATAGCCATGTTAATTGGTAATCCAATTAAAAGCTAAATAAATAAGACAACAGTAACATTTAGGCTATTTGTTTTCAAAATGAATAATAGGAAATAGGCCTAGTCAACTTGACTACTGTATGTTGATCCACTTTAGATAAAATCCTTCTTCAATAGCAAGTTTGAAAAAAATGCTCAAACAGTGAAAATATCACTTAAATCCTGAAAATTTTGGCCATTCTTGTTAAATGCTTACAGCAATAAAAATTGTCATTGAGCATAGTTTATTTTGACACTGAATTACTCTTACATTCTCCACAGGCTTGTATATAAATACAGAAAATCTATACTGACAAGATAAATAAATGCATTGTTTCCTATTTAGAGACTTTTTACAAGCCTATACTCTGTCACAGCTGGGAGCTATGGAATTGCTGCAGCACCTTTTGCACATCATACACAAATTCATATGGGGCAAAATATCTAATTTTAACACACAAAAATCCTACTGGTAGTAAATTATTCTCTATTAAGCAACTTTAATTTAAATTATGCAAACACAGATTTATAGAATTAAAGGCCAGAAGGGATTATTAGGCCATCTAGCCTGACCTCTTGTATATCAAGGGCCATTAAATTTCACCCAGTTTCCCCAGTATTGAGCCAAATTACTTGTTTGGTTAAAACATATCTTCCAGAATATCAGCTAGTCTTTATCTAAGACACAAATGGAGAATTTCCCACTTCCCATGCTAGTTTAAATATCCCTTTAAAACCCTCTATTTTCTTCCCATGAAGGCATTTACACAATTTAATCAAGTCATCTCTAAATCTTCATTTTGTAAACTAAACAGATTGATCTTTTTAAGTCTCCCAATGTAAAGCATTTTTTTCCAGTCCTTGAATCATTTTTATGGCTATTCTCTGCATCATCTTCAATTTTTTCATAGAATCATAGAATCAAAGGCCTGAAAGGGACTTCGAGAGGTCATCTAGTTCAGTCCCCTGCACTTGTGGCAGGACTAAATATTTTCTAGACCATTCCTGCCAGGTGTTTGTCTAACCTGCTCTTTAAAACCTCCAATGACAGAGATTCCACAACCTCCCGAGGCAACTTATTCAAGTGCTTATCCACCCTGACAGTTGGGAAGTTTTTCCTAATGTGCAACCTAAACCACCTTTCCTGCACTTTAAGCCCATTGCTTCTTGCCCTATCCTCAGAGGTTAAGAAGAACAATTCTTCTCTCTCCTCCTTGTAACAGCCTTTTATGTAATTAAAAACTGTTATCATATCCCTTCTCAGTCTTCTCTTTTCCAGACTAAACAAACCCATTTTTTTTCAATCTTCCCTCAGAGGTCATGTTTTTCTAGATGTTTAATCATTTTTGTTGCTCTTCCCTGGACTTTCTCCAATTTGTCCACATCTTTCCTGAAATGTAGTGCCCAGAACTGGACACAATACTCCAGCTGAGGCCTAATCAATGTGGAGTAGAGCGGAAGAATGACTTCTCATGTCTTGCTTACAACACCCCTACTAATACCTCTCAGAATGATGTTTCCTTTTTTTGCAACAGTGTTACATTGTTGACTCATATTAAGCTTATGGTCTACTATGACCCCCACGTCCCTTTCTGCAATACTCCTCTCTAGGGAGTCATTCCAATTTTGTATGAGTGCAACCGATTGTTCCTTCCTAAATGAAGTACTTTAGATTTATCCTTATTGAATTTCATCCTATTTACTTCAGACCATTTCTCCAGTCTGTCCAGATCATTTTGAATTTTAATCCTTTTTAAAAAATATAGATACCAGAACTGGATGCAGTATTGTCAGTATTGGTCTCAGTAATGCCTCCCTACTCCAACTCACTACCTTCCTGTTAATACATCCAAGGCTTGCATTAGCTTTTTTTGCCACAGCATTGCACTGGGAGTTCAAGTAACATTTCTTGTCAGCTATGACACTTATATTCTCTTCAGAGTTGTTGCTTTCCATGATACAATCCCAGCATTCTGTAGGTATGGCCTGCATCCCTTGTTCCTAGATGTATAACAATTGTTTTGGCTGCATTATAATTCATTTTGTTTGAATGGGCTCAGTTAACAAAAGATCCAGATAGGTCTAAATGACTGCTCAGTGCTCAGCATTACTTACCACTTGACTAATGTTTGTGCCATCCCCAAATATTAGCAGCAGTGGGTAATTGATGAAAATGGTGTCAGACCTCGCCTTGTAAATCCTCCTAGAAACACTCCCATTTCATGTTATTACCCATTGACAACTACTTTTCTGAGATCTGTCAGCCAGTTCTTAATCCATTTAATGTGTTCTGTACTGATATTGTGTAGTGCTAATATTTTTAGTGAGAATGTTGTGTGGTATTAAATCAACACCTCACAGAAGTTCAAGAACAGTACACCTGTTTATCAACAAAACTTGTCATCTCATCACAGTGAAATAGATCTTGTCAAATAAACCAATTTGCTATAAAACCATGTTGATTGGAATTATTTATATTCCCATTTTTTATTAATTGAAAATTGTATGAGCTTCTCTGTTATTTTGCCTAATATTGATCTCAGGCCAATTTGTCTCATTTCACTTGCCCCTTTTGAATACTAGCACAACATTTTCACTCTTTTAGTCTTCTGGAATTTTCCTACTATTCCAAGATTTATCAAAAATCAACAGTGGGCCACAGATGTCCTCAGCCTACTCTTGTAGGACTCTTGGGTACAAGTTGACTGAGTGGGCTGATTTAGAAATGTTCTTCCCCAGTAGATATTGCCAATGGTCTGGAAAGTGTTTCATCCTCATCTGATCAAAGCACACCATCCTGTTTCTTTTCAAATATAGAAGAGAAATATTTAATGAACATTTCTTCATTTAATGAATCATTAATTATTTTTTCCATCTCCATCTAGTAAATTGCTCACACCATTTCTAGGATTTCTTTTTATCCTAATATACACCTCTATCCCGATATAATGCTACCTGATATAACACATATTCAAATATAATGCGGTAAAGCAGTGCTCTGGGGGGTGAGGGCTGAGTACTCCAGTCAATCAAAGCAAGTTCAACATAACTCGATTTCACCTATAACGCAGTAAGATTTTTTGGCTCCTGAGGACAGCATTACATCGAGGCAGAGGTGTACTTAAATGTACTTAAACTCTTTCTTAGAATCCTTTGCCTCACCAGCCTGGGATTTTTCCCTGAGGTCTTAAGTTTCCTATTCAATTTTCTACACTTCACAACATCTAATATCTATTTCCCCCTTTTACATTTGTTATTTGTTTCTCATTGCTGCATTCACTTTACCACTGAACCAAAATGCTTTTTAGCCAAAGCTTTCTTCACTGTGGAATCACGGTTTTGGTCATCTAATAAACTCTACCTCCAGAGCTCCCAGTCTTCATTCACAGTTTTCTGTCTATTTTCTTTCTAATTAATTTTGCTCCGTGTAGTGGGATGGTTACCCTGCTCCTGCCCTGAAGGGCCTAAAACAGTCCTGGGGGCAGGTAGTGGCTGAGAACTGCTAAGCTGGGCTGATTGGAAAATGACTGCAGCTGGGCCATGCCCCAATCAGACCCAGCTGGTCCCTATTAAAGGATGTGAGCCAATAGCCCAGAGAACTCTCTCTCTGTATTCAGAGAGAGAAGGGCTTGGCTGCAGGGAGCTAGAGACAGGGTACCTGAGTGGAGCAGGGCTGGGGACAGGGTGAGGAGCTGGGGAGCTTCAGCCTGGAAAGCCCCAGGCTGTGGCCTAGCGGAAGACCAAGGGGTACTAGGGGTTGCAGAGGGCAGCCCAGGGGTAGGCCAAGGCAGCAGGTCCAAACCTCCTTGCCAGTGATGAGTAGGCTGATACTGCAGTCTGCCCCAGGAAGTAGGACTAGAAGATGACTGGCAGTAGCCTTATACTGAGGTGAGGTGGGAATAGTGGGTGGGGGTTCCCTGGGGAGGGGAGACCCTAAGATGGAGGAGTACTGGCAAGGGACAGTACCCTAGGTAAAAGAGGCACTGGGGTCCAGGGAGGGACAGGGGGGCCAGAGGACAGGTGGATCACCTGCCTGCAGAGGGCGTTCCGGAGCTGGAACGAGCTAATTCCCGGAACAGACCAGCAGGAGGCGCTGCAGGGGTGAGTCCACTCCTCTACACTCCCATTTTCTTGGTCAACTTTGAGAAACTAGCCCTTCTGAAAGCACATATACATATACAAATATATAAAAATTTGAAACTTCCCTGTTTTCCCATATTGAATGTAACCAAGTCATGATCACTAGTCTGTAGGCAACCACCGATTTCCATTCCAGTGATTAATTCATCATTAGACATATTTTTGGCAATTCTACACGAGCCACATAGAAAGTTTTCCACAGTTCTGATCACTGAATAATCTCATGGAACACAATGTGCCACATGAGAGTCCTAAAGGTCAATAGGGATACATTTATAGAATTGAGTTAAAATGTTATAGTCCTAAAACTAACAAAGTCCATAAATAACTTACAACTTATAACACTGATCCAGGCAGGAATTGCTGTTGATGTGGTCATAAAGGTGGCTTTATGCTCCTCAGAGCTGCTGTAACCTAGGTCCCGAGGTACCATTATAGCCATCAGGGATTGCCAGAGTGCAGAGTTGCTATACATTACCCAGGCATTCCAGTGTGCCATTGGAATCCCTCACTGTCCACCTAGGCTAGTTTTGAGGTTGCTTTGTATCACTTCTTGTTAGTTTATCCTCAATGTGCTTCAGGTGGCCACAATTCATCACTGAATTTGGTCCGCTGGCTGGAGCTGTTTAGGGCTGGATCTGGATGAGACTGTTTTTTTTCTCAAGTGTTTATTATTAAATATGCAGTCCTCTCTACATGCAAAACACTTTATCAGACCCCATTTAGTATCTTTATGCAATGCAATCTTGGTCTTTATTCAATACTACAAGCTTGCACCAGAACCAAATCCTTATGCGCGTACTTTCAGATAACTACATGCATAAGTAAAATGTAGGTGGAATAGTACCAGAAAGTGACTTGTTTGTTTGTTTTATTTTTTGCTCTAGGCATTTATGGCTTTATCACCCACTTTAAGCAATCAATTTTCTGTTATCTAAAGGGAGAGATGCACAAATAGTTTTACTAGAGGAGAAAGAAGCAATGGAAACATTGCTTTCCACAATGCTTCACATTTCACTACGCAAGCTTTATTTCTCAGTGGTAGTGCCTAGAAGACACCAGGGGATAAGAATATCATTAGTTCAATAATTCAGATCACATAAGACTGACCTGGCTGTCCTAGTTTTATGTTTTATGTAAATCACACCTGCACACACACATCCTGCATGAAATACTTTGCATTTGATTTTACATTGAAATACATCATGCACTTTTAGTTCAGTGTCTCTTGGTGGATCAAAGTTGTCACCTCAAATGGAAGATATTAGAATTGTTTAGCAATTTTTCTAATTATAAACCTCATATTCATAACATTTCCCCCAACATTTTGTGTTCATGAAGCAATTTTTTAAAGTACCTCCATGTACATACAAGGGAAAGATTCTGATTTGATTGTGCCTATAAAATGAATGAGAATACAGAGCTGGACAAAATATTCACACAGCAAGGGGCTAGAGTGTGTACCCTCTACTCACATTAGTGAAGAGTAACTCCCATAAATAATCCTATTCACTTCATTAGGACTACACATGTGAGGGTGTTACAGTCTGTCTCAAAGTGGGGTTTTCTTTGTTTTTCTTTCTTACTGTTTTCAAATTCTGCATTTTTAACAAATATCTTTATTAAATAACATTTTATAGTTCCAAAATTTTATTTTGATTGATTAGATGTGATTACCCACAAATTAAATGCTATCGATTCTGGTTTCCTGATTGTCTAAACCCACTCAGTGCAATCAGAAGCGTTAATGCCACTTTTATTCATTTTTCTCAAAGGGAATGGCTATATTTTGTATGTTGTCTTACAGCCTAGGGGATGGGAGTGGGCCAAGAACAGAAGACAGCAACTATAGAAACTGGCTTTGTTCTGCTCCATGACTGCATTTCCTAGGAAGGGGTAGAAAACAATGATCATAGAATATTGGAGGTGGGCCCTGGCCATTGGCCATGCCTGGAACTTCACTCAAGAAACCAGAGATACAAGCTGTATCTGGCATTTTGCTACAATATGGCACTACCAGGTACAAATGAAGGGTTGTTGTGGAGCTTCTGACATATGACCTATTTCCTGGGGAGGGATTTTGTGTAAATAGAATGCCACATAAATTGTTGTGGCTCTTTATAGATTTAGATTGGTTCATAGGTAGCTTGGATAAACCACAGCCTTTTGAAGTTTTCTCTTTGAAGTCAATGGAGCCATGACAATATACATCACTTGAGGATCTGCCCTTGTTTTTTGAGTGGTCTGTTTTACTTAATTTAGTTTATAGTGAGCTTCCACATGCAGTATTGTTATGCTAAAGCTAGTTTACAGCATACTTATAAAAGTAGTGCAAGGGTTTACTTTCTTAGTTTTATTTTTCTTAGTCCCAAAGCACAGCTCAAGAGTCACTAATGGTTTAGATGCATTTGTGGATCCTGGTCAGAAACTTAATCTGATATCTGCTACTATTCTATAACAATGATACATTTCAGTTATTATGCCATTAGTCTCAAATCCCTCTTGCTGCAGCCCAGCAATATATATCTTAAACTGGTCCCATTGCAATCCATAGGAATGCAGCAGACCACCAAGAGGAAGAGGAGTTTGTGATGGTAGGATTATCTCATTATAGCACTTATATCCCATTCTAGCACTTTAGACACCATCACTGTAAGGTGCAGAACATTGCCCTTTGGATGTAGAGTGGACCCATGTCTCTCATTAATCATCTAGAGCTTGATGTACAAGATGCTGAGTGATAATAATCCAAACATGATAGGAGATATAAATTTGATCGCCACCTTCTGCCACTCCCTCAAAAGATCTGGCAGCTACTGCCCTGCTTGCAGCTGCCCACAGTTTGGTGGATCATCACTTCTTTCTGTTTTTAGTGTACACTGAAAAAACATAAGCAGTGTTACTAGGAGGCTAAAATCTGCATATTCATGAATAAGGGATTGAAGGTTAAGTTAAAAACATCCCTTTCTTGAACACAGCCTTCTTTCAGATTAAAATGATAAAACTAAACAATGCCACACCAGTAAAAGTCAAAATTTGTGGAGGATAAGCAGATGTGTTACAGAAACTAACAGTAGTTTGCCTGTCAATTTAAATAGTGGACTACTGTCAGCTAGTATATTATGATATCAAAATAAGGAATGGGATAAGAGGGAAGGTCCTTTTGTAGATCAGTAACTGAGTAAAAGACAGGGAATAAAAGGTAATAAGAAAGGGTCAGTTTTCACAGTGGACAGGTAAATAGCAGGATCCTCTAAAGATCAGTATGGGACCCAAAACTGTTCATATTCATAAATGATCTAGTAAAAGGGGTAAACAGTGAGGTGGTCATATTTGCAGATGATACAAAATTACTGAAGATGCTTAAGTCCAAAGCTGACTGCATAGAGTTATAAAAGGATCTCACAAAACTAGTTGATGGGGCAACAAAATGGCAGATGAAATTCAATGTTGATAAATGCCAAGTAATGCACACTGGAAAACATAATCCCCAATATACATACAAAATAATGGGGTCTAAATTAGCTGTTACCCTTCAAAAAGAGATCTTGGAGTCATCATGGATAGTTCTTTGAAAATAACTGCTCCACCTGCAGCAGAAATCAAAAACAGAATAGTAGGAACCATTAGGAGAAGGAGAGATACTAAGACAGAAAATATAATAATACCACTAGGTAAAGCCATGGTACACCCACACTTTGAATATTGCATGCAATTCTGGCTGCCACCTCTCAAAATTATTACAAAAATTATTATGGTCATGAAACAGCTTCCATATGAGGAGAGATTAAAAAGACTGGGACTGTTCAGCTTTGCAGAGAGATGACTAAAGGGGTCTATAAAATAATGAATGATGTGGAGAAAGTGAAGAAGGAAATGTTATGTGAAGAGGTAAATAACACAACTATTGGTCACCCAATGACATTTATAGGCAGCATGTTTAAAACAAACATAAAGAATTCCTTCCACAACTCACAGTCAATCTGTGGAACCCATTGCCAGGGTATGTTGTGAAAGCCAAAACTATAATGAGATTAAAAAAAAATGAGAAGTTCATGGAGGATAGGACCATCAATGGCTATTAGCCAAGATAGTCGGGGATTGAACGACATGCTCTCAGTGTCCTCTAACCCTCTGACTGCCAGGAGCTGTGACTGGAAGAGAAGGGATTGGACCACTCAATAATTGTTCTGTTCTGTTTATTCAATTTGAAGCATCTGGCACAAGCCACTGTTGGAAGACAAGATACTGGGCTATGTGGACCATTGGTCTAACCCAATAGGGCTGTTCTTAAGGAAATACAATTTTGATTCTCTATTGTCCTGAAGCCCACAGTCACTTAGGATGGGCTACCAGCTCTGCACATAGTTTCACTCTGAATGACATTCAAACTTGTAGCCCTTCTGTCTTTTCACACATTGTCTCTGACTAGTAAAGTAGTGATAATGATCCCTGACTATTTTTTAATTCTCATACTGACTTTATTCATTGGCATTGTCTCATGCTAGGCAAAGCTCAGTCAGGAGATGAAAAAAGCTTGGAGCACAACTAACACCACAGAGACTATCAATTAATACCTCATTAATAGAGAAAACAACAAAATGAACAAATAAACAAGGAAAACAGGCTAAGTGAAAAGGTGTTAATTGAGGGACATCTGAAATTCTTGCAAGATCTAAACTTACAGAATTAAGAAAGCAGCGAGAGTGTTCTTGAAGAGAGTGTACCTACTGGTAGGTATGAGCAGCTGATGCTGCTGTTTAAATTTCATGCATGCTGTGGTGTTAATGAGAGAAAACATATAGCAGTATGAAAAGTTGGTGTAGCTGTGTTGGTCCTAGGATAGTTGAGAGACAAAGTTCGTGAGCTAATATTTTTTACTGGACCAACTTCTACTATTTAGAGAGACAAGTTTTGATCTTACACAGACCTGAAGAAGAGCTCTGTGTAAGCTTGAAAGCTTGTTTCTCTCACCACCAGGCTATATAATGGCATTAGGGTAATAAATACAACTGATGAAAGAGATGGAATGGTGAGGCAGGTTTCTCATTATTGCCTCAGGTGTGCCTATTTGGCACAGTCCATTCCAGGGTAAATGTGGAGCTGAACCTCTCACTGGATGTTTTAGGTGAAGGAAATCACAATGCTTTCCACAGAATACAAGGGGACTACAGCTTTTAAGGAGGTGCATTGGGTGTTCTCCAGTTACTGCTGTCATAAACAGATAGCTAAGGGTTAATGTCTCTTTCACCTGAAGCACCTGACCAGAGGACCAATCAGGAAACCGGATTTTTTCAACTCTGGGTGGAGGAAAAAAGTTGTGGCTGAGTCTTTGTCTGTCTGCCTGTCCCTCTCAGCTTTGGGAAGGATTTTCTATTTCCTGCTTTCTAATCTTCTGTTTCCAAGTTGTAAGTACAAAATTTAGTAAGGCAGTAAGGTTTCTATTGTTTTTCTTTTGTATTTACATAAATATAATTGCTGGAGTGGTTTAATTTGTATTCTTTTTGAATAAGGCTGTTTATTCAATATTCTTTTAAGCAATTGACCCTGTATTTGTCACCTTAATACAGAGAGACCATTTTTATGTATTTTTCTTTCTTTTTATATAAAGTTTTCTTTTTAAGACCTGTTGGAGTTTTTCTTTAGTGGGAAATTCCAGGGGGTTGGGTCTGCAGCTCACCAGGGAATTGGTGGGAGGAAAAAGTCAGAGGGAGATCTGTGTGTGTTAGATTTATTTACCTGACTTTGCATACCCTCTGGGTGAGGGGGGAAAGAGAGATTAACTCTCGGTAATTCTGTTCTCCAGGACTGGGAACGGGGAGGGGGGAGTCCCTCTGTTTAGATTCACAGAGCTTGTGTCTGTGTATCTCTCCAGGAGCACCTGGAGGGGGGAAGGGAAAAGATTTCTTTCCCTTTGTTGTGAGACTCAAGGGTTTGGGTCTTGGGGTCCCCAGGGAAGGTTTTTCAGGGGGACCAGAGTTCCCCAAAACACTCTAATTTTTTGGGTGGTGGCAGCCGTACCAGGTCCAAGCTGGTAACTAAGCTTGGAGGTTTTTACGCTAACTCCCATATTTTGGACGCTAAGGTCCAAATCTGGGACTAAGTTATGACATGAGTGGCAGCGTAGTGGGAAAGATAGAATCCAGAAGCCAGTAGGAATATTATATTTTTCTTTTCTCTGCTAGGGGCTTTTTAGCAGAGAGAGTTTGGTTTTAAAAGGGAACCAGAGAGAATTTTTTTTTCTGCTCTCTCTGGCAGCTGTGGCTTGCATATTAAGCAAGCAGCCATTAAAGAGACTATTTCGGGTCTTTTGTCAGACAATAGCCCTCCCATTAGGAGGCAAGTACCAGCACTATATACATGCAAATAAAGTGGTTTTTCTGGTTTACTTTACATTGAACATTAGCTAGAGAAAAAAAAAAGGGAAAAAGGCACTGTTGCTAGGCAGACCCCAGGAGGCAACAGAGCCTGCAGTTCAGAAGATAAACACCGGAGGGCACCCCAACACAAGAAAACAGGAACCATGACTTCTAAGGCAAAAATTGAGGCCGAAGCACAAATCAAAGAAGCCGAACACAGGCGAGAGATGGAAAAACACAAACAGGAACTAGAAATAGAACAAAAAGAGATGGAGATGAAAGAAAGAGAAGAACAGATCAAACAGGCAGCCCATAAAAGAGAACAAGAAGTCAAAAATGCCGCCCACCACAGAAAACTAGAAGAAGAAGAGGTGGCCCACCGCCGAGACATGGAAAAACAACAAAAAGAAAATGAAGAGAAGGAAAAACAGAGAAAGCATGAACTGGACTTAGCGCAAGCTGGACTGCATGCGCCAGCCAATCCTAACAACCCTTCGCCAATTATGGTTCCACATCCCCGGAAATTTCCCACCTACAAGGCAGGTGATGACACCGAGGCCTTCTTGGAAAATTTTGAAAGAGCCTGTCTTGGGTACAGCATCCCTGAAGACCAGTACATGGTAGAATTGAGGCCACAGCTCAGTGGACCTTTAGCAGAGGTGGCAGCTGAAATGCCTAAGGAGAACATGAACGACTATAAACTTTTTCAAACCAAGGCCAGATACAGAATGGGGATAACCCCGGATCATGCCCGTCGGCGTTTCAGAACCCAAAAGTGGAAACCAGATGTGTCATTTCCCAAACACGCCTACTACGTTGGGAAAAATTATGAGGCCTGGATATCAGGACACAATGTTAAAACCTTGGAAGAACTGCACCTCCTCATACAAATGGAGCAGTTCTTGGATGGTGTTCCTGAGGACATCACACGGTACATACAAAATGGAAAACCCAAAAATCTCGCTGAGGCGAAGGAGATTAGAGCCAGATGGATGGAAGTGGCAGAAAGCAAGAAAGCTACGGTCAAGGGGAACGAATACCCCAGGGGCACACCGACCATAAACCCTACAACCGAGGACAGCCAAAGACCCCACATACAACCCAAGTAAAGCCACAGACGCCCTATTCTTCCACCTCACCAGTCTCCAGTAACTCACCTCGGTCCAGTGACCCATCAGATGGAAGATGCTTTAAGTGTAATGAACTGGGACATATCAAGGCCAACTGTCCAAAGAACACCATGCGAATGCAATTCATTACACCACCATCACACCAAAGATCCCCAGGCCCGGATGCCTCTCAAATACCCTTGGAGCGAAGGAAAAATTTGAGAGTGGGCGGAAAGAAGGTTACTTCGTGGAGAGACACGGGGGCACAAGTGTCAGCTATCCACCAATCCTTCGTTGACCCCAAATTCATCAACCCAAAGGCCAAAGTTACAATTTACCCCTTCATGTCACAAGCTGTAGACTTGCCTACAGCTGAACTGCCTGTCCAGTACAAAGGCTGGTCAGGAATGTGGACTTTTGCAGTCTATGACAATTATCCTATCCCCATGCTACTGGGGGAAGACTTGGCCAACCAGGTGAAGCGGGCCAAGAGAGTGGGAATGGTTACATGTAGCCAAACCAGGCAAGCTTCCAGACCCATTCCTGTTCCTGAGCCGTCCACAGAGGCCCTGTCTGTGTTACCAGAGACCCAGACAGAGGTAGTGGACCCGGATTCCATGCCAACCACTGAAACAGCCACAGCACCTCCAGTCCCAGGCCCGGATCTGGAACAGCAACCAGCACCAGCAATTGCAATTGCAACCACATCTTCAAACTCAACGCCAGAGGGCGCCAGCGAGCCAGAACTGGCAGAAGCAACAGACAGCCATACCCAAAAGGCTCAGCCAGAGCCTGAAATATCCTCAGGTGCACCAGTGGAGAGCGGTCCACCAGCAACGGAAACAACCCCATCACCTACATCGCTTCCAGAGGGACCAAGCCCAAGTCCACAGTCTGAGGAAGAACTGGTGACCCCAGCCTCAAGGGAACAGTTCCAGACTGAGCAGGAAGCAGATAACAGCCTTTAGAAAGCTTGGGCGGCGGCACGAAGCACCCCACCGCCTCTCAGCTCTTCTAATCGATCCCGGTTTGTTATAGACCAAGGACTTTTATACAAGGAGATTCTTTCTGGTGGACACCGGGAAGAATGGCAGCCGCAAAAACAGTTGGTGGTTCCAACTAAGTACTGAGGGAAGCTCTTAAGCTTAGCCCATGATCATCCCAGTGGCCATGCTGGGGTGAAAAGAACCAAGGACCGGTTGGGGAAGTCCTTCCACTGGGAGGGGATGGGCAAGGACGTTGCCAAGTATGTCCGGTCTTCTGAGGTATGCCAAAGAGTGGGAAAACCCCAAGACCAGGTCAAGGCCCCTCTCCAGGCACTCCCCATAATTGAGGTCCTATTTCAGCGAGTAGCTGTGGATATTCTGGGTCCTTTCCCAAAAAAGACACCCAGAGGAAAGCAGTACGTACTGACTTTCGTGGACTTTGCTACCCGATGGCCGGAAGCAGTAGCTCTAGGCAACACCAGGGCTAACACTGTGTGCCTGGCCCTAACAGACATTTTTGCCAGGGTAGGTTGGCGCTCCGACATCCTTACTGATTCAGGATCTAATTTCCTGGCAGAGACTATGCAAAAACTGTGGGAAACTCATGGGGTGAATCACTTGGTTGCCACCCCCGTACCACCATCAAACCAATGGCCTGGTGGAAAGGTTTAATGGAACTTTGGGGGCCATGATACGTAAATTCGTCAACGAATTCTCCAATAATTGGGACCTAGTGTTGCAGCAGTTGCTGTTTGCCTACAGGGCTGTACCACATCCCAGTTTAGGGTTTTCACCGTTTGAACTTGTGTATGGCCACGAGGTTAAGGGGCCATTACAGTTGGTGAAGCAGCAATGGGAAGGGTTTATGCCTTCTCTAGGAACTAACATTCTGGACTTTGTAAGCAACCTACAAAACACGCTCCGACACTCCTTAGCCCTTGCTAGAGAGAACCTAAAGGATGCTCAGGAAGAGCAAAAGGCCTGGTATGACAGACATGCCAGAGAATGTGCCTTCAAGGTCGGAGACCAGGTTATGGTCTTGAAGGCGCAACAGGCCCATAAGATGGAAGCATCATGGGAAGGGCCATTCACGGTCCAAGAGCGCCTGGGAACTGTGCACTACCTCATAGCATTTCCCAATTCCTCACTAAAGCCCAGAGTATACCATGTTAATTCTCTCAAGCCTTTCTATTCCAGAGACTTACAGGTTTGTCAGTTTTCAGTCCAGGGAGATGATACTGAGTGGCCTGACGGTGTCTACTACAACGGGAAAAAAGACGGTGGCGTGGAAGAGGTGAACCTCTCAACCACCCTGGAACGTCTGCAGCGGCGACAAATCAAGGAGCTGTGCACTAGCTTCGCCCCATTGTTCTCAGCCACCCCAGGACGGACTGAACGGGCATACCACTCCATTGACACAGGTAATGCTCACCCAATCAGAACCCCACCCTACCGGGTGTCTCCTCATGCCCAAGCTGCTATAGAACAGGAGATCCAGAACATGCTACAGATGGGTATAATCCGCTCATCTACCAGTGCATGGGCATCTCCAGTGGTTCTGGTACCCAAACCAGATGGGGAAATACGCTTTTGCGTGGACTACCGTAAGCTAAATGCTGTAACTCGTCTGGACAACTATCCAATGCCACGTACCAATGAGCTATTGGAAAAGTTGGGACGTGCCCATTTCATCTCTACAATAGACTTAACCAAGGGGTACTGGCAAGTACCGCTAGATGAACCTGCCAAGGAGAGGTCAGCGTTCGTCACCCATGCGGGGGTGTATGAATTCAGTGTCCTTCCTTTCGGCCTTTGAAATGCACCCGCCACCTTCCAGAGGCTGGTAGATGGTCTACTAGCAGGACTGGGAGAATATGCAGTTGCCTACCTCGATGATGTGGCCATTTTTTCGGATTCCTGGCCCGAACACCTACTACACCTGGAAAAGGTCTTTGAGCGCATCAGGCAGGCTGGACTAACTGTTAAGGCCAAAAAGTGTCAAACAGGCCAAAACAGAGTGACTTACCTGGGGCACCAGGTGGGTCGAGGAACCATAAACCCCCTACAGGCCAACATGGATGCTATCCAAAAGTGGCCTGTCCCAAGGTCAAAAAAACAGGTCCAATCCTTCTTAGGCTTGGCCGGGTACTACAGGCGATTTGTACCACACTACAGCCAAATCGCTGCCCCACTGACCGACCTGACCAAAAAGACCCAGCCAAATGCAGTTAAGTGGACTAATAAGTGTCAAAAGGCCTTTACCGAGCTTAAGGCGACGCTCATGTCTAACCCTGTGCTCAGGGCCCTGGACTTTAACAAGCCATTCCTAGTAACCACAAATGCATCTGAGCGTGGTATAGGAGCAGTGCTCATGCAGGAAGCAACAGATCACAACTTCCATCCTGTCGTGTTTCTCAGCAAGAAACTGTCTGAGAGGGAAAGTCACTGGTCAGTCAGTGAAAAGGAATGCTACGCCATTGTGTACGCCCTTTATGACAACTGCCCATTGTGCTGGTTCATATAGAGGAAGGTGGGTCCATACCAGTGGATGTAGAGTACTTTTTTATATAGCCATATGACTCACAATGTTTATCTAAAACCAGTACACACAGTTACAATATGATCTCATACAAACAGTATGTCTTCTGAGATGCTAGTTATTAGTTCCCCAGTCAGTAGGGGTAAAGGGGAAGTAACAGGGTCTCTATGAGAGAAATCAACTTGATTTTTTACCTAAATAAATAAAATAAAATAAATCATTTTTATTTCTAAGGTTTCAAAATGAAGATTTATTTTCTTTATTCATTGTCTTTCAAAAATGTCTGTTCTGATCATTTTTTTTAATTTAAATTCTCCCCTTTTTCTCCTCTTTTCTGCCCTTTTTATTTTTAAATTTAAAAATGGAAGGGGGAGAGGAGGAGAGGAAAGGGCAAAAACATTAAAAAAAAAAAAAGGAGACCCCCTCCAAGAAATATTTTTTCTCAAGTTTTATTGAAAAAGAAAGTCATTTAAGAACATTTTTGTGGGGGAAAATGTATCTCTCTCTCTATATATATATATCAATTCTATTCCACATTCAGCCACCTGAAGGAAATGAAGAAGCACGAATTAGCATGCCTTTCCTCTCTGCTGCCTCAACAGGACAGAAGTTTTTGTTGATTGATTGTTACCAATAAAAAGTGCAAGTCAGTCATAGGGGCAAGGACACGTCTCAGGTTAGTGCATACCCACTTGCAAGGTGGCAATTGGAATCCAGACTAGTACATACTTTTATTTAAACACTATGAAAATTATTTATAAAAGTCTCAGCCATGTGAGAATTTTATGTTATTCTGTTACTTTTATATTGGCAAAACTCCCTGTTATGTGTAAAGATTAGACAAATATGTATATGAAGGTGATTAGTAAAAATTTTATCATGAAAAGGAATGGAAGGCTCAGATAATTTGTAGTGGAGTATAGCAACTGCTGAATTTGGGTCACATGTTTGAATCCAGCTCAGGTAAGCAGTGACTACTAGTGATTCCCATTTGGTGGCTATTCAATTTCAATAGTATGTAAAATGAACTATGACAGTGGACACCTATCCACAGTACAAAAACCACCATCACAATTGATGCTGACTGGAACCATTGTTAGTAGTCCCCACAGAATGTAAGGGCATTAAATGGAATTGTCTCAAGAACTAGTCTCTCTGGGGGTACGTCTTCTCTACCAGCCGTATCGGCGGGTAGCAATCGATTTCTTGGGGATCGATATATCGTGTCTCATCTAGACGCAATATATCGATCCCCGAACAAGCTCCTGTCAACTCTGGAACTCCACTAATGCGAACGGCGGTAGTGGAGTCGGCAGGGGGAACCACAGACATCGATCCCGTGCCGTGAGGATGGTAAGTAACTCGATCTAAGCTACTTCGACTTCAGCAACGCTATTCACGTAGCTGAAGTTGTGTATCTTAGATAGATCCCCTCCCCTAGTGTAGACCAGCCCTGCATCAGGGGTAAGGCATCTTGGTAGAGCAGTAGTGGAAAGCTTGGGCCAGGTCTACACTACAAACCTATATCGGTATAACTATGTTGCTCTGAGGCATGGATTTTTCACACCGCTGAGTGACGTAGTTATAGTGACCTAACCTCCTGAGTAGACAGTGTTATGACCATGGAAGAGCTTCTCCCATTGACAAAGTTACCACATCTCAGGGAGGTGAATTAACTATGCTGGCAGAAAAAGCTCTTCCACTGATATGGTAGCATCTTCACTAAAGCACTGCAGCTGTGCATGAAGACAAGCCCTTGCACTTCCACTGCCCATGCTTTACCTGTTCTGTATTTTTTAGTTTTGATGGTTGTCAATTCTAATCCTTTTATGAGCACAAAATTCTCTACATTAAAAAAAAAGTAAAAAAAAATCTTTATTTTATTCAGTGAATAAAGATACAACAAACAAATACTTTTCCAAGACCAATTTATTCTGTGCACCATGTATGCAAACTATCCGAAGCTGTAAATTACTGGTCACCTCAGGCATTAGCAACAAGAATTCCCATTGAGTCAGTCTTTTTCATCTTTGCTAATTAACACTTTTTTACCATTTCCCTATAGTAAATAATTGAAGCTATCATGTAGGACGTGATCCAAAAAGAGATAAAGACTATTTCAAAGTTGCTGCTATCTTCAAAGAGATCCTTATCTGATTGGCCTTTTCAGGAAGAAAAAAAAAAAACCTCTGAGACCATTTTCAGCCTTTAAAAAGTTTTTGAAAATTTGTGTGTACGCTAAACAGTGTGTGTACAGTACATCTTAATAGAACTAGGAGAGTTCCTCAGGACTGGTCTTGGGGCCAATATTAGTTAATATTTTTATTAAAGACCTTGAGACAAAAAGTAGGACTGTGCTAATCAGATTTGTTGGTTATTAAAAACTGGGAGCCATAGTCTGTACAATGGAGGATTGGAATAATATACAAGATGATCTGAATGACCTTGAAGACTGGAGTAACAGAAATGGTATAAAATTCAATAGTACAAATTATAAGGTCATACACTTAAGGTCTAATAATAAGAATTCCTGCTACAAGATAGGGGATTATCTCTGGGAAATGACAGAGGAGGAGACATCCCTGGCTGTGTTGGTCAACCACAGAATGACAATACACCACCAATGTTATGTGGCTGAGAAAAAGGCAAACACAATCCACAGATGTATAAGCTGAGGCATTTCCCTTAGACACAAAAGCGTCAAAGCTGTTGTACAAAGCAGTGGTAAGACCTCATCTAGAATACTGTGTACAATTCTTATCACCCAAGTTGAAGAAAGGTTAACAAGTGCAGAAAAGAGTTACTCAGGTGAGAAGGGGAAAGGAGAGCCTATCTTAAGAGAGCAGACTGGAAGAGCTTTGCTTGTTTAGCCTAGCAAAAAGAAGACTGAGAAAGGATCTGATTCCTGCCTACATAGCCATCAGGGGGTACTGGAAGAGCTATTTAAGCTAAAGGACAATGTTGGCACAAGAACAAATGGATATAAACTGGCCAGTAACAAATTCAGGCTGGAAATCAGGGTTTCTAATCATCGGAGGAGTGAGGTGCTGGAACAGCATCACATTAGCAGTTGTGGGAGCAAACACTTCATTAATTTTAAGAGAGAGAGAGAAAGCAATTTATGAGTTGGCTTGCAAAATGGGGTCCTTATCAGTTTATATCTTATGTTCCTAAAGCTCATGCTTCAGGACTTCAGCCGGTGACCTGCAGGGTACAGGAAAAATATTCCCCACCACCATTGTATTCTTGGGTTTTTTGTTCACCTACTTATGAAGCATCAGATGTAGACAATGGCTAGAGTTGGGACATTGGATGAGGTGGGTCAGTGCTTTGAGTTGACACTGAGCATTCTCTCTCTCTCATGTGCTTGGCTGTCTGGTTCTTGTTCACATGCTCAGGGTCTAACTGATCACCACATGTCAGATCACAAAGGAATTTTCCCATAGGTCAAATTGGCAGTGATCTTGTTTTGGTTTTAACTTTCCTCTGCAGCATGGAGTATAGGATTATGTGGGTATATCTCACTTAGTCAATTATCTGCCATTGCAGGGGCCTTGGACATTGGTGTATGTTGATCCTTCCTGTTCTCTGGCTGGCAAATAATTGTTTAGTCTCTTGAGGGCTGTAATACTTTGGTCTAATTTTGGGGTTTGGGTTTAATGAGGCGTGATGGGTGATGTTGTTGCTCTATGATATACAGGAGGTCAGGCTAAATGATTTGTTGATCCCTTCTGGCCTTAAATTCTATGACTATGACACTATAAACTGAAAAAAGTAAACAGAAGCTTAATTCCACATGAAATCTAGATGAACTACAAGACACACCTGTACTGTAGAAGGTAGTTGGGTTTGTGGTTCTTCACCTTTCTCCCAAGATTGCTAACTACACTAAGACACATTCTTCTAATGCCAAACAGGAAACTTTTGCTACAACAAGGAAAGTATTATTCATAGAGAGACACTCACCACTGCACAACAAGCATTTGGTTAATCTATGACTTAGGAAGCCAGAGAGTATAAGGTTTTATCTGTATTTTCAGTTACCTTAAAAAAAGAGAACCATCCTTTATATTATTATGAGTATTTACAAGTTCTATGGCCTGTGTTGTACAGATTAGATGATCACAATGGTCCCTTCTGGCCTTGGAATCTCTGAATCTATTAGGTGTTTTCATACTCAGATCCATTCCACACAAAACAAATTATTACAACCTCATCTCTACTCCTAATCAAATGCGTAATAATTGGACAAAAATCTGCAAATATCTAACATATTAAAAAAAACTGTAAGAAAAAAATTCTGAAATACTGCAACTGATAGGATGAAGACTTATTTGATTAAGCTGTGATAGGAAAATTATGTGTGCAGCAGTCTGACATCAGGCTTGGCCTGCAGAGCCTCAGAGATGGAATGCTGTATGAATAAATATAATTAAAGAGCGGCAAAACCTACCGGTAATTTGATAATCCTCTGCAGAATTAACCGAGGAGTCTCAGAATGAAATGTTGATATTACTATGGTTACTTTACATGTAAAAGATGTACCTTTTGCAAAAAGCAAAGCACTTATTAACATTCCTCAAAGGTGACTTCAGTGTTCTTCATTAGCTAAGTTTCAATTGCCCATGTCAAGCTTGTCTTCCTGGCAAAGGTCTCTGTCAACTGTGAAATCCACTTAAGATAATTAGTATTCTGTTAGAATTAGCAGAGAACCTATGAAATAGAAATATAACTAAAGTCTGTCTTGTTTGTCTGTTTTCAAACAAGGGAATACCCAACTTCTTTGGCTGCTACTGATATGGAAAGCAATCTGAACAATTAATATTTATACACTCACAGATCTTAGCTTGCTGTCTTTTTTATGTTTTTATTTCTTTTTAAATATAGCTATCCTTTTCCCTAAATGCCTGACAAATATATAAAAAAAGATTAATTGGCAACTATGCTCAATTCATCAATTCTATTCAATCTACCCTCTGAAACAAAGCTCAAGAAAACAGAAAGGCCTTTCCATGTGCCCTGAAGGTTAACAAACAGCCTCTGTCTGACTAAGAAGAAGCTGACCCAAAGAGGAGCTCTCTGTAAGCACAAGCGCTAGTCTCTTTCACCTACAGAAGGTGGTCTAATAAAAGATATTATTTCTCCCACTTTATATCTCCAAAGAGAGACAATCATTTCAGTCACTGACCCTCATCCAAAATATCCTCCTATCAGGGCCGGCACTACCATTTAGGCAGGCTAGGCAATTGCCTATGGTGCCAGAATAAATGGTGGGCGCCATTTTGCAGGATGGGGCGGCAGGCGGCTCTGGTGGAGCCGTCGCAGTGGTGTCTGCGGAGGGTTGGCTGCTCGCTCGGCTCCGGTGGACCTTCCGCAGGCATGACTGCGGCAGCTCCACTGGAGCCACGGAGCACCAGACCCTCCGCAGGCACCACTGCGGCAGCTCCAGCGGAGCCGCGGGACCAGCGCGCGGGGCGGCGAAATTGCTGTCCGCCTAGGGCGCTCAAACCCCTAGAGCCAGTCCTGCCTCCTATTAACTCCCTCCCAAGTAAACAAGGGAACCATGAGGTTTCTACAACTAGCTGATCTTATCTTCTGTGTTATCACAGAGGGAGAGAAGTAATCTTGAAAGTAGAAAGATCCAAACCATTTAAAGCTTTATAGATTATCAGTACCTCAAACTGCAGGCAGAAAAATAAATCTACAGAAAGAGTGGCAGTGGAAGAGGAGGAACACAAGAGATGATGAAAGAAATTCCAGTACGGTCAGGAGAGAGCCAAGGAAGTCAGGATCACAAGAAATCAACAAAGTGAAGAAGAAGAAGAAGATCAACAATGCAGATGAGTATATATAAGTATGGCTGTCATGCTGATGCTGTTTTTATGCATGTTCTAGTTTACATAATAAATGATGTATTTTACAAGCTTTTTAACAGTATTGCACAGTAGTCCCAGGATTGTAGGAAACATCGTTTAAAGAGGAAAATAATTAATTTAGTTGAGAGTCACAAATGAGAAGGTGAAACTTTGAAAGAATTGCAAATGACATAGTTTTCAACAACATGGTCAGTCCTAACACTATATTTTTAAATGGCAACTGTATTTAAAGACTTCTAAAATAAAGCATCTCATTATTTATATGTGATTCATGCTTCTTGTTGGACTAGCATACCATTATATTGACCAATACTGTTTTTCCAAATATTGTATCAAAAATGTACAGACAACAGTTTATATAATATTTCAATTTCCTATGAATATTTAGGCAACAAATTGATACTTTACAAGACTAGAATCATGTAGACACAGCAAAATAGATAACGTGTCATTGTCTTCAGCAGCAGACACTCACCTAACTACTATAATTAATAACAAATGGTCCAGATCTCCCAGAGGCAAAGGGTGGCAAGCTGCACAGTGGGATTGCTACCTACGAGGCAACGCTCACTCTGGCAATGCAAGAGCACCAACTGTGGATGCTATCAACTGAGAAGATGAGTGAAAATCAGGATTATGAACATCTTTCTGTAAAGCAGCCACATACTCTATGATAAATTTAGACCATTGTAAATAGGGTGACCAGACAGCAAGTGTGAAAATTTGGGACAGGGGGTGGGGGAGTAATAGGAGGCAATATAAGAAAAAGACCCAAAAATCAAGACTGGCTCTATAAAATTGGGACATCTGGTAATCTTAATTGTAAACCATGGGTGGTTGGGGGAATAACACTCTTCTATGCACTGAAGAAGTATTCATACCTACATGTTTCTAGAATAATCATTCAATAGCCTTTCTAAAAGCACCAGGAACAGTATTGTATATGTATTCATAACCGTTAAAAGGAGGCAAGAACACTGTGAGCCTAATTTGCACTTCATAGCTGGAGAGAACATCTCCCCATTTACATTACAGTCTCCCATTTCAACAATGGGAGACTGGCATATGCATATTACAACCAAAATTTCATTAGATCAGAGTAATGAGTCAATTCCTGTGGTTGAAGCTAGAAAGCAGGCTCAATCATTGGAGTTTACCTTCTTTTCTGAAATGAGGCAAATGTGCTTTAGCGGTGCTTTAGTTTTGGAGGTAACATTTGGAAGACAAAGATGGAGGAGGACCCATCATTATATCTACCTCTGCCTTTCTTGGTGGAACCACATGGCCTCTGTTTTGTTGATGCATTATCTCCTGTCATTTAGAAATGGTTTGCTGGCAGATGACTTAAATGATCTTCCAGGCTCTTGTGAGAAAGCAAATCTGATTCATGTGTAGCTTGGAAGTTTCAAAGTACTTGCATTTGTTGGATCAGCCATTGTGAATGAGCTGACCACAATGTAAATCACTGGACTCTTCATATCATACCAGAGTATATTTCTATAGTATCAGAGGGGTAGCTATGTTTGCCTCTTTTACAGATCCAGACTAAGGTCTGTGGCGCCTTATAGGCTAACAAACATATTGGACCATGAGCTTTCATGGGTGAATACCCACTTCGTCGGATGCATCCACCCACGAAAGCTCATGCTCCAGTACTTAGTCTATAAGGTGCCACAGAACTCTTTGCTGTTACTGTAGACAAACATTATAAAAATATTTTTTCTATAGTGTGTTTCAACAAGTTCTGAAAATGAAGGTACAGTAGCCTTGTAAGAACTTGTAACATCCTATAATTGTTTGTTTTGCTAGAGCTGTGCCTCCTTTTTTCCAGTCAAATTTAAATTATGCAGAGTTTAGCTTTTCACTGGTCTGAGAGTTCTAATTTTCCTTCTTCTGCTCTTCCTAGCCCCACCTTTTTATCTCCAAACATCAAAACACACTGACAAATGTAGTACTGTCAACTGATTGATTGCACTGTAGTCAAAAGATTATGTTTTCAAATCTGACTTCCATTTGCAGGCATGCAATTTTGCATGTGGATGCACTTGTTTGAGGTACATATTTTGAGTGCTAAAATCTAGATGTGGATTATTCAGTCTTTCAGATGCCATGCAAATCTGATAACCTAAACACCAGTGGTCTTCACAGAGCCCATGCCACATTTTGTAGGAGTGAGATTGTTGACCCTTGGTCAAATTTGCTCTTATAGCAACAGTCTGTATGCCTAAATTCTCTATGAGCTTTCAGTTGGACACCATGATTCTCTGAACCAACTGAGTTGCTTTTGGTGTAAGCCTTTGTGGCTCTCCAATTGTATGGTTGTGAGAAAGTTTGATCCCATTCAAGACATAGCAATATGAAAGCTACTCTGTGTTACAGCTAGCTAACATTGTTCCCAAAGGGCCATTCTGGCAGCCAGGGATCACAAGGCATATGGACCCATGCCAACTTGTCCCTGTGTATGTCTTGAAGAACGGTAAGTAACATCGTATAGGATTAGCTACTGCAGCCCCATTCCACAAGAAGATTTTCCGATGCAAGGGGAATCATCCCAGGGCTCTATAAAATGGGGCTACATCTGATTTATGTTGCCAGTGAGGCACCACATGTCTTTGGGGCACTGGTGAATAGACCCTATTATTTTTCTAAACGTCCTGTTCTAAATTACTGTGTAACATTGCTATGTGCTGTTCCTACCCATCAGGACTGGCTTCAGACTGTTAATCAAGGGGTTAAAGGCTTCATCTCTCATTACCAGTCCTGTGGGTCATTCAGCCTCCCAACTCTTGAAACATTGATTTTCTTTTTCATGCCTGTATAGCCTTACAGAAAAAGTTCTTGGAGTTTTACTGAGTCTCATTATTATTATTATTTATTATTTATTTTGCTGAAAAATCATCCTAGTGATGCAGATACCATTGGGCTTATTTTTTTCGTAAATTTGAAGACTATTTATTTACTAATAATATGTTAAACAGTGAAGAAAAAGCTGGTTTCTAACACTGTTATGTGGGTCCCTCATTAAAAAAATCAGTCTCATTCTGGGACCATGTACCAGTGTAACTAATCAAGTTCTGCTCAACAGACGAAGTCTGTGTATGGTAAGAAAAGGTGTTATTAGCTGATTTTCATTCCAGGACCAAAAACAAATAAAACAAGAGCTGAAAACAAACAGAAATGTATTAAGCTGACAAAGTCTTCAGTGGGAAATGGAAGATGACTAGAAACAATGATAACATTTTGATGTGCTTTCATTAGATGTGCAATTTGGGGATCTGCTGAACAATTGAAAAATATTTCAAATTGCTGGGTATGTGTCATAATTGCAGGTTTTACAAATATGTCATATCCTTTACCATTCAGCTTTCTTTTATCCATTGCAAACAACTGGAGATCAGATGCTCTCCATTTAAACTGCAAGAAGAAAACTACCGCAATCCACAGATAGTTTTACTTTCCAGCATTTTACTGATTAGACTACTCAAGCACAGTGGAACTCCAATTCTTATTAATAAATAACAATAAGCACAATGTTTGGTCTTCATTATATCAGCACATAGCCAGACTCAATGTAAAACTGTTGGTGACTTCGGACAACAATTAAAAGGGGCATTGTCAAGACCACTAGATCTAAACTTCTTATTTTGAATATAGGTTTGCAAAGTACATATAAATACTGATTATGAATATTTGAGTATCTTGGTATTTTATACATACATAAAATCAAAACCAGTGATTTAGCATTTATGAGCTTGTCTGCAATAACAAAACAATTTTATCATGCAGAAGGTTAACAACAATGTTGATATTTTTTTCCTCTCTACATTTTTGGGTAAATTTTAATTCTGGTGAAAAGAGATAGATTGACAGACCTGGGGACTGAGGTCTTCTCTTCATCTATAGCACAAGTACATCAGGGGCAGAGGCAACAGGAACTCCCTGTATACTGACAGCTCACCTGGAGGGTCCACATCTTGAGGTCAGAAAGCAGTTTAGGCTCCATGCTTATTCAGTTTTTGCCCTTACTGAGTGTTCAAGATCCCCAGTGATGGTATCATAAGTCAAGACCAGGGATGAGACAGTCAGATCATGGGGGTAAGAGCTAGTCAGATATATTAGTTAATCCATTTGTTCACATTCTTGGCTGCATCCAGGTTAGAGGCTTCTGTAATCTACTACAGCTCCAAAGAAACATCGGCCAGCTGAGACTAGCCGGCAAATAATAGTAATTGACCATACTCCTTTTCCAGCTCTGGCGTACGACCTATGGCAGAACCAGGAAGATAGGTGGTTTTGGAGCTGGTTATGCCAGTTGTATGACAGCTAAGGAATCTCCCATACAAGAATTCAAAGCTAGCACGATTCAGCCAGTTTCCAGATCATTTCAATCATGAGAATGGCACAAAAGGGCTGGACCCTAATGTCTTCATAGAACAAATTATCAAGTGTTTGTGTGTGAAATTTTCTAGCACGAATGATAATTTTGAACTATGTATTGAAAAAAGTATGTACCAATAATTAGTCTCACTCTTTTGCAACACCAGAGCCATACATTGAAAAATACACTGCACAATGTCTGAGTAAACATTACATATGAAACATGCATGAGGAATCATTTAAATTTGAAAATACAACCCACTGGGGGTTTTAGAAATGGTGAAAAATATTTTATTAGGTTTGTTTGTGGAAGGTTTCAAAAACAAATGTTAGGAAAAATGTGACTGTAGTTATGCTATTGTGCCACATTCTTCATATTCCTGCAGATAGTATTGATATACTGTCTTGTTAGCACATCAGTTTGAAATAATAAAATACTGTATTGAGATGTAAATGGTTGACTAAGGGATATATTTTAAAGCCTCATAGCTTCTCATTTCATCCTTTTGGCACCTTTTGCTATGTGACCTAACTTGTTTATTTTAAATGTGTTTCAGAAGCAGATAGACATACACTACACATTCAAATGACTGCTTTTGCATACTCACTATGTGTCTGGGGTGACACAACAACATATATAATATTACAAAGACTACAAGCAAAGTTTTAAACAAAATCATGATGGTTCAGAACTGGAATACCACTAGGTCTGAGCTTCGGAGAAGCTTGGATATGAGCTTGTTAGATAAGACTCATCTCTAATAATAACAATTATCATTCAAATTTCAGTATCGCCTAAGCATCCCATTCATGGATCACAACTCCATTGTGATAAGCACTGTACAAATGCAGACCAAAACATAGGTGCTGGAACTATGGGTGCTGGAGGTGCTGTAGCATCCTTGATTTAAAATGATTTCCATTATGTACAGGGTTTACAGTTTGGTTCAATGGCTCTCAGCACCCCACTATAAAAATTGTTCCAGCACTGCTGGACCAAAAAGATGCTTTCTTCCCCAGAAGAATTTACAATCTAAGTATGAAACAAGATACAATGGGTAGATACAGATAGAGATCACAAAGAGAAGCTCGGTCAGCATGATAGGCAGTGGTTACAGCACATCAGCAGCTGGATCCACAAAGGCAACTAGGTTCCTAACTGCTACTTTAGGTGGCTAATTATAAAATGTAGATCCACCATCCAGCTGCCGCCTAACATTCTAGGTGCCTAATTCCCTAGGTGCTTATGTTTCCAGTTCACCAGTAAAATCTTATAGGTGCTTACATTTCTGCCGGTAGGCATATGGACAGCCACCTATCTCCTGATGGTGCTGAATCCCCAGTGGGATTCTTGAACTAGGTGTTTCCCTCACCTATCTTACCAAAAACAATAAATATTCTCACAGCCAGCCTAAAAAAAGCAGAAGCAGTGGTGCCCCCAATACCTGCCAGTCTAGTGGCCAGTCCTCACCCAGATGTGAGAGAACCATGTTCTAGCACCCAGATTGTCTGATGTGAGACAGGGATTGAACTCAAGTTTTCAATCTCCCATGTGAATGCCCTGCCCATGAGCCTATAGGGGATTGTGAGAGGTAATATATTCTCAATTTCTCCAGCTGAAGCTGTAACACTTTTTATAAAATACTTAAATATTCAGGAGGGTAGAGATGCTATATCTCAGTGGTTGGGGCACTCAGCAGGGCTAGAGAACATTTATGTTCAAGTCCTGCACTAATATCATAGAATATCAGGGTTGGAAAGGACCTCAGGAGGTCATCTAGTTTAATCCACTGCTCAAAGCAGTACCAATCCCCAGACAGATATTTTTCTATTTCAGTTCCCTAAATGTCCCCCTTAAGGCTTAAACTCACAACCCTAGGTTTAGCAAGCCAGTGCTCAAACTACTGAGCTAATGAAGACTCAAGTACTTTATACAAAGTTAGATACTCCATCATCAAGTGTATGTCCCCTTTGTGGCCTTAGTCCCAGCGATCTAACTCTTGCCAGGTATCTTTTAGGCAAAATAAGAATATGCAAATTTATTACAAGCATGTGAAAATAAGTAACTATATACAAAATCTGGCATTTTCAGGAGCAAAAACAGGCTTTAGTGATTGAAGCAATCCTAGTCACAGTCTTAATATCTTCTCTTTACATTAGATGAGCAAATTCTGTCCTATATCTAGCGAATGCGAGAGTATTAATTAGATGGAAATAAGCTCATTTTAAAGGAAAAATATATTGTGTGTAAGTGATGGGACATTCACCCCACACCAGCCCTGAAGGGGTTAAGGTGGCTCAGAAGCAACCAATTAACTTTATAGGCCTCACCTGGGGGAGAGTCAGGCTTGACTGATAAGAACTAGTTGAAGATGAAGTCCAACTGGGCAGGAACAGGTTAGGCTTGTGTAAAGCCAATAAGCTGATAGTACTTGGGGGTTTTAGAGAGAGAATTAACAGCTATTCTCTGAACACAGGGTGGGAGGAAATAAACCAGCCAACACATCCCCCTGTAAAAGTCCTGAGATTCTGTCCCTCATGGAGGAGGTTTATCCAGAGGAGTTGTGGGAATAAAATCTATAGAAGATGGGATATTCAGAAGCCCAGGGAATGAACATTTGAGAGAGTGTAGACATTCATGACTGCTGCTGATAGGGTCCCTGGGCTGGAACTTGGAGAGAGTAGAGGGCCTGTAGCTTCCTATCACTCACTTGGGAAGTGGTACAGACTGAGATTTGGCATGGAGGGCTATTTGTGACTGACACAGTTGGTCTGGAGAGGCTCTGATATCTTAGAAGAGGGGGAAACTATAGAGTTACCTAATTAGAGGATTGAGTCATGAAGAGAGAGAAAGCACCCTGAATCCTAGTGAGTGAGTGGGGCTATGAGGTGAATGATGGAAGGAGCTGCTAGACTGGATGGCAACTGATCTGCAGACCTAGCCACAAGGCAGTGTCTACAATGGTGAGTAAACCCTGCTATAGTGTGCCACCTGCAAATGGCAGTTACATTATAATTAACTCTGAGGTGGCTGTACAAACCAAATGCATGCATCAAATTGTCATGCAAACTTCAGGATATCTTAAATCTTAATCCACAACTTTCACTTTCTTTCAGACAAGATATGAAAAAAGGGATTGATAACTCATATTAATTACAGTACTATGAAAATATAAATTCATGGTGACTCAGAAGGCTTGTATAAATCTTTATGTTGAATATGTTTTGTAATATGTAACCATGGGATATTATCTTTACAGCTATAAATGATAGTCTTGCTATATTACTGTCAGCCCTATGAAAACAAAATATACATGTACATTATAGAAGTTCAAACTCTACTAGGAGAGCAGAGTTAAGAAGGTAAATTCCATCCCAATGGGTGCTTAGATGGCAGTAAGCTGTAATTTGACAATGAAGTGTATATAAGGGAAGGGTAGGCAGATCTGAGGAATTCTGCGGTGAACATTTCTAGGTCTGGTTATAATCTCCTTTACAGTTGTTTACTGCATTTTATTGCAATACTATGCTCAAGAGAAACTGAGTCCAGTCAAACTAGGATTTGTTTAACACTAAGGTTAAAATCAGTTAACTGAACCAATGTGAATGTACAACTCTTGTGAAAATGGAGTATCAGTCTAAGGCTACATTTGCACAGTTAACTTAGTAGTCTATGAACAACTTTCTGTGTCACAGACTGAGACTTTTAAAGCCAAGCTTCATTATAAATGTGGAAATTACATATTCAAGCAGTAAATAGGTTTCCCCTTAAGAATGGAAGTCTATCCTGTTTTATTTGCTTTGTTCTATGTATGACAATCTGTGTAACAAGGTGTTTATATTAATTGTAAAGAGGCACAATTTTTATGCATAATTTGGATACAATGTTGTGAGAATCCAGATGGTCAAATGTGAGCAGGTACATGAATTACTTCTGGTTTTTGTCAGAGTAAAATCTAATTTTAAATAATTAAAACAAAAGAGAACTTATTTTGGAATCATTCCAAAATAAAAAGGATATTACTCCTCCTCTTGTGATCTTTTTGTAGTATGATCTATTTTTAGCTTCAATAGGCTTGAACTTTCTCAGAATATGTCAGTGAGCCATTGACTTGAGATCCGGAGCCTTTCCTGCTGTTTGAAACTGGATTTTGACTGGATATATCCTGTATTTGGAAATTATGTACATTAAATAAGCTATGAAATACGTTTTCAAAAATCAGATTGTAATTAAACCAAATGTAATGGCTAAATCTTCCAAAGTCACTAGTAACTTTTAGTAACAAATTTGAGACACCAGAAAGCAGCCAGCCTATCAAATGTTAGGTGCTCAATGTTGTTAAACTGGAAAATCTTGGCTAATGTTTCATTGCAGGTATTACTTTGAAAAGTTTGGGGGCGGGGGGGAGAAGGGATAGGAATACTTGACTATAAGAGGGCTCCACAGAATACTTATTGTCTGGTTGGCCTGCATAGCTGCTGTTTTGTGATGTGCTAAGAGTTGGAGCCCTCAGTTGGCAGTATATAAAAATTATGGGTATCCTTTTATGTTGACTTTTTTGTGATGTACGTTTTCCTTTTTTATGTACAAAAGTTTAACAATGACAGCTACACTGTGGGATTTTCTGCCAGGAAGATGTCTAAACTTGAGCAAGCGTTCATTGGAAATTCTGGGATTTACTGAAAATTGGAGAGGGCCACTATGGTTTAAAATGGATTTCACACACTTAACAGTGATGTTTTAGAACATTAAGCATGTAGAACTGCTAAAGTCAGTCTTTGTTGCAGTAGCACTGTTAACTTTTTAAGAGCTGCTCTGTCACAGCACTGTCATTTCTCTTCCTTCAGTGAGTGTAGATATTAAGATACCACTTTGTTTTATTAATATAGATATTTTATTGAAATACTCACAACTTCAGTTCCAAAAGAGGTACTCTAGTGTGATTTGATTAGTTTTATTACCAATTTTAATCTTTGATACTTGATGTATACTGTTTAACTAAACTCTTGAATGGTGCAGGTATAGTCTAAATCCAATTATGTGGACTTGTGTACTGCACGTTGTAGTGTGCCTCAGATAATTTGTTCCTGTTTGACTCAAACTTCCTCAGTTTCTTGCACCCACTTCCAGGGATTTTGCTGTCCCGTTAATACCCACAGTTCCTGTTTGAGCAGTAGGGTGACCAGATGTCACGATTTTATACAGACAGTCCCGATTTTGGGGTCTTTTTCTTATATAGGCTCCTATTATCCCCCACCCCCCTCTCCTGATTTTTTACATTTGCTGTCTGGTCACCCTACTGAGCAGTTGTCTTTTTGTGTATGTGTGACTGCATTGTGCTCACTAGATGATACATTGCAGAGCAACTGGAGGCTGCTCCTTGACCTTCTGGGCACTCAAACACAAGCAGGCCAGGCTGAGGGAGGAGAGGTGATGGTACCTGCTTGCTGAAAGCTCTGCATAGCAGCAGGATCAATGTTTTCTATTTTCTTCTCAGGTCAGCATAGTCTCCCATTTGCTACAGCAGAAAAGGAAATGGAGGTGGAAGAGGAACTGTAACTGTGTAGCTAATGCCTTTAAACAAAATTGGGCTCAGCTTTTCTGTTCCAGTCAAACTGCAGCCTCATTTGGTGTAACAAGGAGGTTGGGGCTGCTTTTGGGAGTTTTAAATGAATTCAAACACCAGAATCACGATAGCACTGAAGGAGAATTAGGCCTTGTTTACACTTTAGAGTTAAGTTGATTTACATTATGCTGACAATTGTATACCACTTTAATTACATTGGTTGTTCATGTCCACACAATGCTCCTTGTGTCAGTGGTATGTGTTCAAGCTGGTGCTCTTGCACTGCCAGAGAGCGTTGCATCATAGGTAAGGCTGCAATTTTGTCAGGGATATTTTTAGTAAAAGTCATGGACAGATAACAGGCTTTTGTGAACTTTTGTTTAAAATTTCACAGAAGCCTGTGACCTGTCCATGACTTTTAATCAAAATATCCCTGACAAAATGAGGTGAAAAGGGTCCAGTGCCCACAGCTGATGGGGGGGCTTCAGGGTCCCCCCTGCTATGCTGGTATCTGGAAGGAGATGCCCCTGCAGGAAGGAGCATGGAAGGATTTCCTAGTTGAGCAGAAGAGTCAGATCAGGCTGGTGAAATGGGAGGCAGGATGGTGGGTAAAGCGTCACCTATTAACTTTACCAGGTCAGAGAGAGATTGTGACACAGACCCACTGGTGCCAACTGACAAATGGCTCACTGTTCTGTAACAGTGACTCCTAATTGGCCTGACAAATTAATATCTAGCATTATCCATTAGCATTAGTATTTATCCAGAAAGAATAATGAAAACCAGGATCATGCTAATAATTAATATTAGTATGAAATGTGTGTACAGATACTGTGTAAATTTATGTATGTGCAATGAAAACACATTCCTAAAGGCTGAACTAAGATAAGGCTAACAAGCAGGTTTCTGCTAGACTAAGAATGTATATTCACTGGTCTGCCTCAGTTACCTTATAATGCTTGCTTCATATGTTAACACAATGGGGATTTATTTTGAAAAGACACTTGGCATAAGATAAGCTTCTTTAGATGGTTAACCTGTTAAAGTTAAGTTTAGTTTCAAGGAATAATTTTGTCTCAGAAACAGAAGGGTTACATATATTATCCTTACTCACTATCACTCAAATCTTAATCTTTGATAAACTTTTTTTTGTTTTCACTATAAATATCACATTGCTGTGGTATATGAGGAGCTGGTCCCAAGCTGAATCATCCAAGCTGGAGAATGCTATTCCTTTGGAGACAGCAGACTTGGTATTACTGAGTGCTCAGTGGATAAGGGACCAGGTACTACAGGGGACTGCTTCAGAAGGGCTTAGAGAGTAGGGTTCTGTTAATCTGCTAGGCAAAGTAAAGGCTGCCATAGCCCAGAGGAGTACTTGTGTGGTTAAGTGGTGGTGTCAGGCATCTGACACCCAGTTAAGCACCAGCAAGTCAAGGGGTAACAAGTGGACTCACTGTCCTGGCACCCTATGAATTGTCACAGGGCTGGAAAGGGCTGAAGGCTGAAAGCAGCATAGTGAGTTGCCTGTTTGGCTCTGAGACAAAAGGCCTCAGAAGGCTAAAAACTGGGGAATAATGGGGGAGGCTGAGCCTACTGAAGTCTTCCAGGCAAGAGTTGAAGATCCTACCTGGGAAGGAAACAGAGCTGGACAACTCCCCAGCTAGAGGGCTGTGGGGGGAGAGAGTGGACTGATGTGTTGGACTGTTGGGATGACTACTCTGTTTGGACTACACTAGGGCAATTCTGGTTCATTGATGATTAGCCCTGCAAAAAGGCTATCTATATACTCAAAGGCTTTACTGAGTTTTGGGAATCAAGGGGGAAACTGTGGTAAGGACCACTTGCAAGACTGCCCTGAAGCCATGACAGAGTACCTGTAAGGAGGGCATGCATTTACAAACTGAATGGGGGAATTTGGAGACAACTAAGGGGAGCATAGAAAAGGGGAAAGTATTGGAGGGAAGGGGGCCCAGAGACACAAAGGGGGGAAAGATATTCAATAGTAGAAAAATGGGAGGAACCTCAAACATGAGCATCTGCAATAGGAGAAGCTCCATCAGGGGAAGGAAGAAAAGAGAAAAACCTTATCACTCCTTGGAGGGGTGAAACCCAGCTTTCCTTAAGAGAAGGAACTGCTGAAGGAGAGCAGACCTTACCCTCTCCTTAGAATGACTGTTTTCTCCCACAAACACACTCTGTGGGCTGCCTACCAAGAATATACCTGCAGGAAGGGGTTGTTTTTTTGCAGGATGGTGTTCCTGGAAATTGGAGATTGTGTGGGCTCCATATTTCTGGAACAATATTCAAACTTATGGATCTTTATTTAAACTCCCTCCACCTTGTTGCTGCTCTGAATTAGGGTATTCATATTTAAATTAACCTAGAATTAACCTATTCATTTATACAACTTCCTGGTGGCCTGAGGACTAAACTCCTTGAGTTATTTGGAACTTTTCCATGGGGAGAAGGGGTGTGTGTGTGTGTGTGTGTGGAGGGGGGGAATGGTAGGAGGAAAAAGTTTGCTAATAAAGGGCCTATTCCCCAAACCTCTTCCTGCACGTCTTACCTAATACTATGCAGCTGCCTTGGGATTTCCACCACAGTCTCCTCACAGATTAGCCTGGGACAGTCATAGCCACTGTTTTTAACATGCCCCCTATCTGCAGAAGACAAAGGTCTGTATAACAGATCTTTAAAACCCATCCCTTGCTCATTTGCAAGCAAGAGGCTGCAGGTAACATCTCTGTGCTCCTAAATCTTGTTCCCCACACTTTCCCAAGCAATGTGAACTCATAAGTTCAGTTGCCTCATCTCATACAGTAGATATACCATTTGCTTCTCAGACTAAGTGGAACTGGTTTGAGTCAGGATTTCCCCCCTTATCTTTAGCTCTAGTAACAACTTTCATCTAGTGGGGTCCCAGTTGTATATAGGGATCCGTACAGTCCCTCTAGGTTGAAATTCAAAAGTTGTTTAATAGTGCAGCAATACTGCAGAAGTTTTTAGGACACAAGTTATGCTTCTATACTTCATCTAATTGAAACCACAAGGGGAATTTAAGTAGGCAGAATGTAATTACTCAAGTTGGAATTTGGCAAGTAAATACTGAAACCTTTTTTTAAAAAAAATAACTACACAGCTTCATGAATATATCGTCAAATCATAATCTAAATAAGAATATAAAAGGGGGACATTTAGCAGCTTATATTAGGAAATATGATATTAACTACAGAGGACAAAGATGAAGGTAAAAATTTAACTACATCTCATCATCTGATAGGATTGATAGATCAAAGTCTTATCTTCACTGAAGCCTTCCACTATAAAAAATAGATACCTCCACTACCACCACCCCCACACACTAAAGTATGTCTGTTTTGCCTTTGCTATGATAAGTAGATATCACAACAAGAGAGAGTCACCATAAAGCATGGATAATAAAATGTTTAAAAGAATAACATGGGGCAATTATTTTCATTAGGAAACAAATATATAAAAGAGTGGAGCAGTGAGCTGATTCATAAACACTGTAGCTTTTTTTACAGCATACAGCTATAGAATCATAAGAGTTGAAGGGGACCCTGCTTGCAGGGTCCCCTTCTACTCTGGTCTCCTGTACTGAGGCAGAAGGAAGAATTATCTCTGGACCATCCTTGACACTTGTCTGTCTAAACTGTTGTTAAAAACATCCAGTGATAACTTGTTCCAGTGCTTAACTACAATTACAGTTAGGAAGCTTTTCCTAATGTCTGAACTAAATCTCCCTTACTGCAATTTAGGCTCATTACTTCTTGTCGATGGATAACAATGCATTACCCTCCTCTTTACAATAGCATTTTATGTACTTAAAGACTTAGGTCTCCCCTCAGTCTTCTCTTCTCCTGACTGAATAACCTTTTTTTCTCCCTCTCCAATCTTTTCTTGTAGGTCTTCCTAAACCTTTAAATTATTTTTGTTGCTGTCCTCTAGACTTTCTCCAGTTGGTTCACATCTTTCTCAAGTGTGTTCCCAGAACTTGTGACTGTACTGCAGCTGAGGCCTCATCAATGCCAAGTAGAGTAGAAGAATTACTACTTTTGCTAATACATGCCAGAATGATTACTTTTTTGTTTGATCCACTATTACCCCCAATCCTCTTCTGCGGTACTCCTTCCAGCAATCATTGACCATTTTGTATTTATGCAACTGACTATACCTTCCTAAGTTTAGTACTTTACATTTGTCCTGATTTGATTTCCATCCTATGTTTTTCCTATAGTTTTATGTTAACAGTTTTTAGTGCATATGGTTATTCCTTAGGATAAAGAAATTGACAGCTATAGCAGCTGAGCTCTAATTTTATCCCAATGCAATTAGTCTTTATTACATGGGCTCTATCTAAAAGCCTGCACAGGAGTACTTATTGTGGAACTTTAAAGGCTACTCTGTTCATTTTAGGGTGCCTGTATGTTTTATTAGCATTATTTTGATTGAGTGTTTTGTACAACTTAACTTCTCTGCTGTTGCAAGACATGGGTAAACATCAAAAGGTTTTGAATTCTGTTTGCTTAGGTGTTTATCTGAGCTCAGCCAAATTATTTAAATCTCTTGGACTCAGATTTTTAAAGGTAGTTAGGTGTTGCTATGACATTTTCAGAAGGAATTTAGGTATTTAGTCTAAATTCCATTGACTATTAATGGGATTTAGAATCACATGCCTAAATCATTTCTGAAAATGAGATTTCGGCTTCTAAAAACCCTAGGTGTTCTGTCAGTAAACACAATATCCCATTTAAAAAAAAATAGGACTTAATCCTCAAAAATTGGGCAAAAACACCATAAAAACAGGCTCTGGTGAGATTTTTAGCACATTCACCTTCTGTCCCAACTGAAAACAAGACATTCTTACCATCAGACTAGTAAAAGTTTGAATGAGTTGATTTTTAAAAATTGGTGAATGTTCAATGGAGGGTTTCTTATTCTTTGACATAGTTCAGTCATCCATAATTTTTGCAGAAAGTCTCTTGGAAGACTTAGCACATCACAAGTTAAGATGATTATTATTCTCCTTCAAAACCCTCCACAAAACTCTCATTTGCCATGGTATCTAGGAAGAGCTTGACAATAGTTAGTCTGGTGTGCTGAGACCATTTCCTATCATACTACCCAATAGTGACTTACTGTTTCCTCATACTCCCATGTCTATATTTATCTGTCTCTTGTCTGGCACTTGGATGGTAAGCGCTTTAGGGTAGGGGACATCTTTTTGTGGGATTTTTTTTAATGCCTAGTACAATAACTGTGAATACATTGATCCATGCCTAGGGCTCATAGTCACTATAGTAATACTAGTGATAAATTTTACACACTACCATGGATTCCCTTCCCCTTCATGAAGGCTGCTCAAGATAGCCAGTCTAGATAAATAACTATGCCAGCCTTGAGGGAACAATGGCTTACCGATCATCATTCACTAGATGGAAAAACTATACAGAAAGGGAGGAAGACAAATGATTGCCCTTCAAATGAGCATTAACATAGAATGGGAAATACATTCAGAGATGTCTAAAGTCATCACGATACTCTTCACTTGTATGATTTTCATCCAAGGATTTCAAAGTGCTTTACGAAGTTTCAGTTTACATAATTAAAAGCAAAGAATTGTTCAGAGCCAAAGTCTTCAGTGGTGTTATCTCAGATTTATATGTGCATAAATGAGAACAGAACCTGGCTCTGACTAAATTTGGCCTCTTTCAGTGTGTCAGAAACTCTGTGGACTATCTGAAAATTGAATCCACATTGTGCCCCTCGTTCATGAATGAGAGGGAAAGTGATTTGGTGGAAGTTACAATGTTGTGCCAATCCCCAGCTGCATTTGAGTTCATTATCATTCAGCATTTACAGTGTGGGACAAACCTGATTTTACCCTTGTCCCCTTGGCTTGTATAAACAAGGCCTGCTTGGTGTGGCATATCCCCTTCCAGTGGCAGGTAGATCAGCCAGAGACTGAGTCTGCTACATGCAGTAGAGGCTCATGGATTAAGCTCTAGAGCTCCTAGGTTTGACCCTGGCTGCTGACAACCAGCATCTGTCAGCACTACACTACGTACAATGTGATGATAGTGAAGGGATAGTCCAAACTCAGAAACCCAACCTTTCTGTGTCTGCTAGATCTAGACAGGACTGCCATTTAACAATTTTGTTAGATTTCATTTTGCATTAGCAGAGCCAGAGCTGCTGTAACAGTAGCCCTTCTTAGCCATCTCCATAGGAGTAGATCATATTGCTTCTCATAATCTGCCACAGAATTTTTTGCCGCCTTCCTTGCTCCCAGGCCAGCTATATGTACATCATTTGAAATGTACCTCCTACTTTTCATTGAGAGATTAAATTTTACATATTAGTCTCCATAGCTGTCATAGAGGCTCATCATTTTGTAGCAGCACAGTTGAGAATTTCTGCAGGGGAAAAAATAGCTTAAACTACTTCTTCAATTTTTAGATCTTAAAGTCTGCCTATAACAAGGACATCACAGTAATAAGGTGGTGTCCTATGGGTATTACATTCTGTAGCATTGTTTACACAAGTTAGCTTCAATGGTGGTAATAATGTTGGGAGTGCTAATGTGCCAATGGCCTCTGCTGTATCTGATAGTTCAGCTGAGGTTTAGACCACATGCTGATAGTTTTGCTACTATTTTCCACCATTGCTGCTATCTTAAGAGTAGACAACCTTTTGTATGGATGTGCTTAATGAAAATGTTGCAGGGAATCTTCAAAGATGATAGCAAAGGATAGATTAGTGATTTGAGCATTGGCCTGCTAAACCCAGGGTTGTGAGTTCAATCCTTGAGGGGGCCACTTAGGGTTCTGTGGCAAAATGAGTACTTGGTCCTGCTAGTGAACCCAGGGGGCTGGACTCAATGACCCTTTGGGGTCCCTTCCAGTTCTAGGAGATAGGTATATCTCCATTAATTTTTTTTAAAAGGCTGTATGTTAATACTTGCCCTGTCAAGTTTAGAAATTCAATGTGTTCAAATAATCTGTTGGCATCTTACCTTATGTAACACACACAAGGTAAGATATCTTCTATATATTCTGGTTTCTGTGTCCTACGATCAGTTGTCTTTAACTTCCTCCATTTGTTCCTGTGTATTAAAACTATTGCTTTCTTTGGTTTTTAATTTTTTACATCTTATAAATAAAATAGCTTTTTTAAGTCTATGTACTTGTGAAATAAAACTATGGAAACATTTATTTCCCCTGGTGTGATGCATGTTTCCTTCATTTATAGAGAACATGAAGAGGTTGCCTCTGATATATTATTACACTAAAATAAGTACTGCTACTAAAATCAGCTTACAATTTAAGCATAACAAGTCTGCAAGAGAATTTTTGCATTGGAAAAGCTAGAGGAACCAAGAATTTTGTTCCTTTTCACTCACTACCAAGATAATAACATAGTGTGGCTGAAGAAATATACTACCAAAAATGTCAGAATTCTATGTACTATCATGTGCCACTACTGAGATTTACAGTTCTACTTAATTATAGCTATTGATTTCTGCACATCCCTGTCTTTCATGTCTATTTGTAATTCATCAGAGCTTTTCTATAAAAATAGAACAATTAGGTGCTTGGTAAGGATTAGTATCTAGAATGAAAAGGTCAGACTGTGCATTTTTCCCAGATTTCACAGCTTCACATGACTTACTTTTAAAAACTGAAGCATCTAAAAACGCCTCCATAATCTGTATTTGAAAATGTCTGCATATTTGTTTCAGTCCCCAATACAATCTTCTCTTATGCACATCTGCACTACCATCTACTGGAAAGGTGAGTAACTATGTATCAGCAATCACTGTTTCTATCTGTTTTTACTAACACCAGGGTATAAACTAGAAGAAAGTTGTACTTTTTTTGTGGGAGAAGCATCTTTTTGAGCAGTAAATTGCACTGACTCTTAAAATTTACACTCTTCATAAAGATGTACTAGAGTCAAAATATTAGTATGTACTCAATCATGTTTCTTAAAATAAAGTATTGCATATAACCACTTGTGTGTGTCAAAGAGCAAGCACACAGATTTCTCATGCAAATAAGGGACTAACAGCACTAGATACAGGATGCTGGTAGCTATTGTGCAATTTACTCATGTATGCCTTTTGCTAGTGAACCTTGGTAATTGCTTCCATTCCAGAATATCCTGGAACTTGTATGACACATGTAGAATTGTGTGGTTTAGTAATGTGGAGAAACACCTTCTGGGTTTGGATAAGATCAGTGGCTGTCAACATTCCTAGACTACTGTACCCCTTTCAGGAGTCTGATTTGTCTTGTGTATCCAAAGTTTCACCTCACTTAAAATCTGCTTGCTTACAAAATCAGACATAAAAATACAAAAGTGTCACAGCACGTTTCAGCACGCTGTTACTGAAATATGGCTTACTTTCTAATTTTTCTTTTCTCATTTTTACCATATTATACAATAAATCAATTGGAATAAATATAAATATTGTACTTACATTTCAGTGTATAGTTTATACTGCTCTATACGCAAGTATTTGTGGGAAAATTTTAATTTGTACTGGCTTCATTAGTGCTTTTTATGTAGTCTGTTGTAAAAATAGGCAAATATTTAGTTGAGTTGATGTATGTGGTCTAGATCTCTGCATACTCGCAGGGGTACATATACCCCTGCTTAAAAACCACTGGCTTAGACTATACACTTCATTTTCACTTAATTTAGTCAGCATGCACTTATTTAATCAGCTACATATACATATGTACCATATATTAAAATGTTACCTACCTCTTGTACAGCTTCTGCTCTTCAATATTACCAGCTTTTTAGACAACGTATATTAAATTTGATATTGACCATAAGCTTTTGCTCTGTTATTTTTTAAAAAATACAGTTAAATAATCAGTGACCACAAAATATGCATGGGTAGCAGCAGTAAGATGTGCTGGAGTGTAAGATGAGCTTACATGAATGAAAGGCAGAGGATGGCAGCAGTGTTATTAGTTTCATCTGCATAGGAGGAAAATGGCTGCTTTCTCTATACATATAAAACTACACCGACACTAGTCGCTTTTAAAGAATGTCAACCTATTCTTAAACACAAAGTATTGCTAAAAAAAATAACTGATGAAATATTGGATAAGGAGCATTTGGGTATATATCAGATAATGAAATAAAGTTGTCCAATATGTATTTTAGAAGTGTTACCTACCTTGCTCTTATCTTTAAAAACAGTTGCTGAAATATTTTATACGTTAACCCTCCTACTTCCAGTAACTTGCTTCCAATAGATAGAGAAAAGCCCTACCTTTGTCCCTCATAGCATAAGGGAGCTTTGAAGCCCTGACTTAAACAGCATATCATTCACTTTTCTTGACCTCTTTCCAGGAAGAACCAGAGTGGAACCCCTTTTCCATAGTTAAGTACCTGAGCCACATCAGTATACTGGCACCCCTTCTTGCCTCCAAACTGAACCTATTTAAGACTCCTACATGCAACTCTGCTTTCTGTTGCTCTGTAGTGAAGTTGACAAATTTTGCACCTTCCCACAGAATATCACCAGCACAGGACCCAGGGATGTCAAGCATACTTCCCCAATGGTTTTATCACCTAACCTCCCTTTTATCCCTGCCCTCAAACTTCACCCTCACTTTTCTCCTTATACTCTCTTTCATGGGGTTTCTTTACCTCAAAGTACGAGTATGCTTTTCTTAAAAAAAACTCACTCTAGGCTCTGCCTCACCCTCAAACAATCATTTTCCTACTTTCATCTACGAATTTCTCAGATGTGACATCTACAGCCCCCCTCTTCAGTTACTTTTCTCCAGTTTCATCACTAACTCTCTCCAAGCTGGCTTCTGTGATATTCCATAAAACTGTTCTCACTAATGTCTAATATGCACTTCCTGGCAACATTTCAGGACCTATACTTCACATTTGTTCTCCTTAACCTTTTGATGGCTTTTGATCTTGTTGACCACTCCCTACTCTTTGAACATCTATTCTCTACTGGCTGCCTTGTTCTTGTTTTCATGATTTTCCACTGCCTTTCTGATAACTTCATCAGTCTTATTTGGTGGGCCATTGTTATCCTGTCTCCACTTTTTCTGTGGGCTTCTCCAAAGGCTTTATCCTTGGACCCTTTGTTATCCCAAATTTGGACCTCACACACTGTACTACTGGCCTGCTTATGCCCATAAATTATCTATTACCCCTTTGGGCAGAATAAATTAGTTGATGGTCCACCCTAAAGGAATTGCCAGGGTTTTACCAGGGGGTTTGTTTCCAACCCGCAGACGACTCCCCAGAGCTGGTTAATCCTGCTAACCCGTTGGGAGGAAGCGGACACAACCTTCTGCTCAAAGGATTGACATCCAAGCAGTAAGTCTTCAAAAAAAAAATTTAAAGGAAATAAGCAGTTACAATATATTCAATAAAGCAAGAAAGAATACATCATACTTTAGAAATCATACATTTAAAGCAGCATAATAAAATGAGATACAGACAACATAGGAAGCATAGCATACATAAACCATATAACAGTTACAATGTAATACTTAAAGTACATCTTTTGTACACGTATAACGCTTTAATACAGCGTTATTTCAATATTGTAGTTAAGCAGAGCTTCTAAACATAGGCATAAGAAAGCATTACAATATTACAAAAGAAGAAAAATAATTAGTATTTAACACTATCATCCTGGAGCTGTGGCCAAGCAGTCACAGGATGGGTGGGGTGGGGCTCATAAAAATACAGGTATTCAGCTTTATTTACAGGCACACCCAGTCATTCTTTTCAAAATAGAAAATCAATCTTGCACTCCTTTTATAATCCCTCTGTATTGTCTCTGGGGGGTCCCTCTCCTATGTCAAGGTAATAAAAATGGTTGACTGCTGTGGGGCTCCCAGTTACTGCTACTCTCTCCAGTTGCCACCTCAGATTGCTTCTGTGGGTGCTGCCTTCTAGAAGTTTCTAGTTGCCTCAGAAGCTTTCGTGGCTGCTGCTGCTTCAAGTTGCTGTGTCTTTTCCTTGCTACTTGATCTTTTCTGCTTGGTTTCAACCATTGTCTCCATCAGCCTGCTAGCTGTCAGCCTTGTATTCAGTGTGTGGCCTTCTCTGATTGGTTGCTTCTCCAAGCTCGGAAATGAGCATAGCTGCTCCCTGCCTAATTATATCAGCTCAGCAAATCAACTTGAATTTATCAGCATGGACACTAATCCTGTCTAGATCCTCCTTCTAGCTATTAGCATAAATCCTCCTCCTATCTACACCCTTCCAGCATTTTGGAGAGGCAGCTGAGTCATATTTTGAACTCTACTTCATCCCATCTCTTATCTGCTGTTGGTCAACTTAGTCTGTGTCCTGCATATTATTTTATAATAGAGAATCATTGCAGTGGCCATTCAAGGCTTTAATACATTATAATCTATAGTGAAAAATCCAGATTCTAAAACCAACTATGCTTTTATGCAAGCTTAAGCATTGTGATACTGTCACTATCATTATTATGCAACTTGGAGAGAGGATTTTCTTGATGTTTTAAACCCCTTTCTACCTGTCCATCCCAACACACCATATCTGTCCTAAGTGCTGCAAGGTTTTTCAGAACAGCTAAAAACAATCTCTAGTTTCACATTCTTCTTCTCCTGTTACTCCATATATGTAGGTGATCTAATCCAAAGCATGACATTGACTTCTCTATACCAATGATTCCCAAATCTACCTGTCTCCTGGTGAGCTTTCTCTCTATCTTATCTAGGATCTTAACCTTGTTTTGACTTCTACCATAAATGTCCAATCATCTTGAATAAAACATAGCTAGCTAAAACTGAACTCTTGATCTTGCTGTGTTAGCCCTTTCCTCTCCCGATTTTGTGTCTCACTCTGCATATCATCACCATCCTAAACATGCAACCCAATAATCTTTGCATCATCTTTGATCTGATCCTCTCTAGACCTAGGTAATCAGGATGATGCATTTTTGTATCTTCTTCCTACACAACATCTTTAATACCCAGATTTTCCTCCTCTTCCAACTAAAACTCTTGGACAGTCCCTTATTTTGTATTTTGACTGCCCCAGTCAAAGATGTTGCACACAAGTAAACACAAGTTAATTCAAAATGATGCTGCTAACACCATCTTTGGATTGTTGCTGAGATCACATGAACTACCTCTTTGAGTTCCTCCACTGCTGCTGCGCGTCCCTCCCCCCCAGCCCCCCCACACCTTCATTTCTGTATCAAACACAAGCTTACTGTCTTTCCTTTTAAGACCATTCACAGTTTAGCTCACTCTATTGGATGGACGATCTATTGAATTATGTTGACCTCCACTTTCATCCTGAAAACTTCCAGCCTTTACCATCCACCAGTCAGTTTCTACCTTAAACATCATCACACTCTCCCTGTAGAATGCAGATCCCTGTGAACCAAATAAGCAAAATGTATCCATGAGAATATTTGAAAAATGTAACATCTGAAAAGAATTGGACAAATAGAATATATCTTATGTCACTATCACTTTCTCTTTGGCTTTATCAGTTTGTTACGGGTATGTGACCCTATCAGTACAGGACAGGAGTTGTGTGTGTATATACACTTGTGTGTGCATATACAAATAAGATGGAAAATATGCCCTGATATGATCTGTTCGAGTTTTAGATTTTCTTCAAATCCTCCTGGAGACTCTCTCTCCTGCACTGAGGCTTACAAAACTCTAGCTGCTGTTTCCTATTAGACAGATGGTGATCTGTTTCCCTTACCTTCTTTTTTTCTTACTCCTGTGCTCTTATTAACTCCCTTATCTTATTAAATTACCCATTCCTGCCACTCCTCTCCCTAATCTCTATCCTCCATTCAAAAATGGAGAAAAAAGTAACAAACCCTATGCCAATTCTTCACCAGAGTCATATGTTTGTATATTTAGTCATACATTCTTACCTTCATCCCTCTTGTGCCCTTTTAGTGTGTGTTCCATCTGGGCTAAGCAGTCTCTTATCCTTGTTTGTACTGAACTATTACAATGGTGACCTAATTTTTACTGAGGCTTTTGAGAATTGTCATAACTTAAGTATATATTACTAATGTTACCTGGTCATCTAGCATACTCCAAGACCTTCACAGATAACTCAACTTAATTCAAGTACTGGAAGAAACTGAGCAGTTTCATTATTCTAGGTATTTGGCATAGCACTAGATAACAATTTTGCCAATTTGACTACTGGTCTGTTTTCTTCACCAGTACAAGTCAAACATGAAATGTTGCCTAGGGCACTGAAAATGTACCGTATCCACTTTTATTTTATATTCATACATACTAGAAGCAAAAAGCTAACAGAATGTTGGATCAATAAGAAGAGAGAAAATAACATATTGCCTGTATATAAATCCATGGTGTGTACATATCTCGAATAGTGCATGCAGATATGGTTGCCTCATATCAAAAAAGAGATATTGGAATTGGAAAAGGTTCAGAAAAGAACAACAAAAATGATTAGGGGTATGGAATAGCTTCCATATGAGGAAAGAGAAATAAGACTGGGACTTTTCAGCTTGGAAAAGAGATGAGCAAGGGGGGATACGATAGAGGTTTATAAAATCATGACCAGCGTGGAGAAAGTAAATAAGGAAATTTTTATTTACTCTATACAATAATACAAATTCAAGAGGTCATCAAATGAAATTAATTGGCAGCAGGTTTAAAACAAAGTATTTCTTAACATAATACACAGTTAACCTGTGGAACTTTGCCAGAAGATGTTGTGAAGGCCAAGACTGTTCAAAAAACAACTAGATAAGTTGGTGGAAGATAGGTACATCAATTGCTATTAGCTAGGATGGACAGACAGAGATGGTATCCCTAGTCCCAGTTCACCAGAAACTGGGAATGGATGCAGGGGATGGATCACTTGATTATCTTTTCTATTAATTCCCTTTGGGGCACTTGGTAATGGCCACTGTCAGAAGACAGGATAGTAGGCAAGATGGACCTTTGGTCTGACCCAGCATGGCTGTTTTTACATTCTTATTTATATTGACAATGATCACCATTAAAGATGGGCCTGAATTAGAACCTGAAATCCACTTGCTTGGATTTTTATATGCAAAAAGGATAACTCTTATTTTCCAGTTCTGAAAGCACCTCTGGTTTTGTTTTTGTTTTGTTCCTGGGTTTATCCAAAACTGATTAATTCGTTTCCTGCAACTGGTTCAAAAGTGATCCTTATTGATAGAAATATTTTTAAATCATGTGAGAATTCTGCCTGTTCAAACAATATAATGAGAACAAGTTGTGAACTTCTGGTGCTATTGAAAGAAAACTGTTTTAAATGGACTTCAGATTCAAATGCATTCACAAGTGACATCTTACAAAGCCATCTCTAATCAAAATGGACTAATTGCTCCAGCAAAGCAGCATTCATAAAATATACATTTCAATAAAATTCAGTTTTTGATAGAACTGAAATGTTTCAGGAAAATATTCATGCTTTAGCATTGAGGAAAAAATATGCATTGGGGAACACAAATTGTTTTCAGAAGTAGAATTTTACTGTATGCAAAATGTACTAACATAAGAAGAAACAATTGTGAGAAGAATCCAAAATACTGTAACCAAATTACTTTTCTGTTCTAGGGCAGCCTTTGTATGCTGTTGATGTGTTTGAGTGGTTTAGGTGTCTTTTTTGAGGGGGTGAGAGATTGGTAGAAAATGCAGATTTGGCAACACCAAAACATTTTTTTTTTTGTTCATGTCAGTTTTGTCAAACTCTCAATGAGGGGGCACACTTTTTTTTAAAGAATCAAAAAAGTCCACTTTGAAATTCTTTAATTTTTATTCAAACTACCTTTCTTAAGAAACTTCCTTAATTGTAACTTGAATTTTTAATTAAAGATTTAAAATGCTCAAAATAAAAAATCAGGTTGAAGCTTTGATTGGCCCACAATTTTCCCCTACTTTTTTTTTTTGGGTGTGGGGGTGTGTTTCAGAGTGCTCATAATTCCATTCACTCAGTCTTATTTATACCTTACAACTCTCTGAAGTGCTATTATCTTTATTTTACAGGTGGGAAACTGAAGCAGAGACAAAATGACTTGACTGAGGTTATGTAATGCGTCTGTGGAAATTTAGACTGGGTCTTCCAAGTCCCAGTTTAGTGTCCTAACCATTGGGCCAAACTTTCTCCTTTTCAAGGACATAGGATTCTAAACAGAGAAACTACACTCATACCTTATGGAAAAGGCACACATTTAAAATCTGTATAACGTTATGCCTACACTCTTGCTAATATGTTCATAATGTTGTAACTAAAGCTGATCCAAGTTTCACAGAGCACATTAAGACTCAGATAAAATTGTATTTGGATAAGCTATTGCAAATTTGGAGGGGAGAGGAAGTTTGCTTGCATAGCACTTCAACTTAAATGTGTGTCCATTAAATGCAAGCAGTTTGGATATATTTGAATTTGATCTGAAATTTGGCTAGGTGATACTTGCAGAAAAGAGCAGGTAAAATGGAAAATTATAAATTTACATTTAATTTTCTCAAGTGATGAAACTGTTTTTCATCTGTCCCCCGCCACTGAAACTACAATCTAGCTTTGTTTTTAATACATGAATATTAAATTTAATACACAAGTAAATTGTAAAATATTCACTTCATACAGAAAATTGATCACTTGTACTGCATTAAGGGCTCTTACTTCCAGAGTGACATGCCAAAACAGACTATTTTTTGATGTGTGGGAGAAATGTTTGCTGTAACTTTTGAATACGCAGAGGGAAGGAGTTTTATAAACAGGATGAAAACAGAGCAAGTGAGATGTTTGGTACCATAAACTAGGTTGTGGATAAATAATAGTACATGAATATGGTCCATCTTTGATCAGAGTAAGATTATGCCCAAACTCAATGGGAACAGGTAGAGGGTCCTTTTGTGAAACACCAATGCTGCTATTGAGATGAAGGAAATATTTGGAACCTTGAAAGAAAAAGGAGACAAGGCACATCGCCTAGAACCTGATTAATTTCAAGGAGGACTGTCTATATTATAAGTAAGAAAAGTGTTTTATATATGCGTAGCCAAACAGATCAAATGATTTTTGCTTTCACTTGAATCTAATTATCTGAAGACCTATTTATTTGTAACATACATAGAAATGTTCTTTCATCTTTCTATTTCTATGCATAACCTATTCACCCTGCTTATTCTTCTGGATATCTTAAATTATATAAATGAAATGATCAGAAGTGAGTCTGATTCTTCTAGACTCATGAAGATTCCTTGATCTTCAGATTTTCTACTGACCTATCTTGCAATGTTGTTTTTGTAAAATTTATTTTCTAAGGGGGGAGAAAAACTTCAAACAATATACTATGTTCCTAAAAATATTCTACAATAGTTCTTCATCAGCCATTGTCACATCTTATTTAACATATTATTCAATATGTAATGCAATTAAACAATTCACATTCAATAGTCTTTCTTGCATTGTTTTACTTGCTGCTTGAAATTTGTCACTTCACTCATTTGTTCAGATTGCATCACCTCAGTATGTCTACACTGTCTTGTATCATGTGGAAGATTTATTTTTTCTAGATATATGTTTAGGTCTTGCCCAAGTTTACAACAAATTGCATGTCCTGATTGTCACTATCCATAAGCTAACTACTCATATTGCAGGTAGCAGGAAGAGCCAATTGAATGAGGCTGCATCTCTTCTTGCAAAGTGGGTGGCAGGGATGGTGCAGATCTTTGGGCTCCCTTTCTCTTCTCCTTACCCTCCCTAAAATATGCTGATCTTCAGACTGTGTCCCTCAGGTCTGCCACTTGCTTGGGGCTTAGTGCTTAATAAATCTAGTTCACATAAGGACAAAATCTATGTATTAGAGGTTTATTTTTCCCCTGCTCAGACTAAATCTGTTTTATTGGCCTTCTCATTTCAATGTACCAGTTAATACTATATAAAGTCCTATTTTTTAGGCACTCCACTCAATGTACATTTTTGTCTTTAAGAAAAAAATGAGAAGGTATACAGACATGCCTCCAGTTTCTCAACTGACTTTGTCAGCGGAGCTATACCAATTTATATCATAGATGATCTGGCCCAAATACAAAAATTCTTTGCTTCTTAGAAGCGAAAGAATGTCCATTTTTTAAAATTCTAATTGTTCTTGTACAATCTGAGATACTGTATGTATCAAGAATATATAACATATGCACTTATGTGGAAAATTGAATGATATTCCATATGAAAATTGCCAAGGAACTTGATCTGGATAAAATTTCTGGCATTTGAGAGGAAACTAAACACTTTTTCATCATAGCAATAGTATTAATAGAAGTAGTTACTGTAAGTAGACTAGTAACATTAGATGTAAAGCCCTGAAAAAGCATATAAAAGTCTACCTACTGGATTTAAGCATATTGGACCAAATCATGCTTTCATTCACATGTAAGGAATTGATTAAAGTTAAAGCATATGCTTAGGTGTGATTGAAATTAGGGCTGTCAAGCAATTAAAAAATTGTGATTAATCATGTGATTAATTGTGCTGTTAAATGAGTAGGATTTATTTAAATATTTTTAGATGTTATCTACATTTTCAAATATATTTCAGTTACAATACAATACAAAATGTACAGTGCTCATTTAATTTTTTTTACAAATATTTGCACTGTAAAAAAAACATAAATAGTATTTTTCAATTTCCCTGTTACAAGTACTGTAGTGTAATCTCTTTATCATGAAAGTTGATCTTACAAATGTAGAATTGCATACAAAAAAAGCTGTATTCAAAAATAAAACAATCTAAAATTTTAGCGCTTACATGTCTGCTCAGTCCTACCTTTTGTTCAGCCAATTTCAGACAAACAAGTTTGTTTACACTTGCAGGAGAATTCTGCCTGCTTCTTGTTTACAGTATCACCTGAAAGTGAGAACACCTGTTCTCATGGCACTGTCTTGGCCCACGTCTCAAGATATTTACATGCTACATGCAGAAAAGATTCATATGTTGCTTCAACCACTATTCCGGAGGACATGCATCCATGCTGATGACAGGTTATGCTTTATTTTGAAACAGTGCGGACCAATGCATGTTCATTTTCATCTGAGTTAGATGACACAGTCAGAAGATTGATTTTCTTTTCTGATGGTTTGGGTACCATAGTTTCCATGTCGCAGTGTTGCTTTTCGAAGACATCAGAAAACATGCTCCACTCCTCATTCCTCTCAGATTTTGGAAGGCATTTCAGATTCTCAGACCTTGGATTGAGTGCTGTATGTATCCTTAGAAATCTCACACTGGTACCTTCTTTGTGTTGTTTGTGAAATCTGCAATGTAAGAATTCTTAAAATAAATGTGTGCTGGGTCATTATCCAAGACTGCTATAACATGAAATACATGGCAGAATGCAGGTGAAACAGAGCAGGAGGCACACAATTCTTCCCCACAGATTTCAGTCACAAATTTAATTAACTTATTTTTTTAATGAGCATTATCATAAACAGATAGTTAAGGGTTGATGTCTCTTTTACCTGTAAAGGGTTAAGAAGCTCAGTGAACCTGGCTGACATCTGACCAGAGGACCAATCGGGGGACAAGATACTTTCAAATCTCTGTGGAGGGAAGTCTTTGTGCTGTTTGTTTTGTTCGTTGTTTGCTCTTGGGGCTAAGAGGGACCAGATGTGCACCCGAGGTTTCCCCAATCTTTCTGAAACAGTCTCTCATGTTCAAAATAGTAAGTACTAGCTAGAAAAGGTGGATAAGTCTTATGTTTGTTTTCTTAACTTGTGAATGTGTATTTTGCTGGAAGTATTTTTACTTCTATTTGCTGTAACTTGAATTTCAGGCTCGGGGGGGGGGGGGGGGTAGTCCCTCTAGTCTATATGAGCTGAATACCCTGTAAATATTTTCCATCCTAATTTTACAGAGATAATTTTTACTTTTTCTTTCTTTAATTAAAAGCTTTCTTTTTTAAGAATCTGATTTTTTTCCCCTTGTTTAAGACCCAAGGGGATTGGGTCTGAACTCACCACGGATTGATGGGGGGAAAGGAGCAGGGGGAAGGTTAATTCCTCTCTGTTTTAAGATCCAAGGAGTTTGGATCAGTGTAGTCTCTCAGGGTAGCCCAGGGAGGGGAAAGTCTGGGAGGGGGAAAGGAGGGGGGATGGTTTATTTCTCCTAGTTTTAAGACCCAAGGGGTTTGGGTCTTGGGTTCCCCAGGGAAGGTTTTGGGGGAACAAAATGTGCCAAACACTATATTTTGGCTGGTGGCGGCACTATCAGATCTAAGCTAGGAATTAAGCTTAGAAGGGTACATGCAGGTCCCCACTTTTTGGATGGTAAAGTTCAAAGTGGGAAAAATGCCTTGACAAGCATCATCAGCATGGAAGCATGTCCTCTGGAATGGTGACCAAAATGTGAAGAGACGTGTGAATGTTTAGGATATCTGACATGCAAATACATTGCAATGCTGGATACAAGTGCCATGTGAATGCCTGTTCTCACTTTCAGGTGACATTGTAAATAAGCAGGCAGCACTGTCTCCTGTAAATGTAAACAAAATTATTTGTCTTAGCAATTAGCTGAATAAGAAGTAGGACTGAGTGGATTTGTAGGCCCTAAATATTAAATGGGGGGGGGGTTAGTGCAGTTATGTAACACAAATAATCTATATTTGTAAATTGCACTTTCATGATAGAGATTGCACTACAGTACTTGTATGAGGTTAATTGAAATACTATTTATAATTTTTACAGTACAAATATTTGTGATAAATAATGGAAAGTGAGCACTATATACTTGGTATTTGGTGTTGTAATTGAAGTCAATATATTTGAAAATTTAGAACATCCAAAAATATTTAATACATTTCAATTAGGATTCTATTGTTTAACAGTGTGATTAAAACTGATTAATCAAGATTAATTTTTTTAATTGTAATTTTTGACAACCCTAATTTAAATCAATTATTGTGGTTGGTTAGGAAAGGACTACCTGGCACTTGGTTAGAGAAATGCCAGGAAGGGGATTGCCCCAAAACTAAATTTAAAAATATACTTGGGGATTTTCTTGTTTTAGTCACTCCTAAGTAGATACAAGAAACTAACTGCCCAGGATTACCATGTCTATGGTAAACTCCTTTTCATAAAGTGGGAGTTACATAATCATTCACACAAGAAAATGGGTCCTTAATTAATTACTGTACCTGACCAATGCAATTTGAAGTTTGAGTTAACCTTTTTTCTCTTGTGATTTTTTTTTATGATGACTGTGCTGCATCTTAAGGGTAGGGTGGGAGGCAGCATTGTCTCATTTGCCAGGGAAAGGGGTATACCCAGTGTGAAACTAACATTCAACACTTACAAGTACAGAGGCTGGTTCTGGGCATCCAGAAGAGATGGGCTCTCTGATGGAAGGGGTGGGAATGGGGCTTAGCATCCTACAGCCAGCCCGCACTGCCCGGAGCTCCAGCAGTGATTTAAAGGGGCTGGGGCTCTGGTCACTGCTTGGCCCTTTTTTAAATCACTGGTCCTGAAGCAGCTGCCCCTTTTGTGCCTCACCTCCACCCCTAGAGGCAAGGGGTGCAAAAGAGGCAGCGACATTAAAGCACTGAAGTGCTTTAAGCAGGTTCCTTAAAGCACTGCCACAGCAGCGCTTTTACATCAGTTGTATAAAGGCCAGTACCAGTGGCTACTCTTTACCGGTACACTGTACTGGTCCATACCTGCTTACTTTTACCCCTGAATATACCTCTTTAAGGACAGAGGCCTGGTTGCTGCTACAGAGCATCAGCATGAGGATGCTGACTTACTCCTCCCACACACAGAGGTGACCCAAAGATTCAGGAAAGAATACGTAAGTGCAAACTGGGCGGGTGAAGCCCTCTTTCACCTGGACCAAGCAGAGCAGCACCTGCCCTTGAAACTGGTGAAATTAAGGCTTGGTCAGGATCCACTGTGGGCATTCTGCAAACCACTCCTTTCTTGGAGGGGGAGACTGGGAAGGACTCTTCCTTCACCACCAGATTGAGCAAGGCATTGTGGGGCCTTTTGACTCTCACACAGTTGAGTGTGAATGGGGGCTTACGTTGGGTAAGCATGGAGTAGGATTTAGGCTATGATGTCGCCATGCATTCTGTAAGCAAGGGGCAAGATGTCCAGTGCAGGTACTCCATAGGGAGGTGATTAGTGATCAGATAAATAGTTTGGTAAAGGATTTAAAGGACCAAAAATGGTGCTCTGGGCTCCTATGTCTGGCACAGCAGGAAACTAACCATTCAAAAGGGGAGCTGGTAAGGTCCCAGCAGTGGACTGGCCGGGGACCAGGATGGAAAAGGGGCATGGAGGCTAATGGATGCCCCCGGCAGATATTGAAATATTCATGGTGTCACCTACACTCTATGTGCAGGGTACTCCCAGACAGTTGATGAAGTTGCTGCCTGTTTAAACCACATCCAGTGTGTCCTGTCCTTCTGGTATAGCTGGACAGTTTATCAAACACATTTTATTACTTAAAAATAAACTCTAGCTATGCCTTTAGTTCCTATTTAAACCTATGGGAGCTTTAACAGGTGGAGGATCAGCACTTGGTCCCAGAAAACTTCAAAAGTGATTCTACAGTGACATTTTGAAGGCTGCAATGCTATCATTACTATTGTTCCTCAGCTCTACAACATCTCAGCTGAGTCCTGAGCACAAGATAGATGTTGACCACCTGAGGCAGCAAGCTGGATATTCCCCGAGAACTTCTATTCCTAAACTCCATTGAGCTGTATTGCATATCTCTTGATTTTTGTTAATTGAAAATAGTTTCAGTGCAGTAAACTGCTTGCTAATGGCAAACTTTGCATAACAGCACTCAGCTGACTGCTTCATATAATTGGAACATTTGATACACACACACACACTCTGCAGTGTTTATTTTTATTTATATATATGTATATAATATGTATAATAGTGTGTATTCTGTGTATTATTATTTTATTATATATAATATAATAGTCAGTATTACTCTGCATGTAGATATTCAAAGATCAGGCAGAGACTTGATCAAGAGTTGTGCTGTACTGAAGGAACATTATCATTGGTTCCACAGTGGATACTGAATATACTTCAAGATTAGGGAAGACAACTGAGAATTAAGCTAACCTCAGAGTTCAGTTCCAATCAGTTTAATTGCAGCTCCTTTTCTGGGATCAGAAGAGGACACCTTATAGTGATCAGTATTGTCATTTGCGATACAAGCATACACTTTATTCATCCTTTCTAAAGCTGTTTATATGTTTGGATTAGGATTCAGAGCCTACTATCTTTTGCAACCTATTTAGGAAATATTTGCTCTACATGTTGCAGTCAGTGACTTTATAATTCATGTAATGCCAATGCCAGTCTTGGGCTAGATGAAATCCAGTGCTGATGGATGTTTAAAATTGTGCCTTTTTGCTCCAGAAGAACCTATTCCATCCTCTGTGGGGTCCAAACTGAAGGGTATCAGGCAGTGTTTTTACTCCATACTTTGCCTTCAGCATAGAGCTGGGGACTTATTATTTTAATGAAACATAGCTTTTCGATTAAATAGAATTTTGGAGTGTGTTTTGGTTCAAAAAAATCTGGTTTCTATTTGGGGGAGGGGCAGGGAAATCAATTTTTGATAACCTAAAGAAAAGTTATGGTTTTTGTTTTAAATTTTACACTTCAGTCCTGTCTGTTTCTTGGGAAAACTCTGTAGTGTTTAATTTTCTTTTTGTCATCACAGCTGTCCCCATTCTGGTACACAATACTAGACCTGTAATGGTATTACTTAGTCTCTCGTGGTTGTAAATAGGAGTAAAAATCCATAGCCATTGACTGAAAATGCATATTTTAAGACACAAACCCATAAAACCACCTGTTTATATAAATCAGTTTATATCACATTAAATACATTTTTGCAGCATTAACAGTAGATAATATATTTAATTTGATTTAAAGTTGTATATTTCATTTGAGGGGAATGCAGCTTAGTGACTATCGAAGCAACGCTAACTAATAAGCTGCTGTGACCACCAAGGTGGTTTTAATTTTAACCACCAATGGTATGAGGGTGGGTGAAAACATTAAGAGTACTAGCAGACTATTTTGCTGAGCTGAGGCTGCAAAAAGATAAAAGCAGTTAGTTTTTAGAGTCAATATGCATCCTAGAGGAGTGACAAACTAGTCATTGAATGCTATGCCAGCATGTATCTCATCTTTCATTACTATACTTGCCTGCTGTTTTTACGCTGTCGGAAGTGGACCGCCCACTGAAATCCATAGCAATATGGAAACTGGGATAATTTAAAAAGTTATTTTGTTCTATGATATTCCATAGAATTATTACTGCTATCTTTCTTAGAAATAAACTATTATGAAACCTACTGATTTGCAATGCTCAGTTTTCACTTCTTGCATGATTCTGAGCATTTAAATTCATTTCAATGAAAATGTGGTTACAGACATTCAACCCCTATCTTTTATGTGTAGAGGGATCTATAAAATAAAGGGTTGCTGGGATCATGGGGGTGGGGAGGGGGGAAGCTAGATCATGTTCATTCTCATTTGCTTTCTTTTTTGGTCTAATTTTTATATATGTAAAATTGAAGGGTGAAATCCTTTTCCCCCAACTTCAGTGAGGTCAGGATTTCACCCACATTGTCTGATCTGGGTGAAATCCTTTGCAGATCTGGCCCCTAGCATTTGAGGGTTTGTGTGCATGCCCCTCATTCAGCACTGTAGATGTCAGGGTTAAAAAGCACCCTCTAATTGACCTTCAGTTTCTAACACTAAGCACATTCATTAAATCTGTGAAGTAGTTGGTAAGAGGTCAACATGTATTTGTGGAGGAAACATGTATTTGTGGAGGCAATATTATTTTGTACAGTTATAAAGTGAGCTCCATATAATAGCCTTATTGACCTCTCAGTAGATGCTGTTTCCTCAAGTAAAATGGCCTTCAGTGTGTTTTGGAACAGGAACTTGAGCTAGCATTTACTCTGAGGAACTGTACTAAAGGATCAGGCATATTGGAAACTGTACCTCTATGACCACTTGAAACTCCAGCATGACCTGCCACTCACCTCCCCTTGCTTGAGATGAGGCTGGCATGGGAGGATTCACTGGCTATTTTAACCTGCTTTAAAACTACTTATTACCTCTTATGTTTTAACTGATCAGAAAATATATCACTCTACATTTTGTGTTCATTGTGCTAGCTTTATAATGAACACTATTGCCAGATTTTTTTTAAAAAGAAGTCATTTTAGTTTAGTTTGAAAAATGTGTAGTTTATTTCCCCACTGCTCCGTTTTAACTCAAATAATATTTGATAAAGGACATGTCAGCAGATTGGGGAAGGTTTCTCTAAGTATTAAAGGAGATTTTTTTTCCTACTGAATTTTGAACCTAGAGATTACAAGCAGTGAAGATAACTTTTTAAAGCAGTGTTAGAGCACCATAAAAGAAATGATGGTGTCCAACTTCACACCACTCTACAATTTAAGCCAAAAAGAGGACTTTTTTGTACTTTAGTGTTGTCAGATTAGTGTTATCAGATGACTTTGTCCTTCACTGGGATTTCACCTGCATCATAGAAGGGGAAATTGAAACAGCGCTATCCCTAAAGCACAAACATAAGAGAAGTCATTAACCTCGAATACCTCTGTCTATTTTTCTACAATAACTTAGTTTCACTGGCAATGAAAATCCCTTCTTCCCACTCAGTTACTATACTCTTTAAAACTGACTTGTTCAAAACTTTCTTGAATTTCTGTTAAATCCTTCTTAAAAGGTATGCAGGGAATATTCCCACGCAAATATATTAAATGTTTAGTAAGTTTCATTTATAAAACACCATTAGTTGGCCACCACTTGATTTACTTAACATCGATTCTGAAAATACAATATAAATGTTAGTGCTCTCTTTAATCACTTTCTTCATATTCCAGTTGTACTGAGCCTAAAGTTTATATAATTATAATCACCATGTTCAATGTAAAAGGGATTTCCCCCTTGCCTTCCATTCCTTAAATTGTTTTTAGATTTCCCATGAGGTACATATTGTGTAAGATAATGATGATCAAGTTTTAAGGTAATTATATTTTAGTAGGAAAGTGAATGTCTTTGAAGTTTACATTCCCAAGAGCCTTTGGAAGAAATAGAAGCTGTGATGCCTTCCTTTACATCGGAGTAGACCATCTGTCAAAAATAAGACAGGAGGCTAGCATATCTTTAGGAACCACAAGTCAATTTTTCACTTAATATATCTGCTTTTGCTTGATTAGAAGGTGTCTATAATAGATCATTAACTTGTAATTTGCTGGGGTCAATAAGGTCTGGAGCTTTGTGACTCTGAGCCCTTTTAAATTATGCTATCAAGTTTCAAAACCTGATTAGGCTTAACCCATTTAGGCACCACTAGCTTCTCGGAATCACCAATACATCTCTAATCAGAAAGCCGCAGAGCAGCCAATCTGCTACTATCAGAAGCCTCAGTGCAATTTTGTGTATTAATATTTCAGAAAGCATGTAGGAACACATGCTCCCTGCTGAGCATTACAACCAGTCAAGCTACAGTAAAATCAGAGACTGATCGCCAGTATACCTGTCCAGAAATGCTTACTGCTGTCTCTTGTCTGGCTGTGGATTTGGTTACCAAAGAAGGGAAAATGAAATGACTGATTTTTTTTTTTTTTTTTTTTGGTTTGTGAGTGATAAATTCCCAGAACTGTCAAGAAAAATGACACTCGGTTGTATTTTTTCCAGGAAAAAAAGAAATTGTTAACATTTAAGTTTTTGTGCTGCTGTTATGGGTTGAGTTTTACAAAGCCTTGCTTTCATTCTCTCTCCTCCTCTTATAAATTTTTTAATGTAGTTTATCTGAAATGCTTCAAATATATAATTATCTAGAAAATATCTCTGCACTTCAGAAAAGGATTAGGCCTTCTGTTAATATCTTAGATGTCACTGTGAGATCCACTGAGAAGGCAGATGGGTGGACTAGGAAAGGAAGAAATAGAAACAGACTTAAGTATAAACAAATCTGATTATGAATGAAGAAATACTAGCAATGTCACAAGGAAAATCTTCACACAGAAGGGATACAGTATATTTTGAAAACTAGAATTGTTAGTTACTTTTTTGGCAAAATCACAACAAAGGACAGGTCTAAATTATAAATTAGATCTAGCTAGGTCACTCAGGGATGTGAAATCCACACTCCTGAGTGATGTAGTTAAGCTGACCTAAGTCACCAACTAGACAGCGCTAGGTCGATGGAAGAATTCTTCCATCACCTAGCTGCTGTGTCTCAGGGAGGTGATTATCTACACCAACAAGAGGGGTTTTCCCATTGGCATAGGTAATATCTGCACTGAAAGGCTGCAGCAGCATTTCAGGTGTAGATAAGTCCTAAGTATAGTTTGGCTTTATTTTATTCGGAATAATTATTTTCTGAAAAGACAAGATTTGAGGTTTCTATTCACTTGCCAAAAACTTCAAGATTTTAGGTTTAACACAGCAGATGAAGACCATAAACATGGCTTTCGAATGAAAAAGGACTGCAGCAATTTAAGAATAATATCTATCTCCTATGCAGCACTTTTCTTCTGTAGCTCTCAAAGCGCTTTGCAATTTTAATGCATTTATCCTCACAACACATTCTGCACATCCTTTACACTTTGTAAACGGGCACTATCAATTTAATAGCTGTGTTGTTGGACACAAGAACTCTTTGCTTCTTTAAGAAGAACTTGACAGTTGTCCCTACCCAATGGTGACTATGTATAGCTATATTGGGAACTGTATATCCTAATGTTTAAGTTGCCCTCCATGTTATTTAGTACATGGTTTTATCACAAGGCAAGGTAATAGCATTCCCATCTCTTGTAATTTTTATTGCAAGTCTCATATTTTTTGTTTACTTAAAGCCTCAGCTCTTGGAGTCAAGTAGTTATAGGAAAATCTCAATTTCAATTTAAGTTTTCACTCTAGGAAAAATTTAGAAACACACACTTTTAAAGGCTCCCAGAAGACACATAACAAGAACCCCACGATAATGTACTTACAAATAATTTTAAACCATTTTTTTTCATGGACTGACATGATCTTTTTATTTTTTTTAATTTAGGGTTAGTAATATTGTGATCTACCCCAAATTCTGCATTGGCAGAGTGTGGGCAAGAAAGAGCTAACTGTATTTTCAGAAGTATTTTCTAAAGTGGTGATGAACTTTATTTAAATTCTAGAATATTTAACTCTATTTCATTTTATTTAGAAACTTGTAAATTACATTTCTGACTCTCTTGTGTGTGTGTTGTTTTTTTCTGTAGGCAACTTTATAAAGAAGCTTAAAAGGAGAACAATTTTATCACTCTTTACCTCTAATTTCTAATAAGACTAAACAGCCTCTGGAAGGCAGGACTGTCCAGAGGATTCAGGGGGCCCGAGGCAAAGCAATTCTGGGGGCCTCTTCGACTAAAAAAGTTGCAATACTATATTTTCATGGGGGGCCCCTGCAGGACCCAGGGCCTGGGGCAAATTGGCTCACTTGCCCCCTCCTGCCCCCGGGCAGCCCTGCTGGGAGGCTGGTCAAGGTTTCATGAGCCCAGCTATGTCAGAAGATACACTGGTGATAGCCTTGTGAAATATTGCATTTCATTCTCTACTCAAGTCAAGGCAAGATCATTATCTTACCTACTGGAGTAAATATAACTCTGCTTATAGCACGTGTCTTCGTTAAAGGATAAATTTTCTGTTTATGCTGACATTCATTATTTACATATGTAAGTGAGAAAATCACCTACCATGTTGCTTTATTATTACTAAAGAACAAATATTTGTACAATTTGAGTTTCTTAGAATTATAACCAACTCTTTCTGTTAACTTTAATGGGACTCTCTAGAAAATATCTATATTTCCTTTCTGAACTCCTATTCTACGAGTTTTTAACTTGTTTGTAAGTGATGCCAGGCTAACATTTAGAGTACAAACATCTTGATCTGGGAATTTAAAAAGAAAAATTTTCAAAATATAATGAAATCGGATGTTTTGAAGTTGTATATATGTAAATATGGGGGCAGGACTCTAAGAAATGTTGGCTATGGCCTCATGGGCATATGTATAAACACTGCAAATGACCAGTGCATAAATTGTAAATTTATAAAATATTAGTCCATATTATGTATCTAAGCTTTTTCAGTTTTCAGAACTGTCACTCACATGTGCTAATCTTATTTTCAATAAGTATATCTCAGTTACAATAACAATAGTCCGTTGTATTACACTTTGATCAGGAAAACTTTCTTCTTCTTGTTCATAGAAACTGGAGATGGAAAAGGTCATACTGGTCAGTATTCCAGTCCTAAGCCCTGCTAATATGGGTCTGATCACTGTAGTATCTCTCTTACTAGTGCTTAGCGTAGTCTAGTCTTGGGAGAGGGGTGGTGAAGAGTGCATTTTAATAACACGTAACCAGCTGAATATAACTGATTCAAATCTTTTACTTTTGCACCAGTTTTAGTTAACTTCAGCAGCTGTAGCACAAATGAAGTCTGGTATGTGATTAGAATCAGGCCCCATGGCTCTAAAGTAACAGTTCTGTCCAAAAAGACAGTTAACTAGTACATTTGAAACTAAGATTTCCTGGGAGATTAGAATAGTTCAACAGGATTATTTCCAAATGCTTATTCATATATTACATTTTAGTTATAAATTCATGATAATAATTATGGCTTTAATTCATAATAAAACAAAAATTTTAAAGAAAACATAAATTGTTTCTGATTTTTATGGCATTTGGCTAGAAATAAGGCCTCAAATCTCAAGGAAAAATGTAATTTACACAAATCTGAATTTTATAGTGTTTGACATAGAGTAATTATCTTTGCTTGGATTAGTAGAAAAGTAATCATCGAGACGTCGGAGGATTGTGTTAGAACCGAGTGCTCACTTTTATCTGACTTCAAATGAATATTTACATGTTTTTCATTATTTGAATAAGGAAAGGAGAAATAGTTAATGGCATACTATTATCTGCTTCTTTTTGTAGTAGTGTTGCTAGTCATCATTTATTTTTTAATGCTGAACACATGAAAATTGTATTTAATTATTCACTAAGGCATAAGGGCTTGTGTACACTTGAAAGCTAATTCAGATTAAGGTAGAAGGCATATATTTAAAACACAATATATCTTCCAGAATAACTCCATATGGACTCATTCTGGAATAAGATTGTCTTGCTCCAGTTCATTTAAGCTTAGTCCAGTGGTTCTCAACCAGTGTTACATGTACCCTGGGGTATTCAGAGGTCTTCCAGGGGGCATATCAACTCATCTAAATATTTGCCTAGTTTTACAACAGGCTACATAAAAATCACCAGGAAAGCCAGTACAAACTAAAATTTCTCATAGACAATGACTTGTTTATACTGCTCTATAATATTATACACTGAAATTTAAGTACAATATTTATATTCCAATTGATTTATTTTATAATTATATGGGAAAAATGAGAATAAGCAATTTTTCAGTAATAGTTTGCTGTGTCCCTTTTGTATTTTTGTCTGATTTTGAGATCAAATAGTTTAAGTGAGGTGTAACTTGGGGGTACACGACAAATCAGGCTCCTGAAATGGGTACAGTAGTCTGGAAAGGTTGAGACACTGGCTTAATAACCAAAACAAGGCACTCATATTCCTGAATAAGTGTCACAGCTTTTCTAGAATACTTCCATTTATTTATTCCTCAATAACTCCATGTGTAGATACAGGAATAAGATGGTTTATTCCAGATCTGGACCTTAGCGTCCAAAATATGGGTGTTAGCATGAAAACCTCGAAGCTTAGTTACCAGCTTGGACCTGGTAAAGCTGCCACCAGCCAGGAATCTATACAGTGCCTGGAGCACTGTGGTCTCCCCAAAACCTTCCCTGGGGGACCCCCAGACTCAGATTCCTTGAGTCTCACAACAAAGGGGAATAAACCATTTCCCCTCCCAGTCCTCCCCTCCAGGTGCTCCCTCCCTAGGTTCCTGGAGAGAGATACAGAAGCAAGCTCCCTGAATCTAAACAGAGGGACTCCGCCCTCCCTGTTTCCAGTCCTGGAAAACAGAAGTACCGAGAGCTAATCTCTCTTCCCCCCTCACCCAGAGGGTATGCAAAGTCAGGCTTAGTAAATCTAACACAAAGAGATTTTCCTCCTGACTTCTTCCTCCCACCAATTCCCTGGTGAGCTGCAGACTCAATTCCCTGGAATCCCCACTAAAGAAAAAACTCCAACAGGTCTTAAAAAGAAAGCTGTATATAAAAAGAAAGAAAAGGACATAAAAATGGTCTCTCTGTATTAAGGTGACAAATACAGGGTCATTTGCTTAAAAGAAAAAAAATGAATAAACAGCCTTATTCAAAATGAATACAGTTTAACACATTCCAGCAACTACACGCATGTAAATACAAAAGAAAACAATATAAACCTTATTGCCTTACTATTTTTGTACTTACAACTTGGAAACAGAAGATTAGAAAGCCAGGAGATAGAAAAATCACTCTCATAGCCGAGAAGGTCAGACACAAGACAAAGAACAAAGAACTCACACCCAAAACGTCCCTTCACCCAGATTTGAAAAAGTCTTGTTTCCTGATTGGTCCTCTGGTCAGGTGTTTCAGGTTACTCCTTTCCAGGTGAAAGAGACATTGACCCTTAGCTATCTGTTTATGACAAAGTGTCACCACAGCTTTTCTAGAATACTTCCATTTATTTATTCCTCAATAACTCCATGTGTAGATACAGGAATAAGATGGTTTATCAGTATGTGAATGCCTGGCTCCAAAACTGCCTATTAGTTGTACAGATTTTTGGCTGCATGGTATGTATGTATGTAATGTGGTTAAACTTTCATCTCTGACAAACTAAAAATGAACAAACCTCCTTTTTTAAATTTACAAATAAGAAGTGAATACACTTAGTTTAATTCTTAACATTACATCCATCAAAATGCAACACAGTTGTTAAATAGGTTCCACAAGGTATGCACTAGATAAGTAAGATTCACTGGTTACTGTCATACATCCTGAGTGCAGACAGATGAGTCTCTGCAGCCTAGTGAGTTATGCTGATAATCAGTTGGCTTATTTGTTAGAGGAAAAAAGTCAGATATTTCATGGCTGATCTCATCAGTAACTTTGCCTGGCAGGCAGTATAGAGTTATTGGTTAGGCATTTGTAACTTGGCATGCAAAATGGGTGGTGCTTTTTGTTTTTTGCACTGCTGAATAATTAATAAACAATATCTATCAGCGAAAGGTTTAAATACATATTTTGTTCATTTACTTTAATATTGGAGGGAGGGGTGTCTTTTTTAAACTTCATTGGTTTTTGAGAGAATGGAAGTTGTCACAGTGTAACCAAAAGAATGGAGGAGGGGCAACAGTTCAATGAAATGTGAAAATGTTTATCTATGTGGCTCCCAAAAATCCTTTTTTCCCCCCCTATTTTTGAGAGGCTTTTTCTAGTGGTCTGTTAGCCTAGAACGCCTAAAAATCTCTATCCTACTTAGTCATTGTGGCCAAGTTCTTCAGAAATAGATGACTAAAGTTAGAGTAGTAAATCTATATGAGATCAGATTTTTTTCAGTAACACTATGCACTTGTAACTATGACTTCGTGAGGAGGCATGGATGCTTAGAACCTCTGAAGATTGGACCCATGAACACAGTTGGAGCCTCTTGACTGCCTCAATATGGGCTTAAGGGTATACATTTAGGCACCCATTCAATATTTTGGCCCAACAACTTTTATGGCTTGGAAACATCTAAAACTAAACTATGCCATTAAGCCACAGTCTGCAGTATTACATTAATAAAGGAGCTTCTGTAGGCACCATGCCTTCAAGAGGATGTGCTACCTCTCTTCACCCTCCACTCCCATGTGGCTAGCACAGAGAAGGTGAGAGCATTACTCCCGTCTCTCCTGTGCCATTTGGATAGTGTAGTATCATTTGGCAACACTAGCCTTAGACAACCCCTCCACTCAAGGGTCATCAAGGATTATAATACACTTGGCCTCTGTACAGGTGCTCTAGGAGGGCAAACTTCCCCTACTTATAGTGCAGTTGCTCAGATCCCAGCCTTTACTCTCTCTGACTCATTTCTACATCTGTAATGGGGGGAGGGGAGAGAATCCTTCCTGTTTACCTAATCATAGGGGGAGATGTGAGGATTAAACTTTTCAGAGACCTGAAAATCAGTTCAGTGTAGCTGTTGTGGTGTTTGTTCATGGTATTGATTCATTGAGCACCTATTTTGGTAGCACCTAGCAGAGGAAGCATTTAGATGGTAATTTACAGTGTTAGAGTGTATAATTAAATCAAAACTACCCTCAAAGAGCATTGTATGGTAGTGTCAGAGAAACCCTGCTTCTGTCTATAGTGATGTTAGCAAACATTGTCATTTTGTCTAGTATTAAATAAAAGCTTGGGGAAAAAATTTCAAATGGAAACTACAGTTACTTGGTTTATCTCCTCCCAGGTTAACACCTTGTTTGTGGTGTCATGATATGTGAGTATGAGGTTTCACCCCTGCCCTCCCTGCCACAGACACTTTGGAGGGAAAAGCATTTGCTAAAAGGAAGCTGCAAGTGGGATGGAGATGTTATGTTGAGAGAACCACGTGAAGGGAAACTAGTTCAACATTTAGCAGTTTAGAACTGTCATGTTTTTGTGCTAATGATACGTTAAAAGATAAAATAGGAGCCACTGGTGCTGTCTTTCCAATGAGATGTAAAACAGGTTTTGTGACGGTGAAGAGAGAGAATCTTTAAATCCACAAGGAGTACAGAGAGTAGTGAGGATAACTCATTCATGTCAATTTGACAGAAGCATAATATAAAGTCATCTAATGGCATCCCAGCTCATGTTCCTTAGAATTACACTAGAGGAGTGGTCAAAACTGAGACATGTTCTAATTTGTTATGCAAATCTTTGTATGACAAGATTTTGGAAATCCCCCCAGTGCACCAGTTCTCCAGGAATGGATCACAAAGTTTCAAACTGAAATACAAAATTAAGAAGTGTCTTCTGTGTGAACAAAGAGAATGTCGCAAACTTATTATGATTATGCAACTTACTCCTGTGAAGTATCAGAGGGGTAGCCGTGTTAGTCTGGATCTGTAAAAGCAGCAAAGAAGCCTGTGGCACCTTATAGACTAACAGACGTTTTGGAGCATGAGCTTTCGTAAGTGAATACCCACTTCGTCAGATGCATGTCAGATGTCCTATGAGTAATCCTTATGCAGGCCATCAGACTCAGATTCAATTCTTACTCACGCGATTAATGTGATCCCATTGCTTTCAATAGTGTAACTGGTATGAGTATCAATTCAGAGAGTCCATTGTGCCTGATCTTTTAAATGATTAAATGTATTAACTCTCGTCTTTCTTTTCTCTTCTGGAAAAGAATCTGTGTCAAGCTAATAATTTTGGGAGAAATGTATTTCTCCTATATTCCTAATCTAATCAAATGCAACTAAAGCAGAAAAACTTTATAAGAAGTAACTTGTTGTTGTTTTTTAAAAAATTGAAGAATTATTTTCATTTTTTAAATTTTGAAGCAGATAATGTTAATGAAACTTATGAAAAATATTTAAATATAGAATTATGCATACAAACCCATGATCATGCTGTTTTGCATAAGTGCTAAGGAAGTATTATGCTCTAAAACACACACATTGAAAATGACAGATGGTTGTGGTTTTGTTTTACAGTAGATTTCCAATTTTCTCATTCAAGAATTATCCTGACTCAGTAGGCTGTTGCAAATTTAAAAAAAAATAATAAAAAATCTTAACTTTCTTGTTGAAGAATGGAGGAATAAATTTTCAGGTCACAGTTTTTTGTTTTTGTTTTTTAAAAAAAAGCCCAGATCATCCATTCCAACAGGAAGAACTCCAACTAGGAGGGATGTAGGATATGGAGATGACTTAAGACTTCCTTGCAGAGGTCCCACTCCGTCATATTATTCTGTTTACATGTGGGACAGGTCCATTTCTTACTACAGAAAAGGTGGCTAATGCCTTCACAAAAATATTTTAGTTCTCTAGACCTCATCTGATCAAACTGGATCAGTCTGCAATGGGGCCCAGCAGAATGTTAGGAATCACTACGCTGCTGATATGAGATGTAAACTAAGATTCTTCCTACCTCTAACAATTTGTGTTAGAATTTAATGGCACTTTCTACAAGAGAAGTAGTTTGTAGCAGCAAGAATCTTAATATCAGGAGGACACTTGACTAGTACAGCTAAAACAGACCTATATGGATGACGTCAATGAAGTGTGTGCTTTCTTACAATCCATCACTTACTCAGTCTTTCTTCCAACTGTTAATACTAATTAATAACCTCTTGTAGCCAGACTTTTACAGTATCAACACCAATGTAACTGCAAATTTTGGGAAATAAAATACACTTTCTTTGCCTAATTCACACACATCCTGTTGTAAGTGCATTAGGTTAACTATTATTTACATGATCTCATTTTGTTCACTGTATCTCATTAATGACTCCTGATCTGTTTCTCTGCTTCAGTTTTGTGTAACTTTGGAAACATCTAAACAAAGGTGTTGTGCTTTGAAATAAATATATTTGTAAACAAGTAACATGGGAGTTTGATTGTCTTGCTGACATTACTCTGGCTCAGCTGTTTGAACGGAAGAAATGCTTTGGCACCAGCTATCCTAGAAAAGCCTGCCCATATGGATTGGAATAATAATAAAAGACCTGGAAATACAGTAGTCAGATGGCATTCTTTTAAGAAAAAAGGTTTGGCGCCTTGAGGCGCTCAGGAGATAAATTCTTGATCCTGCACCACTGAAGTTACTGAGAGATATGCTATTGGTTTCATTGAGAGTAGTATCAAGCCCATGGTAGTTAAGCCCCTCTCCACATTCTGTGACCACTTGGACATGTGAGTGTGCTCACTGAGTTAATTTGTATAAAGTAGTCACGTACATAGGTGTTTACAGGGACAGGGCACTAATTACCAACTTTTCATTAAGCTAAACAGTGCCTACATTGCTTTTGAAAATAGGACTTAGGCCCCCCCCTCAAAAAAGTACATTGCATGTTCCCTTTTACTTCAGTCCTACAAAGCAATATTGACAATGTGAAGGTTGGGTCCGAAAAAGATAAAGATCCACCCTTTGTAATTTTAATGAAATGTAAAAGTACTTGCTTAATGAAAATTATTAATCTATTATGATTAACACTTCTATATGGACACTGTGGCATGATTACTTTGCATTTCTCTATGTATTTGACACAATTTATGTTATTTCTGGTCTGACACACTTTAGCACTGACAATTTATATGTGGTTACTTCTTCCACAAATAGCTATATACTAGTGCCGTACCTTCCACTGTGATCAACAATTTGTTTTGATAACTGAATGCTTGTAATGGGATATGCTACTCTGGAAAGCTTTCTTTCTCGAGATTATTTGTTTGTGTAGATTCAGTTAAGCAGAATTGAATGAATTCTAAACTTAGTTTTACTTATTGCTGTCCAGACTATAAAATATTTTCATCCCAAACAAGGAGACCTATCCTCTGCTGAGGCCTCCTATGAAGTGCTGATCACCATAAATTTCCATTGACATCTGTGGGAGTTGAGGGCCTTCAGCAACTTGCAGGAGGTCCTCAGCACTTCGCAGAATTAGGCCCAATGAGGATATCAAATATCTAACTTCAGTATTCAGACAATTTCTGAATAGCTCTTAATGGTATTTCACCAAAGCAAAGTTAGAAATGCAATTCTGGACAGATCAGCAAGTGATTATTCACATGTAACATCAACGGCAGAGACTCAGCAATGTATGTTACTGATTAAATGTGCAGAAGTTAATAATCAAGCTAATGATGTTATTGACCTTTAGGCTTTCAAAGCATAAAATATAACTTGTATAACCATCAAGATCAGAAATAATGAAATTGAAAAGCTGCACTCTTGAATGAAAAAATATTATTCATTTTACATGGACAGATTAATAATTCTTTGAGTGACTGGAAGCTAGCCAAGACCCAATTTATCATTGTCAACAAATAATGCTGATACTCTCATGAACAGCTATTAAAGGTCAGGTTTTTAAAACTAGAGGCCCACTTGCCCCTACAGAAAAATGCCTGTACACCTATATTAGTGTCAAATATCAGAGGGGTAGTGGTGTTAGTCTGGATCTGTAAAAGTGGCAAAGAGTCCTGTGGCACCTTATAGACTAACAGACGTATTGGAGCATGAGCTTTTTTGGGTGAATTCCCACTTCATCGGATGCATGTAGTGGAAATTTCCAGAGACAGGTAAGAATCAAGCTAGAGATAATGAGGTTAGTTCAATCAGGGAGGATGAGGCCCTTTTCTAGCAATTGAGGTGTGAACACCAAAGGAGGAGAAATTGGTTTTGTAGCTGGCTAGCCATTCACAGTCTTTGTTTAATCCTGAGCTGATGGTGTCAAATTTGCAGATGAACTGAAGCTCAGCAGTTTCTCATTGATGTCTAGTCCTAAAGTTTCTTTTTGCTGCAGGATGGCTACCTTTAAATCTGCTATTGTGTGTCCAGGGAGATTGAAGTGTTCTCTTACAGGTTTTTGTATATTGCCATTCCTAATATCTGATTTGTATCTATTTATCCTTTTACGTAGGGACTGTCTTGTTTGGCCGATGTACATAGCAGAGGGGCATTGCTGGCATATGATGGCATATATTACATTGGTGGATGTGCAGGTGAATGAACCAGTCATGGTGTGACTGATCTGGTTAGCTATTTGGGCAGAGCTATTTGGGCAGAGCATGTAGCTATTTGGGCAGAGTTGGCATCGAGGTCTGTTGCATGGATTGGTTCCTGAATGCTATATTGGCATGTCCAAACACAATTGGACACTAGTAGAAACACGCATATGTGACTGTGCGCCTCTGTATGTGCATTGGTATACACACACATATACTATCACACAACATATATATTGTTTTACCCATGTGAAAAATTGCAGAGAAAACTGAACATATGCATGTATTCTGCACCTTTAATTCACACATGCACCCACATTTTCTATAAAATGGTGTAGATTAAAACTCAAAGCTCTTATGTGAATTAGCTTTTAGAACTTTTATTTTGGTAGAGTAGTCTCCCATCACATACAAGCTGTGTACCCAGATCATATATGAGCTCTCTATTATACATTATAGAAAAAATTGGTTAAAGCACAATTTGACTGGCCTTTAGTATATAGGTCTGTAAAAGTATGTGCTAAATGCTATTCTGCCATTTTTGACAATTCTTTGTTTAACTCAGTTCTGCACTAAATCTAGTTATTCATAAGTACAGATACTTTGAGGTATACTGCATCTGGATTAATAGCAACTTGTCCATTATGATTTACCATAACCGAATGGAAGCTTTGATTTTGTTTTAATGTCCCTATTTGTAATATATTATCACTAAATGAAAATATTTCTGTTTTCCAGCAATGATGTTAAAATAATGCCTGTAGTCTTATGAATTAAAGTTCATGGCATTTCAGTATTTTGGCAACAATAAAACATGTTTAATTGCAATGTTGGTTATGGAGCACTGTGAGTTATGTTTCTTGATCATTTTGAGAAATCATTTAATACACATGCTCTCTTAATGCTACGTGAAATTAATTAGAGCTGGGCAAATACTTCAAAGAATCTTCACTATCCTCAGATTAGAATTGTTCATTAAATTCATTAGCAATATCTTTGTTTTTCCACAGTTATTCTAGTATGTGGATTTACTATATAGAATGTTTTATGGAAAGAAGACATTTTAAAATAGCAAGTACTTTCTGACCAAAAAAAAAAAAATCTTGACCAGTCCTTACTTTACTTTAAATATGATTCTAAAAGTTATTCAGCCAGTCAGGATGTGGAAGAATACCATGTGACTTGTATGTCCAATCATAATTAAAAGCAGAGAGATTTCACAGGTTCCCTTTCTGTTAACAAAGTTTAGATTATATATTCAGAATAATGTTACACAAATGCAGAAACACAAACAAAATCCCAACCAAGGATTTGATTTCATGGGAGGAAAAAATGAGAACCTAGATCTTTCAAAGTGTTTCTTCATCAGTAGATCTCAAAGGCCTTAAATATATTGAAAATGTTATCTTTGCAAAACACCTGTGTCAAGGTGTCACCCTCTTTTCTGAACTTTAGGGTACAAATGTGAGGACCTGCATGAGAACCCCTAAGTTTATTTACCAGCTTAGATCTAGTATCTGCCACCACCAAATAGTTTAAGCAAACGTTTCTGGAAGATTCATTTGGAAACTGTCTTCCCTCCCATCCCCAATATTTCCCCAGTGTTTATCCCCCTTTTTCTGGCAGGATTGAGACTGATTCACCTCCCACCAATTCCTGGTGAGCCCAGATCCAAAAAACCCTTGGATCTTAAAATAAGGAAAAATCAATCAGGTTCTTAAAAGAAGACTTTAAAGAGAGAGAGTGAAAGGAATACCTCTGAGATTAGCATTCAAGCTACTCTTACAGACAACAGATTCAAAAGACAGAGGATGTCCCTCTGGGCAAAAACCATAGTTACACAAAGACACCCAATTTTATTCTCCCTCTATGCAAAACCGAAGTCACAAAAGAAAAGAAACATAATCTAATAAATTCCTTCTCTAAACACACTACTTTTAAGAAATGTTAGATGTCTGATTCCTGGATTCTTCATCCTGGCACACACTTTTCTGAACAGACACAGACTGATTTCCCTCCTCCCTCTTTGAAAACATCTTGTCTCCACTTTGGTTCCTCGGGTCAGGTGTCAGCTAGGCTATATGACCACCTTAACCCTTTACAGGTAAAAGAGGAATTAACCCTGGACTGTCTGTTTGACATCCTGTGACGTAGAAAAGCATGATCCTTGCTTATAGAGATGGAGAGCCAAGTTACAGAGACTAAGTGACTGGCCCAAGGTCCTGCAGGAACTCAGTTCTCTGCTTTGGAACAGAACCCAGTTTCCTATGTCTTAGGCTAGCACACAAAACTATGTCAAATATGTACATAATTACAAAGGGTCAATTCCTGAAAAGAAACTTTCTGAATAAATAGGATTTATGCTGTTCTTTTCCAATGGGATTGGAGCAAGTGCAATTGATCCTCACTTTTAGTCTTTAGGCTTAGACCTGTAGTAGGTATCCACATCAACTGCACTCCAGTGTGCCCCTGCAGGAAAACTGTACTAGTGTTCTGTCATATTATTTTGGCTCAATGGCACTACCCTTTTCCTAGACTGCCATCACATCAACCTAGTTGGAGGGAATTAGTCTTCCTATGCCGCCACTTTGCAGATGAGACACCCATGCAGCAGAACTGCAGGTGGGTTTTTAACTGCTTTTGAGGTTTTCATTAGCACTGTTTAGCAAATGTCACTAGACAGTAGGGCCTTGTCTATGCAAGGAAAGTTGCGCAATTTTTAACTAAGCTGATTTTAAACTGATCTCAGGGTCATATGACTCTGCCTCCAAGATTTTTTGGTTGCACCCCCCACAACCCAGTCAGGCTGGAGGGTCCACTGAGGTGAGTAAGGGGATGGAAGGGCGCTCTTTCCAAGTCCTGCCATGCCGCACCTTGTGTCACACCCTTCTCCCTGAACATTCCTCTGCAAGACCTAGGAAGGCATGCCTCATGCACGGGAAATCTCTGTGGAATGATCACATGCCTCCTGCAAACTTTTAAATTGTACCCTCCCCCCATCAACAGTTGCATGTTGCCCTGAATGGGCAGAAAAAAATACCAAAAAAAAAAAAATTGCTAGAGGATGCACATATGATAGCTCACTCTGGGTGCTAAAATGCCTAGTTTCAGTTCTGACTGATCTAGTTAAGCTGGTGTAAACCCTCTCAGGGCACATTTAAAAACTGGTTTAAACTTTGCTTAAAATAATTTAAAGTCAGTAATTTAGTAATTTGAGTTAAACTGATTTTAAGCAAGGATTATGCTTGAAGTGAATCATGATAGGAATTTGCACCAGTTTAACTTAATCAGCTCGAAATAATTAGATTATTGCATCTTTCCTTTTACAATCAGGGCCAAGAAATGGGGATTACCATGAATACACAAACTTATTTCTCTCTGATACATACAAATGGTGGTTCATTAACTATGAAGTTTGAGACTGAATTTCAAATGTTTGGCAATTAAGTGATATCCTCCTAATGGGATGTTCTGATATACTTCCATTAGAAATTCTCTTTATTTAATAGTCAGTATTTGATATCCACAATAAAATATTTATCATAGATCATAGCACATTCATGCAAATAGTGGGATTAACATTTATATGCAGGTGAAATAATACCTAGCTTTTTCATCTGTCAATCTCAGAATGCCTCACAATCTCTAATAGATTTTATCCTCATGACACCCTTGTGAGGTCAGAAAAATGGGGAACTGAGGCACAGAAAGGCTAAGCAATTTGCCCAAGGTCACACAGAGCCTATGGCTGAATAGGGAATTAAATGTGGGTCTCCCAAGCCCTAGGCAAGTGCTCTGACCACTGTACTATTCTTACCCATACAGACAAGTGAGGATGTCTAGCCTGCAATTGGGATGTCACTGCATTATATGTTGATCTCCTGGACACATGCTTGAGTGGCCTCCACCCATGCTTCCGCAGCTTTGCTGCCATTGTTTGAAATAGCTTTGATGCATTCACTCCTCCCAGTTGCTGCGTAGACAGAATCTACATGCTGTGGGAGCTACAGCAATAGAAAGCTGTTCTTGGTATTATGGTTGCACTGAAAAGCATTAACAAATTTTAAGTGGTGTAAGGCTGATTTCCCTATTATGTTGTGCAGTTATTTAAATCTGTTCACAGTGGGTGTAAAACAATATCAGATGAGTCATCTATTCAAAGCCACCCTCACATTTTTGTGCTCACTTTGCCTGGGTGTAGATGAAATAAGGTAATGGTAAATCAGTCCCAGAATGTCTTCTCATGACTGCCCTAGTCAGGACAGTTATGAAAAAAGTAATTTATACTTCATTTGTAGCGTTCTTTTGTTTTTAAAACTTTTATCACATCCAGTGAGAAACCACTGAAAATTAGAGGTTTGAACTGCCTGAAGGAACTTAAAGCCAGAAGGGTTATTCAGACAGCCTGCCTACCTTACAACTAGCAGAGAATTTACTATTTGCAATTATCTCCTGGTTGTGTTTTACAATTAGCACCACATGACCTTCTGCATGTCAAGCTACATGAGCAATACACATTCAACATTATTATTAGTGAAAAACCTCTGCACAGCTATATGACGTGCAATAATCTGCTAACCACACTTAATACATCTAGCAGATCATGAAATGGAGAGAGAAGGTGGCTAAGTACTTAATTATCACTTTTGTGTGCATGAATGCCATTATAGCACTACATTGGTAAGGAGATCTGTGGAGACCAATTTTATTTAAAAAAAAAAAATCAGATGCTGTATTGCCACAAGACAATATTTTTTTCTCCTCTGACAAATTAATTCATGCACTATAATGTAATCTATCCTTTTTACTGAATATTTGATAAACATTTTGTAGGATTTTATAGTTTATAAAAAAAATTTACATAGATTGTGTCAATATATGTTAAAGATGAGACTTGGATGGTTGATGGGAGATGATAAAAATATATGAAGCTTTTTATGTTTTAGTTCAAATCCAGTCTCAACTGGTAATGACCTGAAATTTGTGACTATTGTGAGCCCTTTGAGACAGACTATATCTTGGAGAGTGCCTAGTACATTGTGGGAGCTACCATAATTGAAAATTGCTGCTGCTTTTGGTAATCCGGTACTGCTGAGAGTCCCCAGTCTGAACCAGTAATACTAGGTGCTGTACATGTTGTACCTATACTGAGAAAAGATGACCTTAATTAAATTGTAAGCTATTTGGAGCAGGGACAAAAGGCAACAAATGAGGAAGAACAAATCCCTAATAACATGAGCTTGACTCAGTTTACACTAAAGCTTTTCTTTGCCCCCTCACAGCAGATTGAAACAGCACCCTGATAATATCCTCAGCCGAGTTGGCATAAAGGTAGCCCAAGTCCCAGTCCTCATCTTAAAGCCACTTTGCTTTCCCATTCACCCATGCCTCAAGCAAAGGAATGGAGTAGGTGAGAATCAAACCCCAAGCATATACAGATCAAACAACAGAATTCAGATCAGAAGTCCGTAGTGGCCATCCACCTAGCTGTTTTCAATTTGCATTTTCTCGTAGGCATCATGGTAGAAGTGAGTCTTAAGGAGGAATTTGCAGGATGAAAGAGTAGTGGTTATAAGGGCTACTTTATGGATGATCTTCATGCTGAAGATGCTTGTAAGGGAATCCAGCAATTGGACAACAGAGGCCAGCATAAGTGGAACAGCAGAGAGGGACAGGAGACAAGGCAATAAAACTGAATAAGTAGAGATGGGATGAAGACATTAAACATAAGGACCAGAATCTTGTCTGTATGTGGTGGTGAAAGGCACTGGATGAAAATTAAGAGGCAGGTGAGGGTTACATAGTCCAAAAGGCTCAAATGGTTGCTAAGAGCATCTTCAATGGATTTGAGGAAGTGAGGTATATGTCACGAGGGCCAAAGAAGATGCTGCAGTACTCAAGATGGGATAATGAAGACCAACTAGAATTTTAGTCAAGGGGGCAGAGAGGAAAAGGGAGGAAGAAACATCATGATTTAGATATGTCCCAGATATGTTGGTCTAGGGAGAAGGAGGAGTTGAAGAAGGACTATAACCTGCATGTCAAACTGAAAGGGAAGATCTAAAGAGATCTCTTGATTTGTTATATATCTCAATATAAAGGCAATTTAGGAATGAACTGTTCAAATGCTTCCTGTTATCCCAGAGTATCTTTCACAACACCTGTACACTGTATAACTGTTTTCTAATGAATTGCTTTGAGATCACTTCTTGGTGTTCTACTTCCAGAAGGTGTCATTTCCACAAATGCTGTTATAGCATCATCTAATCAAGCAGTTCTCAATTTTTCCAGTCTACTGTACCCTTTTCAGGAATCTGATTTGTCTTGTGTACCTCAAGTTTCATCTCACTTAAACTTCCTGCTTACAACATAGACATAAAAATAGACATGACACATCATACTGTTGAAAAATTGCTTACTCTCTGTTTTGTCTTTTATGTAGCCTATTATAAAACTAGGCAAATATCTAGATGAGTTGATGTACCACCCTGAAATTCCTGTGCAAACCCAAGGGGGTATGCTTCTGCACATCTGTTATCAGACTCATCCATGCTTTGCTTGACATTAATTACATCAATAATTTTGACAAAATACTCACAAGATGGGCTTTGGAGAATTTTCTCACAAAAGTGACATCAACAGTAAAGTATTTTAGGGAGGAGGGTTGGTTATTCACCCATACTTCCCTGTGGGAATCCTCTTTACGGTCTCAGTTTTAGGCCTAAAACTGAGAACTTATTTCTAAAACTAGTTCAGAAAGTAATAAATCTAGGAGTGAGGTAACTAGACTGGATATTGTAAAAGTCTATACACATTCACCTAAAATTCAAACTGAAGTGTTAGGAAAATTCCATCCTGCAATTCTTCTTCCATATTTGCATAATTATCCATTTCATTTCCACCTAGAACCAGAAACTACAATGAAATAATGGAACCCATGGATTTTCTTTAATGACTTTGGCTCAGTGACATAAACTTCTCTATTTTAGTTTCTCCATCTGTACCAAAGGGTGGCAATGAAACTTAGCTCATTCTAATTTGAAAGCACTTCGTTTATCCTCAGGTGGAAAGCACTGTAATATTAGAATGCCAGGCAAGGCTGTTTTCCATTCCAGAGAGAAGCAAGAAGTCCAGAAGTCATTCAAGGAGCTGTATTTCATGAGACTTGCAGCCTTTGCTGATTGACCCCAGAGTTCAAATATGGCTCTAATAAATAAAGAATCTGGATTCTTGAATAATGAGTGAGCCTCAAAAGGATCAGTCTGAAAGAATATCATTTGATGGCATTAATTCCTGCCTCTAACTTGGAACTTTCTTGTAAGAATAGTTGTCTTTATGCTAATCCCTGGTAGCCTAACAGTTAGCCTGGATGCTCTTGAAGTTGCCTAATCATTTGTCCCTGTCTTGACACTCTACTCTTACTAGAAGTCTCATGTCTCCTTATTTTCATTATTTAGGTTGGAATAGTTGAGCACAGAAACCCATGACTTGTATTGCAATTTACTATTTGTAGTAGTGCCAACCAATATGAAGCTCTGTTGTGCTAGGCATTGAAAAAACTAGTCAGGCAGTCCCTGTCTTGAAGAACTTGCATTCTGAATACATAAGGATGTGAAATAGTGAGAAAGGGGAAATATTGTCCCAACTGTAAAGATTAGGAATTGAAGATTAAGAGATTTGTACAGGATCACATACCAAATATGGGGCAGGGCTGGAAACTGAATACAGATCTCTTGAGACCTAGTCCAGTGCTTAGCCACAAGATCATCCTTCCTCCCGAAATACACAAAGAGACTATGCTGAGAAAAGCAGACATTTGCCAACCTTTGAAATAATAAACTTACTCCAGGATATAAGAATACTTAAAGCCAAAAGGAGATGAAACATTTATAAGGCTCTAGTTAAAGAGGGCAGGTACGTGAATCAATTTAATCCTTAAGAGTCTGGTTAATGCTGAGGGTTTTTAAACCCTCAGGACTGGCCAGCTCCTAAGTGTCTGGGAAAATAGTACCGGAGGGGGGAAGTTTTTAGTCTGGCTGTCAGGTTAGGAAGATAGTTAATGCTATACTCTTGTGGCTCCTCCATGGAGAGAATAACAAGGCTTGCTACTACTGTCATTTCAAGGAATTCACCTTATCTCATGTGGCAGAGATCTGTAATTTTGGAGCTTGAAGGGCTTGGATTTGAACCCCAGCTCCTCAGTGTATTTGGGGGTGTGCACTCTTGCGTACCTGCAATGTAGTAATGCAGTTTGTAGGTGATGGATTGGTAGATGCTCAGGGAAGAGTTCTTTGGTCAGGTCTCCAGGGCAGAGTCAGTCCCAGCTAGAGTTTTTGTTTTGGTTAAGATTTGTGTGTGTGTGTGTGTGTGTGTGTGTGTGTGTGTGTGTGTTAAGGGCTTTTTGCTAATTGAGGAAGAAAGTGGGGGATGTATCATGAGTCAGATGTGAGGGGGAAGGCTCTTCTAGAACTATAGCTGGATGGAGAATTAGACTAGAGTAAATGGGTAGGGAAAAGGCATGGGAGCTGTAGTAAGTAGAGGCCCTGAGATATAAATTTTGGTATCAGAGGCCTGGTATGAGGCCTAAGGCCTGAACTGAAATAATGGTCAAGACTTTGCTAGCATAATACAAAGTTAAACTGTGAGCCAGAGGCAGGCCCTGCTCACAGAAGCTGGCAAGGAAAGGGCTGATGCTACAGAAAGAGACATACCTAAAAGGTACTGGGCACCAAATATCAGAACATTCGCATACTTGTACACTCCACACAGATAACAAGGAACAGACTAACCCAACCCAATGACAGGGGCAAAAGGGTAATATGATGGATAGAGTTGTTTTGTTCGAACCAACATGTACAAGGTGAGAGGTGACACCTTACTGCGTAGAAGGGTTGCACCGGGCTATGTAGAGGGGTTGCACCTCAATACGTCAGGAATGATGTGTAACTTGTTTTTACCTGTGTATAAGAATGCATCCCTGGGACGGTGTCTTTGCCCGGCCAGGGGGCAGTGGAAAGTCTTGCCACTGGCTGAACCGAGTCCATTGACCGTGGGCACATAGTAGTAGTATGCCCAGTAGTCTATCGTTGTGTCCAATACGGCAATAAAGCTGGCCGACATGCCTTCGTACTTTACTAGACCCTGTGGTCATTGAGGGTTCTCTTTGGATCTGCTGTGTCAGCTACCTGCGCAGAGCTGAGGCAGCATGCAGAGGGAACACATGCACGCAGCTGAGTGATGCCAACACTGAGCAGAGCAGAGCACCACACCAGTAGCATCTGACAACAGGACCAGAAAAGGAGCAAGAGAGAAACAGGAGCTAAATTGTCTCAATACCTAGATCTCATGTTAGAAAGTTAAGACACATTTACTCATCCTCAGTGTTCAAGATTAAAAGTGTCAGGGGCTCTAGTGTCCTTTTAAAGCACGAATTTAGGATTTAATCATTTGTGGAAGAAGGAAAAACTGTCCTAAAAGGTCCCAAAAGATATCCTTTTCTTGTATGTTTCTTTCCACTAATAGAAGGACCTTAAATGACCACTAAAAACAGATAGAGTATTTGTTGTACCATGATAGCTGTGAAATACTGGCTAATTTGTACTTATGCTACTGCCTATACCCCTAGCAGATGAAAGGTCAAACTGCTGGATTCGGCTGAAAGTTTTGGGATGAAAAGTTTAGTTGGAAAAAATGTACTTTTTTTACACAAAGAAAACGTCGTTCAGATTTTTTATTTTAACTTTGATTTTGTGAAAAATCTAGTGTCTATTCTATTTTTTTCTTTTCAAATCTTAATTGAAAATATAGAAGGGGTTATGGGGTTTTGGTTTACCAAAAGTGGTTTTTATTAAACGAAAATGTTTAATTATATTTTTCATCAAAATATTGGGGGGAAAAAAAAGGCAAACGATTTAAACAAGCAGAAGAGGATTGATTTTCAAGCACTGGCATGAAAACAACTTTGAATTTTTGATTTTCTTCATGGAAAAGGAATTTGTCAACAAGCTCTATTACAAATAACACAGGTTGTGTTTTTTGTTTTGCAAGTGGTAGTGACATATATATTCTGCCTGGAAGAGAAGGGCCTAAGTCTAATATGTGATTATTCTCATAAAATCCAAAGTGTCTTCATTAAAAAGTAACAAAAAGAAAATGGTGAATTCCTGGATATCTATGTAGCCATTAAACAGTATTTATTCTTTTTAGGGCACAATCCAAAAACTATTAATTAATTTTAATAAGTCTTTCTTTCTCCATAGATTTCAATGGATTTTGGATCAGCCCCTTAATCTGTAATGAAGCGTGTGTTATTACTGATGAGTCTTACATGTCATAAATTGTGGGTAATAAGCAATAGTCATCTTGGGATACTAGACTGTCAGGAATTTAAAAAAAAATGCAATATTTTCAGGATTAGTAACCAAGATCTGCCAGTATATGATTACAAATTCATTGAAACAGATGGGAGCAGATCAAATAGGTACATGCCTGACATCTCTGCAAAACATGGTTCACCAACTACTCAAATTAAACTCAGGTAGTTACCATTTCCACTTCTCTAATTCACATCTAATTTAAGTCATTAGAAAGCTTTCAAGATATATAGTACGGTTTGTTTCCCAGAAATATTATGGCTTTTTGAAATGGTTTTTATTGCCTTTAGATTAAGGCAGAAGCTACCCTCATACCTTCGCAATCAATTGGATGTGGAAGCATTTACAGAATGGATTGAACAATTTCTTCCTTCTGACAAATTCAGCCCATGCCAAATGTATTTAAAGGCAAATTCTTTGTCATTAGTTTTAACCTGTTACTTGTTCCCCAGTGGAAACTGATTACTCTATACAAAGAGGGATTTTATTGTTTAAGGAATGATGTTGTAACTCAGTTTAAAAAGAAATAGTCCTACATCTTTGATCTGAACATTTTTTCTGGTGTGCTATATATAAATATAAAAATACACACTTGACAGTAGATATGACACATTGCAGCATCACAATATATTGTCTGGTTATTTCATCATTTTGTCCTATTCACTAAGGAAGCTCTTCATGTATTAGCTTCCTTATTTCGTTGCTAACATTTACACCCAGAGAGAATTCATATCAGTAAAATATGAAAAAAAGAGCAAAGTGGAACTTTAAGACTGGCTGCTGGGTATGGGCTGTGCTTAGGCAAAGAAATATTTCACTGATGACAGAAGCAGAGTTACTCTGGGATGGGCAAAATAGCTCAGTGTCCTTTCCAATATACTCTCTAATCCATTTTTATGCCACCACTGGCAAGTTCTTGGAAAGAAGTGCTTTATTATAGTACAGCTGCAATGAGCTGATTGCCAGAGACAAATTCTGTTGGACAAGCCTCTCTAGATTAGCTTTGAAAACATCATGAACTTCCCAACTTTAACTCTGTCTTGATCTTAAAGGAAATCTAAACTCTTCTAAGGATTATGAGTTTACATTTGGAAATTCACTTGCTTTATCTAACTGATGGGATTTATGTAGTGCAGTGCCATCCCAGCCATACCCACTTTTCCCTACTGCACTGGTAGCATCAGAGAGGGGGAAATAGCTGAAGAGCCCCTATGCTTGGTGGGGGGTAAACATCAATGTTGATGCAAAATGGTTATTAATCTATTATAATTACAATTTGCCTTTACTGAATATTAAGAATATAACTCCCTTGCTTATGAGACCAAATATTGAAGTTAATAAGGAAATTCCCATTAAATTTCTGCTTTCTGTCAAAAATAGGCAGGCCCTAAAGTAACAGAAGGGGAACTTTCTTAACTATATAACTTTTATTTTTCTTTAATAGTCTATGGTATTTTCTTTTATAATTTCGTTTGAAAGGTGTACAAAGTGTCAATTATTGTGACTTTTTTGCCTTGTACCAAATAGTTGATAGGAGTTTTTAATTGCAAGTTGTAAATTTTACTACAATCACAATCTATAAACCTCTTACTGAAAAGGCAAACAAACCAACAGGAGTGTCTTTTCAAAGGACAGGGTACATCCCTTTATCTCAGACACCTGTCTGGTGTAGAGATTATCTCTATTTCAAGAAAACAGATTTTGTATGGATGCTGTCTATTCAGGATCAAAGAGAAGTGATGCTTAGGGATGTCTTATCAGAGCTATAAACTAGGTCTTAAAAGTGGGCTTCTATTACCCTTACTCTTCAAAAAGAGGGAGGAAAAAACCTTAGTTTAAACCCACATAAGGAATTTTAGAAATATCCTTATTGAAATTTGATTTCTTCTCTAAACACTTTAAAGTTTTCATTCTTTAAATGTTAGAGTACATTTCTGGCTGGAAAATCTTTTACAGATGTGTAGCGGGGCAGTAACCCCACTCCTGTGAAAGGGATAAAAGCCAGTGTTTGAAGAGGGCTGGAGTTGAGAGCCAATAAGAACAGGCTGATTGGGGCATGGCCTTAGCTGTGACTGCTTCCTCAATCAGGCCACAGCTGGCCCTATGAAAGGCTGTGGACCAGGGGTTCAGGCCGTCTCTCTCTAGCTGTGGAGACAGACGGGCCTGGCTGCTTGGGAGCTCACAGGGTACCTAGAGTGGAGCAGAGCTGGCGAAAGGCCAGAGGAGCTGGGGAGCTCCAGGCTGGAAAAGGCTGCTTGGTAAAGGCCAGGAAGGGTTCTAGGGTTGCAGAGGTATGGCCTAGGGTAGGCAAAGGCAACAAGTCCAAACTCACCTTGCTGATGACTGGTATAGACTGCAGTCTTCTGCATCTAGCCCGCGCTCTCTGGTGACTGGCAGTACTCACTGAGGCGAGATGGGGGTGGAGGGTGGGGATTCCCCTGAGTGGGGAGACCCAGAGTGGGGGTACTGCCAGGGGGCAGGGCTGAAGGTAAGGGGGCTAGTGACAAGCAGGGCATCGGCCAGAAGAGGGCACTCCGGAGCTGAAGAGCTAATTCCCAGTATGATGAGGAGGTGCTGTGCCCGTGAGTCATTGCCTTGCTACAAGAAGATATTGGATTGTATGTCCACTTAAAGGGGAGAACTTTTTGCTGTTAAAGATGACATAAGCTTCTTTAGAGGTATATTTGCGAGCATTTTGTTTCTAAATTCAAGCTTTTGTGTAATAAGTCGGTGTTTTATGTACAAAAGTAGCTGCAACTGGTTATTATAAGAATCCATTTGAGTATAGAAATATTTTTGATTGTCAATAAGATATCTGGCAATGCTCAAGCAAACACTCATGAAACTCAAGAAAATAAGAACATCACAAGAAAATGGTAAAAGGAAAAAATACAATAGCTTCTTTGATCATTTGAGTTTATAGACTTTGAGTCACTTAATTGTAAAAAATATTTTGAGCTGAAAGACTTTTTTAGGAAAAAATATATGGACTCATTCAAGGTGGGGAAAATTAACTTCTTCTAAATTCCTGATGGTACTGAAGGAATAGCTCAAAAAATGCACTGAATAAAAGAGAGTTGCAGTTTTAACTTTTAAAGATGTCCAGAGTGCCTTGCCACAAAGACACAAGGAATTACAACCTTGTTGCCTATGCATTAGGGGGTTGTATATGAATGAGCCTGCCAAAGCCATCCCACAAGAGTGAGCGAATGAAAGGTGACAACAGCCGATATTTGAACCCAACCATGCCGTAGAAGGAGGTGGGCCTCCCACCTTCAATACGATGATGGAAAGAGAAGAGTATGCATTCCTCTAAACAGAACATACATAGTATTACACTCACACTTATTACACTCTGACATTCATAATGTTATCCTTATGCCCTCTTAGACACACTTCCTCTCTTATGCTCTTAGCACTTCTCTTGTCTCACTCTGTTCACCTCATCTCTAGAAGCAATTTAACAGCAGCAACCAGACAGCCAAGAAGAACGAAGAAGCAACCTTCCAGCCCAACACTGCTTCTGAGCATGAGGCTATCAGACTGCAGGATTACTGGAGATGGGAAGGGATTAGATTCCAATTTTCTTGTAATAATTTTAATGGTATGTTTTAATGATAGTGTAGTTTAATAGTTTCCTATTAAATACCTGATTGTCAGGGCAGGGATATCTGGAAAGAAGACCTAAGATAACCTTGGTAAATAGAAAGTAGTGGGATATCATTTGAAATTAAGATTCTTAAGAGTTATCTGTTTGTCTCAAACTGGTCCTTGAATGGCTTATTTTAAGTAACTGAGCTAAAAATTTCAGTTTCATAAGACTTCCTTAAAATCACTTAACTCTGCCCACTTAAACTTTTTAGATTATCCATGATAAATCAAACAGGAGTCAGCAACTTTTAATGGCATTCCTTTTTCCATCTATAAATTATTTGTTATCCACTGACACAGAACTCACTATAGATTTTGAAAATCACGTACTTTTGTTTTAGTTCACATTAAGAAGTGTGTCCCCACCACAGTAGATCCATTCTTAAAGGTGTAATCTCTCTTGAAAGCTCTGCACAGTGAGAAATACAGAAGGAATTGTGACTGAAATGACCACTGTTTATAGTTCATGTTCTGTTATGTTTTATTCTTTCTTTAGTGATAAAATCCTAATTAATGGTGATTATTTTGCTTGTCTTTAATCATGTTATCCCCTAAGGCATAGAACTCCATTGTGACCAAAAGTCACATATCTGGATTGTACTGAAAGGCAATTTACTGAGATTTTGGCCTACCATGTCTTGTTTCTCAATATTATAACTTTTAAGTAACTGGACATTCAACAATTTAAAACAACCCTACTTCACATCTGGGTCCTCAGCCCTAAAGGATCACCTTACGTGGTTTCAGTTAAGCTGTCCTATTGGCCAGATTACTGCGGTGGTGCAGTGTAAAATAAGCTCACCACATTGGGGAATTGTACTCAAAGGATCTGGGCCCAACTGTTTACCTCTTTCAGATTACTTAAGGGAAAGCCAACCCTTGTGGCTTTCCAGTGGGTACATCTCAGCTCACTATATTATAGTATTGCTAGAGGGACATTGGAATTGCCACTCTGGTTCAGATTCAATGTCTGTCTAGTCCTCTATCCTGTCTCTGACAGTGGCCAGCACCAGATGCTTCAGAGGCAGGAGCTGGTGTAACTTGCCCCTAACATTTGTCCTCAGCCTGATGTTTGATAGTTAGAGGCTGGGTTAATGGGTTCCCTCCTTCCCACTTGCCATTAGCTAATATACCTGGATAGTCTTGATATCCATATAAATATCCAGTCCCTTTTTTAAAACTAGCCAAGTTCTTGATATCAACCAGATGAGGGACATATTATGCTGGGTGTTGTATGAACATAGTAAAGCTCATATCCTGTGGGGTTAAGAATCTAAGTTTAAGACCAGATATGAATAGTAAGCATAACAAACAAATAGGGAGAAAGGGCAAGGCACAGTGAAGGAAGGATGGGGTAACAGTAATATGAAGATGCATAATTAGTTATGTGCGCATACTGTAAGATTGGGGGAAGGGTGCAGGCAAGGCGGGGAAGGGAGCAGGCAAGGCTTAAAGATAAATATTGTAGCAATCTGCTCTCCTCCTGTGTGACCACAATACACAGCTGCTTATCTTTACATATAAGTGCGTTAGTTGTATTGTGTAGGTAAGATTGACAGCTGCATCTCTCTGCAAATAGTAAGCTAATTTTGTGACGTGATGCCTTTTTTAAAGGAGGACCAAACTTTGCTATTAAATTCCACCAGAATCTGACAATGAATCACACTACTAAAATGTAAATTTTGTATCAACCTGTATAATTACATCATTTGTGATATTTCTGTAAACTCTTTACGCTTTAGATATTGCACAAGAAATATCAAGAATATATTTAAAACACAAATATTCAGATTTTATGCATTAACAGTGTCCATTTTTTTATTGCAACCAATCACTGTGAAGTACTTCTAACACAGAAGGTTTCTAACAATAGTACAGCAGATGATCTGGTATTTTAATGCAAATGAGGTTTCCACATTGCAGTATTCACCTTTGAGAGTGGAGAATGGCTAACAACTCTGAACAATGAATGTAGGATGAATATTTTCAACTTTACTAAAGAAAAACTGATGGCCTTTATATTGATGTTTAATTAGAATTCTGAAATCAAGGCCTTTAGCATTTGGTTGGACGAGTGCTGCATAAAGAAATCAAAACTATTCACCCTTCTCACTATAGTTTCCTATACTTGTTATATTTATTCAGGTTAGTGATTCAGGAACCTGTTTTAATTTTTCTCTGAATTCTTCAGGTGTTACATAGAGTGATCATCCCTAAAATCTTGCCACATTTCCTTAGATAAAAGATAAGATTACTTTAGTACTGACAAGTAAAACCACCTCAGATTTACTATTCAGTTATTTCAGATATTTTCTATAATTTCAATATTCTAACTAAGACAATAAGACAGTTTTAAAGTTGACCATTATAGAACATTAAACTCATCTATAATTACAGCACTGCCACTGTAGCACTTGGTGAAGATGCTACCTATGCTGACAGGAGAGCTTCTCCTGTTGTTGGTACTCCACCTTCCCAAGAGGTTGTAGCTATGTCGACTGGATAAGCCCTCCGATTGACATAGTGCTGTATACACTGGGAGTTAGGTTGATATAACTCCATTGCTCAGGGTGTGGATTTTTCCACACCCTTGATTAACACAGTGTAGACCAGGGCACAATCTTATAAAAAGATATTTAAATTAAGATTGGAACCTACTTTGGCCTGGTCTATGCTACAAAGTTAGGTTGACGTAAGTTGCTTTGTATTGACCTATTGTGCATGTGCATATCCTCAAATTTGTCTCCCATTGATTAAAAGCACTCCATTTCAGCAACACAATACCACCTCCCTTGCACGGAGCCATGGCTGACCTATTGTGGTTGATGCAGCCCAAGTGTATATGCTGTGTGACCTATATCAACCCTGATAGTTCTCCAGCAGCTGTCCCACAATACTGAACACTGACTGCTCTGGTCACAATTCTGAAGTCCACTGTCCAAAGGTTATGAAGATTGGAGGCCATCCCTTAATACCCCCATGTATTTTTTTAAATGCCTTTTTTCTGATTGCCCAGCTTTGTTAGCTCTTTTGTCATGTGCAACTGCCTAACCAACCATGTTGGCTACACATTCCAGGTGCATTGGTGCCTTGAGTAGACAGGAGGTATTGGATCTCTTGGGCCTGTAGTGAGAAGAGGCTGTGTAGGCAGCTATGGAGCAGTCTCAGAACATGGACATCTACAAGCAGATTCAACAGTGATCAAAATTAGTCACATGAAAGCTAAGGAACTGTGACAGGCTTACCACAAGGCCAGGGAGGCCAACAGTCAATCTGGTGCTGAGCTGCAGACCTACTGCTTTTACAGTGAGCTTCATATCATAGCTGGCAAAGATCCTGTAGGGATATTAAAGAAGGTACTAACAATGATTCCCCCAAGTGACAGTGACCCTTCAGGTTCACCAAGTACAAAAATCTTTTAAATTCTTATGTTAAAACTTGTAAGCTCCTGTCTGCAGAAAACACTGATTGTATCTGTCCTGTGAAAGATACTCTATTACTATGTAAATCTTAGAAACAAGTTAATTGACTTTGTTCTTGAAGTAAACACTGTGATAGCCTTGAGCTGTAATTGATACAATGTAAACAAACAGACTCCCACCCTCTGTGATTACAGGGCCGGGAATCTCATACTAATTAACACGCACTCCAAAAGTGGTGGAGACAGTAAATTTAAAATATGGTTAAGATATGGAATGTATGTTGATTAATTGTTTGATGTACGTGAATGGTTAGGGAGGTGCCAGCCTGGAAAGGATCCATCGGCCTAAGAATGTGTCAAGTGGACCACCAGACAACCCCCGGAGGGTAAACTGGGATCCACCCCAAACACCTGGAAGGAATGTGCCACTTTATACAGTGTGGAGCCACTAGGAATGTGTCATCCGCTAATTGAGCGAACAACAGCAGGATGAAACAGTTCTCATGGACTCTAAAAACTGAGGACTTTGAGTCCTTGGTTCTGCTGCCAACCTCCAGGAGCATCAGATGCACCTGACACAGACTCAGCTCCATCCTCATGACCAAGATACCTGGCCAGTCACTTGGCATGAGCAACTTCTAGGCTGGTAACTATTACACCTACACAGAACCTGACTGAATGATTGTGTTAATGAACATATATATGTGTATGTGTATAAGGAATAAGTAGTGGTAGGAATAAGTAGTAAAACAACGTTGTTTGCTTTTATCTTTTGCCTTATTATATTTACAATAAATGTGGCATCTTTGCCTTATCCCTCTTAATAAGATCCTGCTGGTTTTTATTATATTGGTATAACAATCCTGCCACCACCCTTCAGAGCACCATGGATAATTCCAAGAAGCCCAAGATAGACACCTGCTGTGAACCATGAGGAGGAGGAGAAGAATGGGGAACATGTAAATGGTGGTGTCCAGCTATACCGCAGTCTAGTCATCTGGTAGCTAAGTACAGATAAGCCCAATACTTGTGGGGGGTGGGGCTGGATAAACATGTGAATGCATTTTCTATTACAATGTTTAAATGGACATATGGCACCTGACTCCAATGTATCAGGAAAGAGGTATTGACTTTTCATTAATTTACTCATACTAGAAGAGGTACAGCACAAAAACAGGTAGAGTTCTCTACTTTTCATTCCCCTGTAGGAAGGGAGGACCATGTGGAATGGTTTATATACATACGGATGTCCCTTGAGAGATCTCCATGAAACTTTCATGGAGGTTCAAACTTCTCCTGAAGGTTTCAAGGGTTGGCAGCCTTATGTCTTCCTCGGTAATCGGACACATTTCCCCCCTCAGTCCACAATAACTTTGGTAAGTACCATTGCAGTAAACAGGCTACTGGAATACGGACCCTGGAAGCTTCAGAAATTGTCAGCAGCTGTGCTTTCTGTGCCCTTGTTACCCTCAGGAGTAAGGCATCAGCTACAATTATCATCATCACCCTTGGAAAATACTGCCAGGGCCCTTGACCACATGGAAATAGGAGCTGAATATTTGTTTCTTGCAGAAAATAATTCCCTTTTCATCCCCCTTGCCCCTGCTGGGTTGTGCTCACCATGGCTGGGGCTGGAGAGCAGTGCTGTGAACAGGCATTACAAGGCAGTCTTTTTTTTTTTTTAAACTTTAGAAGTGCAAGGGAAGGGAATTCTAAAAATCACATTTTTGCTTTGCATTGTAACTATACATGCAATGATTCTTCTGTGTGTTTTATCTGTAGCTGCTGCTGTTATGATCTGGAGGAGCCTTCCCTCCATGCCCATGGACTGCCCAATAATAACAGAGAAAAAAAGGACACAGGAGAGTATGTTCAGTTAGACCCTGCAAGCCAGTTCTGTATCAATTGGTGAACAGCGGTCCTGGAGGATGAATATTTCAGACACTTAGAGAAGGAAAGACTAGATAGGAGAGTTCTAGCAGAAAAAGGAGATGGAGACGTACTAGGGCATAATAGGATCTCTCTGTCCGCAAACACAGATGCTGCAGACTCTTGATGACCTATAGGTTCAACAATCATGGGATCACCTCCCTCCGCAGTCAATGAAGAACTCCATTTTAGAACCTCCCTACACTCTCTCCAACATTTCACATGACATTAGAGGCCATATCCCTCCCCCTTCCATGCTGGGGGACAATTAGGATGACTACAGCTTCACATACACTGATCTGAGAGCAGTGGTTGCTGTATGTGTAGCCTGAATGAACTGAAATGGACATGATTTTTTCCATCTCAGTATTCCATTTCCATTTCAGTATTACCAGTGGTTATTCCACTTGTCAGGAATGTTCCTGCTTGTGGCTTTCTGAACTGTCCTGTGTTTTTAAAGATGCAAGCATCATGCACCTTCTTGGACCAGCCAACACTGATGTCAGTCAAGCATCCCCAGTGATCCACCAACACACGCATAACCATAGAAAAGTAGCCCTTTCTATTTATGTGCTGTGGCACAGTGGGCTGGTGCCAAAATAGGGATATATGTGCCATCTACCACTTTGCTGCTGTTCCGTAACCCCATTGCTGCAAATCCATCCACTCTGTCTTGCACATTATGGAGAGTCATAGTCCTAAGCAGCAGGAGACAATTAAATGGTCCTTAACACTTGCATGACAACAAACCCCACTGTGTGAAATCATTTTGGAGTTGAAAAAGCCACTGACCAGTAGCACTTTGTGTTGCAAGCTTCCACAGCATGATCACAACTAAATTCTGAACTATCAGTGCAGCTCTTATTCTGTTGTCCCTGAACTGGAGGGCTGTTGTGAGCCTGGCACAGATCCAGGAAGCTGCTCTTGCACATCCAAAAGTTCTGTAGCCACTATTTTATCATTCCAAACCTGCATTCTGATATCATCCCACCAATCAGTGCTCTTTTCTCAGGCCCAGAAGCGACACTACACTGCCTGCAGCTGTTCCATGAGCACCACTAACAAATTGCATTGGTTTTTGCTGTGTCTCACAGCACTCCATCCTCCACAAAATCATGTTTCCTTCTCTCCTCCCCTCAGTTCTCTGGTATTTGCAGAGCCAGAGGAAGTTTGTCCTGTGTTTGCAATGCTCATAACAATAGTATAGAGCTGAGCAGGTTCCATGCTTTTATCAGAGATGAAAGACGGTAAGAATTGTCATGCATTCTTGTGGGATTTTTTTTTAAAGTGTGAAAATAATGGTATATAGATGACGACATTATGGGATGGAGAAAATGGCATGGTGAGAACTTGACCTTGTTCCCAGTAATCCCTTAGTGACTTTTCTGTCCTCCTGTGCAATGCCAAATGTTCTCAAAAGCTAATGCAGTATACTAATCCATGGTGCACCACACTATGCATCAACCCAAGTGCTTCTGGTGAGTACAAGCAGCACTGATGCAAGAAGCCAAGTATGCACATGCACAAGTAATAGACTAACTGTGGTGGCTTTATCCTGATGGAACTTGGCCAACCAAAGTTTATAATGTAACATGGCCTATGCTTCTGTGGTGCCTAATGTACTGTAAGAATAATTAAATAGAGCTTCCAGGGGAAAAATATATTGAGTACTGTAGTATTCAACAATACCAGAGGATGGCAACGACTCTTTCTTATAAGAGGAGATGAACTTACTAGGGATGATCAAATCTGCTCAGACATTTCTCAGATATTTTAAATTGGAGATGGCCAAATTCATAAGCACAGCTGTACAAATATGAGCAGAGAGGGGAAAAAAACTATTAGGAGGAGGGGAAGATGTGTAATATTCTCTCTCTCTCTCTCTCTCTCTCTCTCTCTCTCTCTCTCTCTCTCTCTCACACACACACACACACACACACACACACACACACACACACACACACACACACACACACACACACACACACTCTACCTTATTAACTATGATGGAGCTAAGTTATTGCTATATACTTTCAGTTTTAAAAGTAAATAACATTAGGGGGTTGTTTTGTTTTTTTCCTCATAACTAAGCATTCAGAAATCCAAGCATATTAAGATATAGAAATGCACAGTTAAGGCACTCAAACAACCCAGCACCATAAGTGATAAAATATATTTTATAATTGTATGATTATTGCATGGTATCATTAACAGGGGAGAGTAAAGGTTCTGTGTGCTGTAGTGTGCATTTCCATACTTTAACTCTGACTTTCTGGGTTTGTAATGCTTATTTTGGGGAGAATCATATCTTCACTGTAATGAATTCTATCCTAAATTACTGATATATATTCCAAACCTTAAGACCATCTTGACACAGGTGGTTTTTTTGTTCGTTAGTTTGAATTTTCTGGGGGTGAGGGAAAGAAGTGTGGAAATATATATTCCTATATAATGTACAGTGTTTTTGAATATATTTTATGCATATGGTGTGCTGGACACAAACTTACATGGCTTTTGTAGGGAAGTGGATGTTCTTTTGTCTTTGATAAATAGTGCAGATTTGCCTTATAAATAAATAAACAGATTTGATTCCATTGTTTTTAAAATAATGCCCTTCTTGACTCGTGTATAATTTCCTGGGGAAGAAGAGTCTCATACTGATTTTGAAAGACCCCAAAAATAATTTTGCACAAACCCTCACATTTCAAACTTCACAAAACACACCATTCCCAGCCTGTGTATCAGAGGTATTAGAGTTCAGATGGACATTCTTTGAACCATTGATATTAAGGACCTTCAGGAAAATTTTGTAATTATGGTATAACACTTTGTCATGCTTACAATTATGTTAACTGAAGGGTGAGTCTACACTTCAATCTCAAGGGAGTTTTAACTCAACCCATAACAAGGTTTCACCCAGCTCATAACATTCAAAATAGCCAAATGCTGGGCCTTATGCAAATGAATAGTAATTTATTTCTAATAGATGCACAGTTATTTATAAGTATTTTGTTTTGAAGCAGGGTGCTCCAAAGTCTGTAACTTTCTCCCATGTCCCAACTAAGAGAGCTTGGGGATAAAGAATGGTCATTTTCAATTCTGCATAGCCGTGGCTAGGTGCATCCCTGTTTAAACATTTAAATGCTGTAAATTTTAAACTATCATCTTGCTTAGACTACAATGCTGTGTCTGTGGACCAGTCCTGCAGACTAACTGGAAAATTCATGGCATAATTACAATTGAGAACCTGACACATCAGATATTGATTTTTCTGCTCTTTATGATGTGATGAAACTTATTTCCTGTCTGTGTGTTTTTAAAAACAACATTTAAAAAAGGAAATTCTGGCCAGTTTTCACTTGTTTTAAGATGTGAGTAGTGTAAGTGGTTAACTAGTTTTTGACTAATTATTATTAGTATTAATCATCATTTATCTTGGTTTGTGGTGAGTGGACAATAAGGTGCATTTTGTTTCAATAATAAATGGATTCTGGTTTGTCCAGTATCCTAATTTAAAACAATTTAATGACTGTTCAAACTTTTTAGACTCATTTAGCTCTTTTCTAATGAGCAAGCAATTACTGTTTCATTGATAATCCTATATCTCCACTATTGTTTAATACGCCAATTATTTATTTCAAAAGCAATTTAAATCAGTTGGAAGAAAGTGCTGGTTTGTGCCATTTATTTTATGATCTCAAGATTTGTGCACCTTTTAAATCAAAAGAGAAGTACCTGCATCCACAGTACTGAAAAAAAGTGTATTTTGTATATGTGAAGATTTAAAAATGGTCAAATATCTAGCTATACGACTGTCTGTTCCTTGAGGATGTCAAAAGAAATCATTGTACTTAAATCTCCTCTCAAATGATACCAGGACCAGTACTCTAACTGCAAGCTGCATATTCTATATATCTAAGCTTAATACTCCCAAACCGTAAACCTGATTAACAAATGTTGCACATACCACCTTGTATCAGACACCAAGCCAGGCATGTTTCTGACACTTGCCAATATCGCATTTTTTCTTTTTCCTTCAATCTGGACTGAATTTCAGCCAATCTATACTCTGGACTAGCCAAGCACTAAGAAAATGGGTTAACTTCATCATGTGGACCCCATGAAAAAGAGTAATTAACCGAGCTAAGTGTCATCTATATTTTGACAAAACAGCCCAATTCATCTAATTAATGCCCTGAATAGCTTCACACAAACTTTGAATAAGAGAGGTAACCGAGTGGAACACTGTATTACCTTCAAGAGAGAGTCCTCATGGTAGATAAGCAATGTCCAATATCACCCTCTGAGACCTTTCAGAGAGGAAGAATGGAATCACTGCTTTTATTTTTATCCATCCTTGTCAATGTCTGCAGATGACTCAAAAAGGCTTCATGGTTAATATTAACAAAGGTTGCTGCGTGACCTAAAATAATCTGCATAGAAATTTGACCTCTGTACTTTGCCAAGTGATGATCATGGACCAATTAAATAAATGCAGAATCTGTAACATACCCAGGCTGAAAGCTACACTGAAGATAGTTTTGGAAGTCAAGGGTTCCAGATGGCACAAGAACGGGTTAGCTCAGATGTTTCCACCACCTTCCTCAAAAAAGGGAGGTCTAGAGAGACAGGGTTATAACTGATAAGATTGCAAAATGGTTTCTTGAGCAAGGAAGGCAAGTGCATATTGGAAGGATGCTGGCACTTCTACATAGATGAGAACTGTGGAACTGAAAACATGTTTGTTTTAGCCTGTGTTCTATTAGCTAATGTGCTGTAATATAGTCTCATGAAGCCTAATTTCACCATGCATATCATAATGACTATCACAATAAGGTTGAAAAGATACAGAACTCTTAGAATTGATCCTCCCACCTCCCAGTCCTCCAATCCCTAGTTTGCAGAAAATAGCAATATGTAGAAATAATTTCAGGACAGCAATGTAAGCCCTTTATCCACACGTCCCATTCTAACACTCCTTTCAAATCTTATAAAATTGTTTCTCCAGAGATGTTGTCCAGTAGCTATCACTCAGCTATCCTCTTTGAACTGGGTTGAACCCAGTTCATGGCTTCTCTCTACAGGTAGTAAGTATTGATATTCCCTCTGAGACCTCTTTCCACTCAGCTTCCCAGGAAATCAGTTTGACTCCAGATTTTGTCACTCAGGAATCTTTATTTGGCATACAGCAAAGCTAAGCTGGGTTGATCAGACTCAAGCACAGTGGGTGGGTATAGGGTATACCATATAACCAAAGTTACACAGAAAACCTCTTCCGTTGTGTACATTTACACATTCCAATTCATTTACTACACATAGCATTGGTTACTCTCTAGGAACCAATCCCTCTACAGCATGCTCTTTCCACACTGTTCATATACAATTTTATGTCACCTTATGTTCCAGACTTATCTTGTTCACTGTAAATGATTCCTTGAATATTCCCCTTTATCTTAGCTAGTACAGACTTTGTCTCTTAGCTTACTGACCCATTTACCTTAGTTTGCACTGACATTCTGATTCCAGCCTGCTGATTCATTTACCTCTATCCTGTTTCCCAAAAAATGAGGTCTCACCCATGGCTGATTTCTCATATCAAGCCAGGCCTACAATAAGCAGTTAAGCAACCATTTCATAATTTTGAAGGAGCCATTTTATTCAAAAAGGAAGTAGAACTATATTTTTAGACATCATGTTGTATTGATCTTTTCTTTCTTTTTTTAAAAAAAATTTGTTCAGCAGCAAATTTTTGAAACAAAGTGCATACATCGTAAAGGATTGAAAAAAGGCAAACCCCAATATCTTATTTTCTGAGAAACAGGAGGGAGTTAGTTTTACTTGTATATGCTAATTCATAGATTTTTAAGGCAAGTAGGGGCCATACTGATACTACTCTGACCTGAGTAACACAGGAAATAAGACTTCCTTGAAACAATTTGTTTCTATATCTGTAGTTGTGGTTGAGCTAGAGTGTATATTTTAGGGGGGGAAACCCCCATGAAAAAAAAGTTCTAATGATGGAGAATCCACTCTAACCCTTGGAAATTGTTCCAATGGTTAATTACCCTTACTGTTTAAAAAATATTACATCTTCTTTCTTGTTGAAGTTGTCTAATTTCAGTTAATTACACATTTTAATTTTGTACACTTTTTTTAGGTCAGATTATACAAGAATAATCAATAGAGACATTTGAGAAAAGAAAAGGGAAGGAGAAAAGCCAGAAAGATGTTTGCTTTGCTGTACTGAGCAAGATAGGAAAAGAAAAGCAGAAAACTTCCACTTAGTGGTGAGTTGTATTTTTTTCCCCTTTTAACTTTCTTCTAGACAATACATTGAAATATAACCATTTAGAGAACTGCAAGTATGTTCTCCTTGTTCACCAGTTATCAATGGCATTCTTGCAACAATAGCCGTAAAAGGAGTGTTTCATTCTGACAATGCAGAGAGGCTTAATGTGTTCTCTTTGCTTTGGTGTCCTGTGGAGTTAATAGGTATCAGACAAGAGCATGAGATGACAACTTCTGCACACATGCATTTGTTTTCAGCAGTGCCAATATGTTCAAAAGATAACTCACTGTGGGACATACTTTTTTTTATGTGATGATCTTTTGTCACATCAATTGAGAAAGGAAGTAATCACTTGGGAATAGCTAATTTATACATTTTCAAAAGACTTCCAGAAGAGAAGAAAGCCATGTGTAACTATAAAACAGAGTAAATGCCAGAAAAGGTGGGTCATTCTCACTATAAACCACAAGATGCCTTGGGTCAAATTCAGCGCTGGTACAAAATCCATTGAAGTGACTGGAGTTACCCCAGGCTGAATCAAGTCCATCATTTGTGAGGGGAAAAATAAAGAGAACATTTGCAATACAGTCTTTTATGTCAGAATGTGCTATACCTATGTGTACTCCAAAAACAAGTGACTTGGCTTGTCTAGTACTATAAATCTTCCCAGATAAAATGTTGGTTAGGTGTTTGCTTGACCTAATTAAATAATATTTGTCAGTCATTCTTGTGTATTGATATTACTTAAGCTGTAAGCGATTTGGCCAGACATTGTCCTTTTGTTCTGTGTTTATACAATGCCTAGTACAAAGGGATCATGGTTCATGACTAGGGGTCTTGGTGCTTCTGCAATTCAGTGAACAAATAATAGGTGTGGGCAAACCACCCAAGGTAAAATAATGCTCTTCTCCATGAGGACAGATTCTGCTATACTTATTCCCATTGTGTAGTAACTTACTCTATAAGTAGTACCACTGCAGCAATTGAAATTTATCTATATAATGTAATAGTGAGACATTGTCATCACTTTAGACCTTCACTGTGAAATTCTGCTGAAGACTCCCTGCCTCACTTCAGACTCATATAGAGACTGCACAGTAATTCTAGTAGTAGCACCATGTTCATCAAAAATAGTCTCCTGATATAGATCAGAGTGGATGGCTCCAACTGCTGTTGACCAGGACAGGATATTGAGGGAACATTAATCCATATTTCTGTAGATTCAGTGGCATCAATACCCTTACAAAATGAGTGTAGAGAGGCTGTGGCTACTATTACAAGCCTACATTCTTAGGATGGGATTGTCCAAAGCACTCAGCATTGGCCTAAATCTGCTTCCGCTTGATATCAGTGGAAATTTCAGTGTTGAGCCCTTCTAAAAATCCTACCTTTAGCATATAAGTTCTCTGAAGAACATACCTTGTTTGTATGGAACAATTTAACTATTGTATAGGGCCATTTACAAATATAGCACTAAGATTCATTTTTTAAATTGATAGCATTGTATATATTTCCAACATTTTACCCAGTCATAGAGAGACACATTGTACTTTCTGCTCTGAAGCTTTCAGTTCAAAATGACTCAATCACAAGTTGAATGTATTTGGTGATTAATTCCTTGGTTCTCATTTTTGAGTGTCACAAAACCATTCAGTAGCACAGATTAATATCTCCTGCATAATAAAAGTTGGAAGAGGGGTTTGAAAGGCATTCTCTGCAAGGATTTCTTCATAGAGATCCTGTATAACACCCCCTTGGGATGGGAGGATGACATCTATATTTGCCCTTCAACAGAAAAGACTGTGGAGCCTGCCTTCAAAGCTGGCAGATACTCACAAACCCATGTGGCTCTGATTCCAGTAGCCTACCTCCCTTTCTCTTTAGGACCCTAGAAACACATAACCCAGCCTGTCTTTGTTCACAGGATCCACAGGGAGAAAAGGGCTCTGCAGAAAAGATTAGACAGCAGCTGCCTGTATTGTCTTTTCTGACTTGGTTCCAAAGGGCTGGAACTGGGGAAAGTTGTACAATTCACCCCTATCCCAAGCCTAATCCGTTCTCACTCTTATGCCAACATGGATGATAGACCAAGGCCTGGGGTTCTACGGAGGGGAAAAGGATAGTGCTTGGAAGCAATTGAGCCTCACTTCTGCACCAAATTGGGAATTCTTCATTGAGAAGATGCCTTCTGGTTGCAGATGTAGGAGGAATGTTCTGAGCCAGTAGGAAGTTCAGTGTCTGTTCAAAAAAGTCCCAAAACTGGACAAGCAAAATTTTGCATCTCAGGAATGTTTTGGTCTGTGCTGGCAGCACTGCATGTGGGAACTGAATGTCTCTCTCCCACTTCCAAGTTCTAGCCTGATGCTAATTTCTCATAATAGAGTATGGACTGCAGACTTGCTAGAACATATTTTGTATACTAGAACCACATAATTCATTATCAAACAGAATGAACGTGCTTTGGGAATGAATTGCTAGAATGAACTTTGCCCTTGCAGGCAGTTTTGTGGCAATTAATGGCAAATATACAAGTATATATGGTACATTGCCTATATTCAGATATGTAGTTGTAGATGTTTTGGTTTTTTCAGTTCAATACAATTAAAATGAATTGCATCATTTTTCATTTCAAACTTGTGTCATCTACTGTGTGTTACATTGATGCAGAACTAGCAGTCATAACTATCTAGGCATTCTGAGATGTTGAATTAGCATTAACTGTAATGGATCAGCACTATTTTTTTTCTAATATGTATCTTAAAAAGCTTTTCAAATTCTCCTTGCACTCTCTTTATTGAGTGACACCATGTACAGACGTTGTTTAGGTTTTTATTTATTTTCTCTTTTAAAATCACATGAATGAGCTTGTAAATTGTTTTGGGGGAAAATGGTCTCTATTCAAGTAAAGGTATTTTTCAACCAGTATAACTTTTATAGTCTAGTCATTTAAGATTTTGTTGCCTACTTAATTTATGTATTAGTATTTTCTATACTAGCTTTTTCAGGTATACTGTAGCATAAAGAACCCTGACTCTATATAAATTTGTCTCCTATTCTAGTCATGTACATAACATTATCAATCTGTCTGCATTTTGATAAACTTAGCTGATCAAACACTAAAATCTTCTCTAGCGCTCCAGATTTTACTGTTGCTGTTCTGAGATTTTTGTCTGCTATAGAAATATAAACATGTTCCCCAGGGTTCCCAGAAAACATCACCCCTATATTTCTGCATGTGTATTTCAGCCAAGGGGCTCCAGCAGCAATGCTGAGTGTTTGCAATTTTCAGCCCAGCTGGTAGCAGAAGGGCTGCAGTGACAGAAATGAAGCCAGTACTACAGATTACAATAAATATATTGTGAACTCCTTGAGGATTAAGTGCAGTCTCCCCTAATCCCTAGTTTTCATTCTGAAGAATGCAATATTATCTACATTACCTAAATGCACTTTAAGCTAAAAAGCAATAAAATTAGCATTTTAAGAGATAATTCAAATCAATGTGTAGTTGTTCTATATACGACTTTTTTTTTAAACCAGAGCAATTTTAAATTCCTTGAATGGATGAGAAAGTTGTTTTGCTGCCTTTGTCAAACAATATTAACAACACCTTGGCCCACGTGCTTCTTTATTGTCCATAATACAATATAATAGCTATAGTGACCCAGTGATCACAAGCAAAATGACAGATTGCTAATCCTTTCACATTTTAGTACTGCCTTTCTTCTTACTTTAGTAATTATATGGTTTATTTCTCCGGCTCAACCACAAAGTCAGTTAAAAAGCTAAATTATTTCCTGGTATCCCAACCCTTATTGAAATATTTGTATGGGATTTTCTTCCACTTTCTAAATGTGTGAAAATAAACTGCAGCCAAGCAATTTACTTGAAAACCATATTCTGCATTTAGTTGCTTCCTAGTTCACATGATGATAGAAAATTTCTATTGCATTTTTGTTTAATAAAGTAACAAATTGAATTAATTTTACTATGTAGGCCAGTTACTATGCAATCAAGAACACTCATTTTATTCTAAGTTGCTCCTCTGGTCATAGTTAGACACTAGAATTCCTTCCATAATTCTCTCTGGTGCTAAGGTCATTTACAATGAGCAATGGGAAAGCACTAATCCTCCCTCTCAGCCCTCCATCTGCAGGAGCTGAAGACTATTCATTTCAGCAATTTGTCCCAATATAGGGCAAAGTGCACATCTGCTTAATCATCCAAATGGCCTATTTTTATAAATGGATTCTTTTTTTGGTAGAAACACTAACATACACATACAGTAGAGTTTGTTTGTAGTTTCAGCTATTGATTTCATTATTTTAATGGGTGATACTCCATAATGTGGATTAACACAGATCTTTCTGAGTAAAGCTTACTCAACCCCTTTATTAGAATATGCTACTTAAAATGATAAAGTATTAGTACAATTTTGTTTGAATACCAGAATTGATGGACATTGGCAATTGTTTGCTGCTGTAGGCAGAGAAAGAATTGCATATATGATATTCCTACTGACCCTAAATGGTGCATTCACTAAGGAAGATGTAATGATGTTGGTGGGACCCTTTATTTGAAAAATTGCTTCCATAATCACCATTACACTCTCCCTCCTCAATTCTGTTACTTCATGCTAGAAGACCACTGTTTTCATCCAAAGGAGACAGATGGAAAGCTTTAAAACAATCTTTATGCATACAGAATCAGAACATACTGGTTCTATTGATAACAGAATACGGTTGTTTTATAGTGAAGGTGCACTAAGGGAACCATATTGAAATAATACGAGCGTGTGTATCATACAAAGTTGCTATGGAAAAAGCAGCATCCATCAGGCAAGTTATAGTAGTATTACAGTGCTCTGTGCTTTTCAGACTTTGACAATATTTCAAAGGAATACAACATTATTAATGCATTAAAAAGATAGATCCCAACCCTGCACAATGTTTTAGACACATTGAGTCACTCCACCAGTGCAAAGACAGAGACTTTAAACTGACAGGATGTGGTTCATGAAGGATCTTTACTGATTTTACACCACCGTGTGCATTCTATGCTGACTCCCCAGTGATCCCTACCTACTTTAATTACCTCCTGGCAAATACAGTTGGCTCCAGACAGACCAAAACAGATTTGTCCCAAGATCAGGTGCCTCCTATTCTCTTTCTGTGGCACAAAATCATTTAGTCGCCTAAGGGCTGTATTACTTTGGTCTAATTCTGGTTGTTAGGCTGGGTGCATACATGGTAGGGAAGTATTAATTTGCCTATGATGTACAGGTGGTCAGACTAGATTATCTGCTGGTCTTTAAAGGCCTTAAACTTCATGACTGTGAGGGGCAGCTTTGTATTCTTCCCAGGTTGCACTAAGCTCATCTCACATACAGAGAAGCATATGCTGCTTAATTTTTTTCTGTTAAAAATCTTGTATTAGAATGACTGAAGGGTACTGGTAACTAATGGGATACATTAAACTTTTACCAGATGTCTGCTTCACATTCAGTCCAGGTGGGTAATGATAAGAAGCCCCCCTCTACCATTTAGTATTAATAATATCTATTGTATTTTTGTACATTATATTCCAAAATAAAGCAGTGAGCAAGCAACCAAGGAGCTTTGCGACCAGGGCTGTTAACAGGGAGTTTCGCAAGGGAGTTCCCCAGGTGAAGGAGGAGCAAATTAAGCACTATTGGGGTAAGTGGCTGTCTGTAGTGTGTTTGGGGGTTACTTGCTGTGTTGAGCTTGTGTTTGTCAGTCTGTTTATTTGTAGAACCATGAGCTGCGGCTGGCAGTTGGAAGCTGTGAGCTTCAAAGTAAGGTTTGAAAGCTAGAAGCCTCAGTTAATTGGCTGAGCCTTAGTCAGTGGCCAGGGCTATCAAGAAGGCCAGGGCTGTATAAAGCAGTGAGCAAGTGACCAGGGATCTTTGCAAACAGAGCTGGTAACAGGGAGTTTCGCAAGGGAGTTTGGAAGGGGAGTGGGAAGGGGGCAAGGTTCACTTACAGTTCTTTAAAACCTGTAAACTAAATTACATTAAAAACTTCTTGATTTTAAACAATACCCTTTCATTAACTAGGTGGCTGTAGGAGAGAATGCAGGCAGAAGCATAGCAGCAGAGTGGGGGCTACCCAGTTATTTCACTGAATGCATCATGTATGATTATCTGCCCTGTGGACGGGTGGCATATGTGTGCATTCAGTGCAAGGAGCTCCTGGCCCTCAGAGACTGTGTATGGGCTTTAGAGGCCAGGGTGGCAGAACTGGAGGAGCTAAGGGAGGTAGAGAGGTATGTTGAGGCTTTCCGGGACACTGTAGAATTGTCCCACCTCTGGTCAGACAGCCCCTGCACTGTTGAGGAGGATGAAAGGTACAGGGAAGTGGAGCAGAGGGAAACCTTCCCATAGTTGGGACTCTCCTTCCAGATGGTGTTGGGGTATCCTCTTGCACTGAGGTTACCTCTCCGGGGGTGGGAACTCGAGTCACTAGGAAAAGGCAGGTGTTTAGTAATAGGAGATTCGATCATTAGAAACATAGATAGCTGGGTTTGTGATGACTGGGAGAACTGTATGGTGACTTGCCTGCCTGGCACAAAGGTTGCGGATCTCTCAAGGCATCTAGACAGACTTATGTGCAGTGCTGGGGGGAGCCGGTGGTTGTGGTACATGTAGTACCAATGACATAGAGAAGGGTAGGAGAGAGATCCTGGAGGCCAAATTTAGGCTGCTAGGGAAGAGACTGAAATCCAGGACCTCTATGGTGGTGGTCTCTATGGATCAGACAAAGACTTCTCTTAGAGGAGAGTCTATTGATAAAAATTCTCTAGGTTTTAGTCAGGAGGAGAGAATGGAAGAGGATGATCTAGGGGCCAGATCAGATGAGAAACATTCACATAAAAAAGAATTGGACACCTGGGAAAAGGGCAGAGAAATAAATAGTGACAAGTTTTTAAAGTGCATGTACACAAATGCTAGAAGTCTAAATAATAAGATGGGTGAACTAGAGAGCCTTATGATAAAGGGGGATATTGATATAATAGGCATCACAGAAACCTGGTGGACTAAGGACAATCAATGGGATGCAATCATTCTGGTATACAAAATATATCGGAAAGAAAGAACAGGTCATGTGGGGGTGGGGGAAAGAGTGCCAATATATGTGGAAAAAATGTAGAATCAAATGAAATAATAATCTTAAGTGAATCCATATGTTCCATAGAATCTCCATGAATAGTAATTTCATGCTGTAATAAGAATATATCATTAGGGATCTATTATCGACCACTTGCCCAGGGCAATGACAGTGACAATGAAATGCTAAGGGAAATTAGAGAGGCTATCAAAATTAAGAACTCAATAATAGTTGTGGATTTCAATTATCCCCATATTAAGTGGGAACATGTCACCTCAGGACAAAATGCAGAGACAAAATTTCTCGATACATTAAATGACTGCTGCTTGTACTGGAACCCACAAGAGGAGACAGCTGGTACTGGAACCCACAAGAGGAGATGCAACTCTCGATTTAGTCCTGAGTGGAATGCAGGAGCTGGTCCAAGAGGTAACTATAACAGGACTGCTTGGAAATAGTGACCATAATATAATAACATTTAACATCCCTCAACAGCCCAACACTGTGGCATTTAATTTCAGAAAGGGGAACTGCAAAAATGAGGGGGTTAGTTAAACAGAAATTAAAAGGTAGAGTGACTAAAGTGAAATCCCTGCAAGCTGCATGGATGCCTTCCAAAGACACCATAATAGAGGCCCAACTTAAATGTATACCCCAAATTAAGAAACACAGTAAAAGAACTAAAAAAGAGCCACTGTGGCTTAACCATGGAAAAGAAGCAGTGAGAGATAAAAAGACATCTTTTTAAGAGTGGAAGTCAAATCCTAGTGAGGTAAATAGAAAGGAACATAGACACTGCCAAATTAAGTGTAAAAATGTAATAAGAAAAGCCAAAGAGAAGCTTCAAGAATGGCTAGCCAAAAATTCAACAGGTAATAACAAAATATTTTTTAAGTACATCATAAGCAGGAAGCCTGCTAAACAACCAGTGGGCCCCTGGATGATCGAGTTACAAAAGGAGCGCTCAAAGACAATAAAGTCATTGCGGAGAAACTAAATGGATTCTTTGCTTCGGTCTTCATGGCTGAGGATGTTCGAGAGATTCCCAAACCTGGGCCGGCTTTTGTAGGTGACAAATCAGAGGAATTGTCACAGATTGAGGTGTCACTAGAAGAGATTTTGGAATTAATTGATAAACTTAACAGTAACAAGTCACCGGGAACAGATGGCATTCACCCAAGAGTTCTGAAAGAACTCAAATGTGAAGTTGCAGAACTATTAACTATGGTTTGTAACCTGTCCTTTAAATCGGCTTCTGTACCCAATGACTGGAAGTTAGCTAATGTAACGCCAATATTTAAAAAGGGCTCTAAAGGTAATCCCGGCAATTACAGACTGGTAAGTCTATCATCAGTATCCGGCAAATTAGTTGAAACAATAGTAAAGAATAAAATTCAGACACATAGAAGAACATAAATTGTTAGGCAAAAATCAACATGATTTCTGTAAAGGGAGATAGTGTCTTAGTAATCTATTAGAGTTCTTTGAAGGGGTCAACAAACATGTGGACAAAGGGGATCCAGTGGACATAGTATACTTAGATTTCCAGAAAGCCTTTGACAAGGTCCCTCACCAAAGGCTCTTACATAAATTAAGTTGTCATGGGATAAAAGGGAAGGTCCTTTCACGGATTGAGAACTGATTAAAAGACAGGAAACAAAGGTAGGAATAAATGGTAAATTCTCAGAATGGAGAGGGGTAACAAGTGGTGTCCCCCAAGGCTCAGTCCTAGGCCAATCCTATGCAACTTATTCATCAATGATCTGGAGAAAGGGGTAAGAAGTGAGGTGGCAAAGTTTGCAGATGATACTAAACTGCTCAAGATAGTTAAGACCAAAGCACACTGTGAAGAACTTCAAAAAGATCTCACAAAACTAAGTGATTGGGCAACAAAATGACAAGTTAAATTTAATGTGGATAAACGTAAAGTAAAGCACATTGGAAGAAATAACCTCAACTATACATACAATACGATGGGGGGCTAAGTTAGCTACAACGAATCAGGAAAAAAGATCTTGGAGTCATTGTGGATAGTTCTCTGAAGATGTCCACGCAGTGTACAGAGGAGGTCAAAAAAGCAAACAGGATGTTAGGAATCATTAGAATGGGATAGAATATAATACAGAGAATATATTATTGCCCTTATATAAAGCGATGGTACGCCCACATCTTGAATACTGCATACAGATGTGGTCTCCTCATGTCAAAAAAGATATACTGGCACTGGAAAAGGTTCAGAGAAGGGCAACTAAAAGGATTAGGGGTTTGGAACACATTTCATATGAGGAGAAATTAAAGAGGCTAGGACTTTTCAACTTGGAAAAGAGAAGACTAAGGGGGGATATGATAGAGATGTAGTGAGTGATATAGAGAAAGTAAAAAAGAAAAAGTTATGTACTTGTTCCCGTAATACAAGAACTAGGGGCCACCAAATGAAATTAGTGGGCAGCGGGTTTAAAACAAATAAAAGGAAATTCTTCTTCACACAGTGCATAGTCAACCTGTGGAACTCCTTGCCTGAGGAGGTTGTGAAAACTAGGACTATAACAGTGTTTAAAAGAGAACTGGATACATTCATGGAGGTTAAGTTTGTTAACGGATATGCATGAGTAAGGAATGGTGTCCCTAGCCTCTGTTTGTCAGAGGGTAGAGATGGATGGCAGGAGAGAGATCACTTGATTATTGCCTGTTGGGTTCACTCCATCTGGTGCACCTTGCATTGTCCACTGTCGGCAGACAGGACACTGGGCTAGATGGACCTTTGGTCCGATCCAGTACAGCCATTCTTATGTAAGTCATAAAATGAAGAATATTTTATACTTGTGTTAGTAACTTAACCATTCAAATAAAATTCATGGTTACATTAAAATATTAACAATATTTTACTTGTCATAGGGAGAAAATACAGCATAAAAGTATATGAATAAATTAGTAGAATCCACTCATGCAGACCATATTTCCTCCAAGCAGTGCCAGAATTGACATGCTGCTAGTGTTTGGATCTCTTACATAGCAGAAAGTCTGAAAAATCCCAGGTAGATCGCTTTGCATGACATGCATTTGAGAAGGTGTGTGTATCACTAGTCTCTGCCAATGTTGGTATAGCAGTGACCCATTTCCTTTATTTTCAAACACATCTGACCAAACAGACACTTCAGAGACTGACAGAATCCTGAAAGAGCAATGCTTTTGTGTGGATGATGTTGCCAGCCTCTCCATCCTTACCTCAGAGTACTCTTCATTTTGTTGAGAAGCACGTGCAAACCTGATGACAGAATTGAATGAATAATCATGAATAGAAAGGGGAACATAGAATAATTATAGATTTCATTTTGAATAAAGCAAAGGAGTTGGTTGATGCTAGATAAATGTAAGCATTATGGCTTATCCAAAAGTTTCTGACTGTAAAATTGGGCCAGAAATCACACGAGACCAAAGTTTCCCTAGTAAAATTCACCTGTGTAGAAAATTAGAGGAGCATCCACTCATATAACCTTGAAGTTCTTGTCAGAACCCCAAAGTGCAGAAGCATGTGAAAGAGCAGTTTTTATTTGTCATCCAAATGTCCTCTAGCTTCTGACAATTTGTTTAAGTTTGTCGAGAACTTTGACTAAACCTGAAAATTTATTTTTATCTTCTCCAAGTGGATGTGCCCACCCCTAACATTTAATTGGATTTATTTAGTTCTAAGTGCCAGACTGAGCCTTTGAGTTCAGCCCTGCATAGCACGAAAGCTGCACAGCCCCCAAATTCACCTCTGCCTCCAGGGATGATGCATTTTGCAACAACCCTCTCTGTCCACTCCTGCCCCTCTCATTCCTTCTGGGGCAGAATAATTGGTGTGTGGCTTTCTATCCAGCATCTGGAGTCACAATCTGAGTGAGTCTATCACAACACTGTACAACATGAAGGCCCTGCTCCTTTAAATGCATTAGACAAAGCTTCAGTCTAGTTGTAAAGCAATTATTAAAGAGTACAGACTCTAATTTTCAGCAGTGTATGTTTAAATGAATGTAGAAATTATTGAATGAAACTGAAGTAAAATGTGATTGGAGGAAAGGGGAAAACTCAGTATTATGACAGTAATTTGCCAACTAAATAATAAAAGATGAGTTATAAAGCTAAGATGCATTGGTAAAAGAAGGATCTGAAAAACGTAATCAAGACTGTGAAAAAGGCATATGCTAGACAAGACATCTAGTTCAATGTTACCTGTGCGTTCCTGCAGATATTTCTGGGGGGGAAATGATTTATACAATTATATTTTCAAGTTTGACTAAGTAATTATATATTCAGTTTAAATAATTTAAAATTCAGTATTTTCAACTACTGTGAGTTCCGATCTCATCTGCCAGGTGTTCTGCAGAATGCCTTAGCTTAAAGATTCTATATATGTATTATAGTTTTAAATTTTGTACAGCTGTGAATACACTTGCTTCCCTCTTAAATGTGTGCATTCAACTAGATTTCTATGTTCTTCTCCAAAAACATCATAATTGCATAAAAGACATAAAGAAGAGAAATGTGAATGAATGAAATAGTACTCCCTGAATCTGTGAATTTACACAGATGTACAGTAAATGTTGTTCATTCTGCATCAAAGGGACATAGGGTAAATACAGTGAGTGTTGAGAAGAGGTCTAATTTGTAAATGGTTTGTGATAAATATTTTATCCATTAGGGAGAGAATAGAAAATCTCAACAGCATAAAATTAATGACTTTTTTTCTAGATTTCTATTGCATTTCTTGAAAGCGTGTTTAATAATTCTTCTTTTTTAAAAATCCAGTAAAAATGTGATTGTTGAAAACTGCTGCAGATGTCAGTAAGGGACAAATATAGGGACAAAAGTGTTTTGGTTTTGTTTTTAATTTCCCAGATCAAAATGGAAAAATCTGAGTTGAATACAATTCTAAATGACTAGAAATACTTTTTGACAATGTTGTACTACTAAGCTGCACTCATGCTAGGAGCACTTTGCTCTTGTAGTGTACTGATATAAGCATAGTGTAGACCTGGCCTTAAAGATACAATCAATATATTTATATTCCAAGAAATGTGTAGGTGAAAAAAAAAGTGGATAATAGCAAAATGTTGGGAAACATCAGTAAATAACATCACTCAGATTTTCCATCATCTATGTTCAGGAAAACTTTGAAATATAGAACATTTTTTAAAGGCATAATTATCTTGACACTTTCTCCTTTTGTTAGTCCAACTTAAAAATCAGCATAATTTGACACAAAAGTAAATACACAGTTTTTAAAATAGTCTGTACTGACAGCAACAGAGTATGAGTCATGGCATCCCTAACTTTAAAGTGGTTTCTAGATAACATATTTGAACATATATTTGGTTAACTAGCTACAGTTCTAAATTCAGAATAAAATATCTAAAGACACGTGAAGAGTGAGTGTGTGTGTGTGTATTAAGGTAGAACACTTGTTCAATGTTCTGTGCATTCTTATGAGGGTAGCAGTATTATCAGCACTTGCCAAAAATGTAAAATCTATTTGTGTGATTAATTGAATTTGGTTAATAATTGGTTTTGCTTTGAGGCTCGTTTTAGCAGTGATGTGCTGGAAGGGCTCATGGGGCGCTCACAGAAGCCTCCATTTAAATTCTACCACCAGACTGAAGGAAAGGTCAGGTTGATTTCCTTCACTCTGCCAGCGTCCCTGCACCCTGGAGCTGGATAGGCCTTCACCTGCAGCACTATCTTTGGAGTTAACAAATGCTTCTGAAGAACAATTATTTTGCCTTCATAAGAGTCCAGATTGCACCCAGGTTTTAAAAAACAGCTGCCCTTCCACCTCATTTATATGAAGTTTATCACATTTCAGTGAGGTGTTCATTTTATTGTAAGTTTAAAGTGCCATTATAATCTTTGGGGCAGGAATTGTCATTTAAGATAGATTACAGCACAATGGGGCCTCAAATGCAGATGTTTATGTAGCACTGCAATGTAAACGTAAAAAAAAAAGGGTTTCAGAGTAGCAGCCGTGTTAGTCTGTATCCGCAAAAAGAACAAGAGTACTTGTGGCACCTTAGAGACTAACAAATCTATTTCAGCACGAGCTTTCGTGAGCTACAGCTCACTTCTTCAGATGCACAGAATGGAACACACAGACAGGAGATATTTATACATACAGAGAACATGAAAAGAAAAAAAAATCCTATGGTTTGCGACGTCTGTCTCTCTCTCATCTCACCTGCCACAAAGCTACAGTGGCAGGATTAGGCCCTTCATCTCCTCTTTGTGAATTATTCTGTGACAGGTTCCCCTTGGGGAACCACTGAGCCCCTCTGATCTGCCAGCCTGGGCTCCCTTTACACTGTGCTGCTGTAACCAGCCTGCCAAGTCCTCTCCTGGGCTCTAGCCTGCACACATACAGGTAGGGACACACCCAGCTGCAGTTACATACAGATGCTGTGATCAGTTCTGCATGGGGAGGTACAACTAGGGCACCTCCCAGTCCTAAGGCACACACCTCATCTCTGTAGTGTAAACCCAAAATTATACTGTCATGCACTGCACAGAAAACTGTACAGCATAAGGTCATGAAATTCACCCCCTTCCTCAATGTGGAGAGGAAATATACAACAGTTTTCTGCCCCAAGTTGTAATTGCCACACACACTAGTTTTAGACAAAACAAAAACAAGTTTATTAACAACAAAAGATAGATTTTAAATTATTATAAGGGATAAAAAACAGATCAAACCAGATTACCTAGCAAATAAACAAAATGTACAAACTAAGCTTAATATACTATATAGATGGGATATGAATAGCAAATTCTCACCCTAAATTATGATGCAAGCAGGCTGCAGGCTCTTAAGGGGCAAGATGCAATAACTTAGAGCTTGGAATCCCCAAGGGTTTCATTCACAGGCTAAAAATTCCTTAAGCCTGGGTCCAGCAGTTCAGTCTTTGTTCCGCAGGTGTTTCCAGGAGTCTCTCTGAGTGGGGAGTCAGTGAATAACCATAATGAAGTCACTCCCCTGCCTTAAATAGCTTTTGCATATGAAAGCAACCCTTTGTTTCAAAGTTTGGTTCCCATTCCAGTCAGTGGAAAAACACTGGTATTCCAAGATGAACTCCAGCATCAGGTGACCTAGTCACATGACTCTGTAGTGTCATAGCAACCATGAGTCAGAGACCGTTTGAAGCACACTCAGAAGGCTTCCTGGTGGGAGATTAGCTTCTTCTAATGTCTATTTTATTCTCCTAATGGCCCTTTAACCTGAATGGGCCTAGCCATCCATCTAACCTGAGTGCATTCTGCCTAGTGGGCATTCCCCATATGTAAACACATTTATAATACAGATATATAGTCAATACTCCTAACTTCAGGTACAAAAATGATACAGGCACAAATAGCATAATCATATTCAGTAAATCAGATGATATCTCACATGACCTAAAATACATCAGAATTATGATATAATATTTCCCCCTTTGAAGGTCTTGTATGTTTTTCTAACCCATTCATTCTATATATCCATGAACATTCTTTTTTTTTTAATTTTCCCCTGTCTTAAAACTGTTCTTTTTTTGCCTCTATGTCCTGTATTCTTCCATAGGTGGCTTAATTTTTCATAATTATTTTAGAGCAAAGCGAGCCTGCCACTCTTCTTTCTATGGTGGAGAAAGCCTGAGGGTTAGCAGCACCAGCATGGGGGAAGACAGCTACAGTTAAGGATTATTCAAGTGGATGGTCTACAGAAATTTGCTAGACCTTGGGGCTCCTTTGGCAAAATAAATAGCACTAGCTACTGCAGACATTGAGGTCCTGAGCCAACGTTCCCAGTGGTCTCTCCATCAGATGGGGAAAAATGGAAGCCTGACATTTAGCGTTGAAACTTGGACTCAAGGTTTTTCTTCCCTGATTTATTTGTATTTGTTAATCTGCCTTCATCCTTTTTTCCCCTCATAGTAGTTGACATTTTAGCAAATATTACAATTAAAGGGCACCCAATGCAAGTGTGATTTTAATTGAATTGTTGAACCAGAATATTTCATCATGTGTATTGCTGAGACTGAATCTCTTTTGCACATTTCATTAATTATATTTAAATGTAAATTTTGATTTCACATAGGACACAGTATTTTAAATCAAAATAGTTGATCGTCTTTTAAGATTCAGCAGGGGTAATGTGTGAGATAGTGTGATGGAAATGTAATATTTATTTAGATTTTCTTTAAAATGTAGCATCAGGGAAAAAAGTAAGGAAATATAATAATTTGAACCGTCTATAAATTGTTTCCTTCCATGCTGATGTAGGACTGAAGAGCAAGATTTCTGTACTCTGTGCCAAACAACGCGAACATGTGTCAAGTAAAATTACAATACAGACACCCCCCCTCCCTGACTTACGCAATCATTCCGTTCCAGAAAGCCTTCTGTAACTCAAATTTTGTGTAAGTCAGAAATCTATACCCATATGTTATGAAAAAAATTCCACAACTTGAAAATCCTATTTCGGGCTTATGGAATTTTTTCCATAAGTGTGAATTTGCATAAGTCAGGCTTGCGTAACCCGGGGAGAGTCTGTATTCAAACAGAGCTATATTGTGGGGTTAGTGTTTACAAATTACAAGGGCAGTTAAATTCCAAAATTCCTTTGAAAGTAAATAAGAGTTGAGCACCTAATTCACATTTGTGCTTTTGTAAATCTCCCCTTAAAAACATAAATAACATGATTTTCCAGTGCCTTTCACCTTAGATTGTCATCTATACCTGTGCAAAGTGTTGGATGTAAAACATTTGAAAATCAGAACTGTAGTCTTTTTTTACACAAATTTTGCACAGGGTTAAATGACATTAGAAAATGCAAGTTCATGGGGAATCAAGCCCCAAATATATAAATCAGTCAATTAGAAAATATCACACTGTCATTTAATAGTACATTGAGACGACTGATAGGTCTCATTTTATTTTGATAAACAGGGACGGGTAGTAAATCATTTTCAGCCATCGACTCTGTCTTCCCCTACACACTCATCTGAGCCAAAGGAACTGATAACATAAAGTAGTTTACCATGTACCGGATTTAGACTATGGATGGATGTGCTCACCAATGCTTAGTGGCTTCTGGTTGTGGTCCCCCTGTCCTTCCTTAGTCTAGTCTTTCAGCATAAATTTTGGAACAGAGAGAACAGTGAAACTACTCTACCACTCCAAACAGTTTAGAGTAATTTACAATTGGAGCCTGGTAATGATCTCAGCCAGATCCCATTTAACTTATTCATAAATCTGTCACTGGCGATAATGCAGGATCAGGCCCTTAAAAAGGGCAAGTTATCAAAGTGGAACCACTCTTTCATGTACATTTTAAGACTCCTGTACCAAAAAAAAAAAAGTTCTTGTGTGAACCATAGTTCCTGAATGGATGTCCATTAACTTCCTTGGGACCCCATGCAGTGTGTGTGTGTGTGTGTGTGTGTGTGTTTCAGAATCTTTTCCTAAGTAATTAAAGTGTGCTTTTCCTAAAAGAAGAAAGGGACAGATTTTTAAAGGTATGTATCACCTAAAAATGCAGACAAGTGGGATTTTCAAAAGCACATAGGCACCTAAATCCCATGTTTTGCTTATTTATACCTTTAGATACCTAAATAGTTTTAAACATCTGACTGAAAGTGCTTTAGTGACAGTATAAATACTTAAACAATATTTTAGCAACTTACCAAGATATTTATCTAGGGAGAGATATAGTTTTGCTGTTTCAAATGTTTAACTTAATACTGATTATATTAGCATGATGTTTTTAGATGCATTATCTTATTTCCTAAGATACAAGTCATGTAGTAAACCCATTTTAAAATGAGCTATCATATCTTTTTTCCAAAGGAATAATTGTCTTACCCCATTGGTAATAATTCTGTGAACATGTTGAAAATCATATTGTTTGTCTTTTTCACTCACTAGGAAGCTGTTCTTTGCTGTGTATGAAATGATGAATAAAATTGTCCATTAAATCTAGGTTTTGCCATCAGCTTACTATTAGAAACTGAAGTCCTTGCTAAATTACAATTGACAAGAATAAAAATGAGCTAGAGAGTTTTCCTGCTGAGAAATATCACTAGTATCAATGATGAAAACATTGTTTCCAGGGAAATACATAACTTTGTTTTCAGCATTTATTTAAATTAAACCTATTTGTTGACGTTTTCGGTTTGAAATATATGTCTGAAAATCAGGTTAAATACTCACAATGTAGTTTTAACATAGATTAACATGTTTATGTTTTGATATTCTTGTTTAAAAAAAAATCTATGGGCTAACTAAGGCATATAGTAAGAAGCAATGTTGAATTTCACCAGCCCAGGTGATCAGGGTTCCCACTATTACAACCCATTTGTGCAGTACAGCATATTCCCCGTTATGCAGCTTACCAGCTCCATTGTCTACTCTAAGGGCCGGTCTTCACTGAAATAGTATTTACATCAAAATTACTCCCCTCAGTCTAGCCTAGCTCGAATGAGAGCAATCACACTACAAAGCAAGAGGACCTTTGATTAGTATTTACTATGGCAAACTTTCAGAGTAACTTAAGACCCTCACAGGGAAAAAAAATGGACTTTGAAGGATTTTGTTGGTTGGTTGGTTTGTTTGCATGCAGGTTGCTGATATAGTACTTTCAATTTCTTTGTAAATGATACATAGAGAATTAGACTCTTTGAGATTGTTGCAAGTAATGTAAGGATAATTCATCTATTGCTTTAAAATATGTGACTTGAGATAAAGCAATAAACCTGGAGGGGGTGATATCTGTCGCTGCCAAGTAAGATGTACTATAATGTGATATAAGACTTTCTGGAAAATTGACTGTTCTGTTATAGTTTTAAGAAGGGAAGCTTTATTTTGTTTTGTTTTTCTCTATTAATTTTATAGACTATATTTATTTTGTCAGTCTCCTTTTAGACCAATGAAATATGATACATGAACACAAAAGTCAGGATTTTTTTGTGAGTGTACTGAATCATTTGTGGCCTTGCTGATTCTTCTGTAAGTTCAGGTAATATAGCTGCATAGGTCAGTTGTTGTGGGGTTATAACTGAGTTACATAATGTTTTTACAGCTTTCAAATTGCAGATCAACCTGGGAAATGCAACAACTGTAACATGTAAAGTTTCTTTAATCAGTCATAATTAATCATAGTTATTAATATTTAAATTTCTACCTTGAACAGTCTTTCATCAATGAAGGAACAGATGGTTCTAGTTAAATAAACATTGTACACACCTTTACAGATGCAGTGCCCTCAGATAGAACCGGGTTCTGCCACTCTTTGCAAGGATGAGTAGTACCTTTCTCCACAAGTAGTCCCAGTAAATACATAAATAGCAAGGTACTACTTAACCAGTGTGAGTAAAGGTGGAGGAATCTAGCCTATGCTGGAGAGGATTCTTGTGTCAACAGATTGGCTACAAACAGCTCTTCGATAATCTTGGACTCAAGATTGAGTATGGAAAATGTTTACAATTATGTTTCAATGATGAGCGTAGCTTTGCCTCAGAGAAGGACTTCCCAGATTTGAAAGATTAAAGTTTGGTTTATCATTCATTTGTTCTTTTTATTGGCTAAATTTATCAATTCCAGCAGAAAGAACCTCTAACTCAAAACTATATTTGCAGTATCAGAAAAGTTATCACCTCTAATGAGGTTCCATTCATATGGTTGTTCTTATTTACAGAAGCACTGCACCACTGCCTCCAGATTTTCATTGCAGTGGTATATCTAAACCTGTAGGGCACATTGCTTAGGAATAAAAAGTCTACCTTTTGAAAAGCAGAAATTCCAGTGCTATTGCTCCAGGGCAGAATTTCATTATATTGTCCTAAATAGTTCAGTCTGTGTTACTGTGATGTACACCATGTCTACCTTCGAAGTGGAATCTGCCCTCCAGGCAGTAAACTCATAAGTGTTATTTTACTGTGTGCTTCCAAAGCAGGAGTCCGTCCATCATTATAGCACAGCTTTTAAGACTAAGGTACTGTAAAGGTTGACAAAAAGACAGGGGAAAAGAGCTCACATAAGAGCTTGAATGTGATAAGATTTCTGCCCTAGGGGCAGCTCCTGCCCTAGAAGCAGAGCAACATCAGTCTGAGCATGCAGCCTTGCTATAATGAAAATCTTATGTTCTGCCATAAAGATTGATCTGTATCAATGTAATATTATTGGGGTTTTCTGCTCCAGGCAAAGTTCCATATAGCTGTCTATGACAGAGACAGAGTTAAATCATTACAGTGATGAAAGGGATGATATAGATCCTATCTTGAAGGCAGATCATGGTCTGAAAGTTGTATACTAGAAGCAGAGCTACATCACTGCAGTGCTGGGAATCTTGCCTCTGGAATCACTTGTGCTTTGGACGCAGAGCTGCGTAACTGTACCACTAGGAACTATGCCATGAAGATAGAGAGTGACCTGCCTTGGAGGTCAACAATTGCCTGGTTGCAGTGATGTAAGTTCTAGCCACTCTTTGCTTGCAGACCTCAGCATTCTGCCCTGAAGGTAGAGTCATACGGTATCATTTCAAATGTGACAGGAACTCCATGTAGGCAACTGACATGCTGAAAAATTTTGCAATGGAAGCATTTTTCACAGCAACTTTTTTCAAATAGTATGGTAGGACATACTCCTTAAAGAAATATTATGGTGATGTTGGTTCATCACAAAATAGACATATATGAAATTACTATTTCAGAAATTCTGAGGATAGAAACAAATATGTGAGTATTTTGCTATCAGCCAAAAGTTCATCGCTCATGGTTATAGGGACAGCCTCCTGAATAACATAACATTGTGTTTTGTTCTTTGAGGCCCCTGAGGTGATCCTATATGTGAGCGATCTCTGTTAAATAAGAGGTGTTTTTTTTTCCCCCAAATTTAGAAGTGTGGTGTTCTGGGACAGAGTCTGAGTTTACAAAGTGATTTACGGTCCAGAAAACCTCTTCAGGGCCTAACATTACTTCCTCTGTGGCTGTGGAGAGGTAGGCTGTCTTTGTCTCCATGACAATTGTGCCATACTTTTGTAGAAATTCCTTGTGTTTAAGTCCATCTTGGTCAGAATGCAAGATCTCAATCAGTGCTCAAGCTGGTTAGCTAATTGGCTAGTTGACTTTTATTTTTAAATGCAAAAACAAACAAAACTCTGCATAAATACAGAAAGTAAACTAGATATTTAAAATATTTTCAATTTTAATCATAAATGCTAGTAACACAGTTAAGAATAGTGTGTGTGTGTGTGATTTTTAAACTATGTCTCTTTTATGTGGAAAAAGGTACTTTGAAATCCATGAATAAAATAAACTGAGTTAGCACATCTTTTATACCATCTCTTTTGTTGAAGGTTACAACACTTCTTGGACTATTAACTAGGTCTATTAACAAAGCAAAGTGGTCATGAAGTAGAGTGAGCTGATTGTACTGCATTTCAGCCAAGGTTGATTTCAACAGTTCAAAATATTGTTCAGGTTTTTTTGAAGAATTTCTTCTTAGCTACCAAAAAGAAAACTCTAATATAATAAAAAGAATGATTGGTCTTAAGGGGAGAAAGTTTTTCATAATATTTAACCAAATTTTTCAGGTAATGTAGGTTTTAAACCAGGGATGTAAAGGCAAGAATTTGAGTGGTAAATTCATTTTCCAGTCAAACAATTAATCAGACCATAGCATGTCAGCCAAGAAGGACAATAAAGGGAATAGCAGGTGAGCAATATAATGGTATCATGTCATCATTAGTATTTTTAAGAATATAGGAGAGAGGAGTGAAAGACATACCTACCTCAAATAGTGATCATAGGGCATTGTACAATGTGCTCTACCCCCAAGCAACCTTGAGATATTTCGCCTTCTATGAGCAGAATGCATTGAGGAACTTCCTCATCAGTTGCTACTGCTCTGTTCCCTGATCACAAATACAGTTGACAAACTAGTTAATAAGATACACGTGGATCTCACATATTGGTATAAAATACTTGTGGTTGAGTAATGATTTGTATGTCTACACTGTAACTAGACACCTGTGGCTGGCTCATGCCAGCTGACTTTGGCTCACGGGGATCTGGCTGCAGGGCTGTTCCATTGTTGTGTAGACTTCCAGGCTAGGGCTGGAGCCTAGACTCTAGGACCCTGAAAGGAGGGAGGGTCCCAGATCCCAGTGTCCAGCCTCAGTCCAGAAGTCTACACAGCAATATCACAGCCCCAGAGCCTGATCCCTGTGGCCCCAGCTGGCTGGCATGGGTCAGCCGTGGGTATCTAGTTGCTGTGTAGACATACCTTTAGAGTCTGACCAACCCTGTTATAGTTAAAACTAGTAAATACAAGATGAGCTGTGATAGTGGTTTAGCTAAAGCGAGAATAAATAGTTTCTAAGATTCAAATTGCCTGACTAGCATTCTACTGACTAGCACTGAGTTCCTGTTTTAAAAAAACAAAACAAAAAACAAAAAAAACTTCCTGGTGGAATTTTAAGAGGCTAGCAGAGTAGGAAGTGATGAGCATTGCTTAAAGTTCAGTGTATGGTCTTGCCAAAGCCTGGAATAGATTCCTACATAAAAGCAAGAACTGACACCTGAAACCTGACAAATGTGGTGCTTTGTCCATAGTATGTACAAGCAAACAACATGCTTTTTTTCTGCTCTCAAGTTCCACCTGCTAAAACTGTTCCAATCTCAAATCTTATTGACACTACATACAAGGGGCCTATTCACTGCAGTGTTACTTCATTGAAATACCATTTTAACTCTATTGAAATAAAATAGAAATAATGCAGTGAATCAGGACTACGAGGTTTGGAATCTGACCAATTCCATCCCCAGCTGACTGAATCCAACATCGATATTTCCATAAATAACTAAATGTTTCTTGGACATGAGTTACTGAGCATCCAACTCCTAACATAGGGGATGATTTGCTTTTTATTAAGGAAATCGTGTCACGTACATACATTTAATTCAGTAACTTGTTACTCAATTGTACATAATGAAACATAAAAACATAACATCAAAACAATAGGCAATTTTTTATTTGTGTCCTGGTTTTTGAGTTCACATTTCAATGCTTTTCTCCATGACCATGAAGGAGAAAAGCTTTTGTTATGATTCTCATGTAATCATAGAACTCTATGATCTGGTGCTTTAAGAAAAATACCAAATATTGTATGTCTTGTGATAAAATTGAAATAGTTGTGAATACTGAAGCACACATTTCTAAATAAACATATTGGTATGGAAACACCCTCCTTTCATATAGTGATTGGAAAATCTAAATTAAGAAAATAAGCTTTTAAAGGTTGTTAGTGTTTGGGGCAGCAAGTGAATATTGATACCAAGGATATAATATTTAAGATGTATTTAAATCTTAAACTGAGATTTAAGTTAAATCTACAGCTAAGATTTAAACTTGCTGAACTTTAATATGGCAAAGTGAGGCTGAGAAGTGAATGGTTTGTCCTATGCTGTGTGTGATAAATTTATGTAGATTGTACTAAATCACATCATCCCACTGATATTTTATTCAGCATATACATCTAGAAAGGGTTGTCAGGTCTGGTCATAAATGTTGGCTGGATCTCATAAAAGTAATTTTTAGGCCATATCTTTGGGCAACTCTTACACACTCCTGAATTTTCTGTGGACCAGTCTGATCCCAAGAAGCAACTTAAAGTAACCTCAGATCCTCTCTGAATTGCACCATCTGGTAATGGGTTCCAAAGGCCATTACGCAGCCAAGGGTTACCCTAATATTGTGACTCCTTAGCCAGGTCTCCAATTGCTGGCAACATCACTAAGCCACGGGAACTTGGAAAGGGTGACAGAGGATCCTTTTGCCAGGGGAAACCCTCAGTTATGCTGGATTTAAGGCTGCCTTGTGCCACTGGAGCAGCATAAATAAGCCCTAGTGAGCATGAAGATTTGCACAATTATTTAGTAGGAGCTTACTCTTGAAAGATCAGTTAGCATACTCTCCCATAGCAAAAGCATCAGGAACATTTGGAACATTTCCAACATATATTTGAATCAAGGAGACTCATTCTAAGTAAATCCAGTGGATGATTTTAAACTAAATCACTCTGACGCTGAGCCTATAGCACAGTCTCAGTTGGTCCGCTGAGACACTGGGGGTGCTACTGCCTCGCTGAAAGGCCTTGGTCACCTCTCTCTCGACATGGAATTACCAGAGAGAGGTGTGCTGTCGCAGTTGGCATGACACAGGAGTAGCAGCAAGAGTCTGTGATGCACCCCTCAGGCAGGGGAGTGCCCACAATAGTCCTTAAACTTTCAGCGTTCTGCCATTTGAGGCGGGGTGGCAGGGGTAGGGGAACACAGGCCCACCCAACTCCATTGTGTTCCAGCCCAGGGCCCTGACCGTGGCAGAAAGGTATGGGGGGTCCTGCCACTGGGTCAGCAGGGATCCATCTGCAACAAGCTGATCACACACTAACTCACCGCACTGTCCAATTCCACCCCAAGCTACTTCCTACCCAGTCTCTCGAGTGGGTCCCTCTGGTTCCTCCAATGTCAGGGTATTCAGCTGCTGGTAGCCCCGGTTGCTCCAGCTCACCCTCAGGGTTGAGCTCACTCGGGTCGCTGCCTGACTCCTGCAGTTCCTTGGGAACTCTGCATCTGACACTTCTGGTAACCCAAGTTCTTCCTCTGGGTCAGGTTTCCCCTGGTCCAGGGCATCCCCTGGTTCAACAGCAGGGTCTACAGGGAGCAGCCAGCAGCCTGTGTCTGTCTCCCTGCCTGGAGCTGCCCTCATTGGGCTAAAGGCCCTGCCTTTTGTACTTCCCATTCCACTCTTCCACTTCCAGGGGGTGGAGTAAAGTTGGTCTGGCTCTGTCCACTCATCCTGAGAGTGGCTCATCACTCTCTGTTTCAGAGGGAGACCATACCGGCTCCCTACACACCCCACCTATCGAACTCAGCTCCCGGTTCTCAGAGTGGTGTCCTCACCCTTCCCTGAGCAGGATAGAAAGTCCTCATTGGTGTTGCCCCAACCCACCCAAAGGTGAAGGTGTAGAGTTGTAGAGCGAGATACTACCGTATAAGCCCGGCATTCGTTTCCTTTATCTTATTGAGCCCCTTCAGGGGTACATAGTCTGTAACCAGTAAAATGGGGGGCCCTGAGGATGTAATAGCAGCAGGCATCGACTGCCCACTTAACTGTGGAGGGCCTCTTTCTCAAAGATGGAGTAATTCCTTTTTTTGGGGAACAGCTTCCGACTGAGATGAAACAATAGTGTGTTCCACTCCATCCACCTCCTTGAGAGGACCGCCCCAAGCCCCACTCCTGAGGCATCGGTCTGGATGATGATGAAAGTCATGGCTGAAGAGTACTGGCTCGCTACATAGCCGTTCCTTGATGGTTTGGAAGGCTGCGTTGCATTCATCGGACCAGCAAACTCTATGGGGGCTGTCTTTGGTCAGAAGCTCCCTCAGGGGGGTGGTAATGGTCGAAGTGGGGTATGAACCGCCAGTAACATCCAGCCATGCCCAAGAATTGATGTACCTGCCTCTTCGTGGTCAGCGCCTGGTATTCCTGGAGTGCTTGGATTTTCCCGATGTGGGGTTTTACCTGTTCTTGACTGAAGGTGTACCTCAGGTAAGTAAGTGGTCTCCTGTCACCCAATCCAGCACTTTTTAGGATTTGCTGCAAGCCCAGCTGCACAGAGGTCCCAGAGGACCTGGAGCCGCCACCTGGTTGAGATGTTTTTCCCAGCGACCACCATAGATGACCACATCGTCCAACTTGGCAGTGGTGTATTTGGTGTGCAGTTGTAAAATCTGATCCATCAAGTGCTGGAAGAACCAGTTGAGGAGCTCAACAATGTGGGGCATAGGATAGATGTCGAACTTCAAAATGGTTTTTACTCTCCTGAAGTCAGTGCAGAACCCTTGGCTCCCATCCAGCTTTGGGATGAGAACAATGGGGCTCCGCCATTCGCCCTGGGAGCACTCAATAATACCCAGCTATAACATTGCCTGGAGTTCCTCCTCTGCGGCCTTCTGCATCTGCCTGGGCAAGGACTGGGTCTCCTCTTGGACCACACCCCAGGTTCATTCTGGATCACATGGTAGGCGAGGGCAGTCCGACTGGGTTTTGTGATGAACGTCTTGGGGAACGCGCTCGCTAGGCAGTGGGCTTGCTCCCACTGCCCGACCATAAGAGTCTCCACTAGCTGGGGCGTGCCATCGTTGGACTTCTCTGGAGGTTGAGGCCCCAAGTCCGGCTTGGGGGGGCATGGGGCAATGAATAGCCCTTCCTGTTCCTGCCAGGGCTTTAAGAGATTCACATGATAGATCTGTTCTTTCTTCTGGCAATTGAGTTGCCTGATTTTTGTATGTGACTGGTCCAATCTAGCGAAGGACCTCATATTGGGCCCTGCCAGCTGCCAAAAGTTTCGATTCCTCAGAGGGAAGCAGTAGGAAGACTTAGTCATCAGGTGCAAAGGATCAGGTCTGAGCGCCCTGATTGTAGTTTTGCTCCTGGGCTCCTTGTGCTGTGTTTAAGTTCTCCTTCACAAATTTGACCATCCATGCCAGACGTCCCTGCAGCTGTTAGACATATTGTAGGAGTCTCTGCACTGTGGAAGGGGTGTGTTCCCAGGCTTCTTTCAAGAGGTCCAACATCCTGCGAGATTGCCACCCATAAAGGAGCTCAAACACAGAGAACTTTGTGGATGACTGGGGGACCTCTCAGATGGCCAGCAGTAAAGGAGGGAGCAGCTGGTCCCCCTGGTGGAGGTCCTCAGTGGGGAAGCCTTGCAACATTCCATTCAGGGTCTGGTTAAAGCATTCCACCAACCCATCAGTTTGGATATGGTAGACCGAGGTCTGCAGTTTCTTGATCCCTAGAAGGGCACATACCTGGTGCAACAGCTTAGATATGAAGTTGGCCCCTTGATCAGCAAGTATCTCCTGAGGGAAGTCCCCAGGTTGAAGATATTCATGAGTTCCGCAGCAATAGTGCAGGCAATGATACTACTTAAGAGGATGACCTTGGGAAAGTGGGTGGCATAGTCCATCAGGGTGGTGATGTATTGATGGCCTGCCTTGCTTTTTGGAAAGGGCCCCACCTGGTCCATTGCAACCCACTCAAAGGGTACATCGATGACAGGCAAAGGGACCAAAGAAGCCTTCCATGCCCCAGCCGGCGCTGTGTGTTGGCACTCTTGGCATAACATATAGTAACCGTTCACCTCCCGGTGGACCCTGGGCCAGAAGAACCAGGCAAGGACCCTAGATGCAGTTTTCTCCTGCTCTAAATGGCTGGGATATCATGTGTGAGTTTCAGGACAGCCCGTCGATGAGCGCGGGAAACCACAAGTTGGGTCTGGACTTCTTCGGTCTGGGGGTTTCGGTCAATGCAGTAGAACCGATCATGTTTCTATGCCTATGCCATTGGGCCTCACGTTGGGCCTCAACAACTTCTCGATCCACCCGGGCCAGCTGCTCATAGGCAAACCACAGTGTAGGATCTTCCCTTTGGTCTAGACTAAAGTCTGCAAGGCCAGGAGTGGGGCTAGTGCACTCTGTGTGGTCCCAATCAGGTGTGGGAACTGGGGCAGCTCCGGGGTTAGACATGTATGGAGCTACCTCTGTCTCAGGTGGAATTACCTCAAACGCCTCTTCTGTTGGTAGGGATCGGACTACCTCAATGAAGTCCGGCCAGTCATGACTTCGAATAACCAGGTAGGCCAAGGGGGACGCCAGCGCCACGGTCATTAACTGGGTTGCCCCATTTACCAGGAGAGGGACCCGAGCTGTGGAGTACGATTTCATGTTTCCATGGATGCACTGGATCTGGACCTCCCCAGTCTCACTGCAGATGTCCGTACTCGCCTCTCTGAAAGAAAGGTCCTACCTCTGGGTGGGACCCTGGGGTTGGCTAGGGCCTGATACCTGGATCAAGCACCCAGATGCAGTGCAAGGTGCAGGCTCTAGGTGTCAGGGAAGATAGATCCCGCCATCTTCCGGTCGCTGGGTATGGGATGGCCCATGAGGTTTGGGAGTGGGCCTCTTTTCAGGGGCCCACTGGGTGTGCTGGGTCTGGGGGATGGGGGGTCCGCAGTTAGGAAGTCCTCCATAAGTGTGATGGTTGTGTTCAGGGTGGGGAGCCAGTGCCGCAAAACCCACACCCTTCCCTAGTTCGGGAGGATTTGTACAAATTGGTAGAGGATGACCTGTTCAGTCATCTCAGCCACTGTCCAGTGCTCGGGCTGTAGCCTTCAACAACAGCTGTTCTTTAATTCCAGGGCCATGGCCTGGGGTCGGGCGCCCAGCAGGTAAATCTTCCCCTGAAACCATTTCTGAAATGTCTCCAGGGTGATTGTCCAAGGCATCCAGAATCTTGGCTTTCACCCTCATCATCTGGAAGTCCCCAGTAAGCCCTCTGAATGGGCCCCATCTGATAGGAGGCGAGGAGGGTCACCGATTGGTCAGGTGCCCAGGCAGCCACTGAAGCAACCCACTCAAAGGTCACTAGACAGGCTTCTGAGTTGTCCTCAAGCTCCATCTTGGCCAGGCAGATCGGTGTGGCTGGGGCGGGGAGGTTGGCTGCTCCCTCAGGATGAGCCCCACATGGGCCAGGCCACAGGACTGCAAGTTGCTGGAAGCATTGTAGTTGTTTGCAATGCCGGTCCCTCAAGGTCTGAAGCAACTGCTGCTGTTGAGCACCCAGCTGTTGTACTAGCTGTTGCTGCTGCTGTTGCTGGCTTTTGGCCAGGAACTTGAGAAGTTTATCCATCTCCATGCTTCAATTAGGGGAGCTTCAGAGGCCATCTCGTTACAGTCCCTTAGTGCTGGGATAGCGTCAGCTGCCTGTATTCTCCACCATATGTATCATGGTCTCAGCTGGTCCACGGAGCTGCTGGCAGTGGTGGGGAGCTACTGCCTTGCCGAAATACCCTGGTCATCCCTCTCACTCGACAGGAAATTAGCAGAGGGAAGTGTGCTGTTGCAGTTGGTGAGACATAGGAGAACCTGAAAGAGTCTGTGACGCGCCCCTCAGGCAAGGGAGCACTGGCAAGAGTCTGTGACGTGTCTCTCAGGCACAGGAGCACCTTTAAGAGACAATTGCACACCCATCAGGCAGGGGAGTGCCGGCAAGAGTCCTTAGCACTTTATGGGGGTTCTGCCACCCCAAAGGGTAGGGGAATGCAGGCCCGCCCATCTCCCTCATGTTAAAGCCCAGGGCCCTGACAGTGGTGGGGATCTGTCACCTCATCATACTGTCCAGTTCCGCCCTGAGCTACTTCCTACCCAGTCTCTTAAGTGGATCCCTCTGGTTCATAAAATCATAGAATATCAGGGTTGAAAGGGACCTCAAGAGGTCATCTAGTCCAACTCCCTGCCCAAAGCAGGGCCGATCCCAAACTAAAACATCCCAGCCAGGGCTTTGTCAAGACTGACCTTAAAAACATCTAAGGAAGGAGATTCCACAACCTCCATAGTTTACCCATTCCAGTGCTTCACCACCCTCGAGTGAAAAAGTTTTTCTTAATATCCAACCTAAACCTCCCCCACTGCAACTTGAGACCATTACTCCTTGTTTGTCATCTGGTACCACAGAGAACATTCTAGATCTATTCTCTTTGGAACCCCCCTTTCAAGTAGTTGAAAGCAGCTATCAAATCCCCACCCTTGTTCTTCTCTTCTATAGACTAAACAATCCCAGTTCTCTCAGCCTTTCCTTATAAGTCTTGTTCTCCAGTCCCCTATTCATTTTTGTTCCCCTCTGCTGGAATCTTTTTCCATTTTTCCATATCCTTCTTGTAGTGTGAGCCCCAAAACTGGACACGGTACTCCAGATGAGGCCTCACCAATGTCAAATAGAGGGGAATGATCACATCCCTCAATCTTCTGGCAATGTCCCTACTTATACAGCCCAAAATGCCATTAGCCTTCTTGGCAACAAAGGCACACTGTCAACTCATATCCAGCTTCTTGTCCACTGTAACCCCTAAGTCCTTTTCTGCATTGCTGCCTAGCTATTGGGTCCCTAGTCTGTAGCAGTGCATGGGATCCTTCTGTCCTAAGTGCAGGACTCTGCACTTGTCCTTGTTGAACTTCATCAGATTTCTTTTGGCCCAATCCTCTAATTTGTCTAGGCCCCTCTGTATCCTATCCCTATCCTCCAGCATATCTACCACTCCTCTCAGTTTAGTGTCATCTGCAAACTTGCTGAGGGTGCAGTCCACACCATCCTCTAGATCATTAATGTAGATATTGAACAAAACCGGCGCCAGGACCAACTCTTGGGGCACTCCGCTTGATACCAGCTGCTAACTAGACATGGAGTCATTGATATCTACCCACTGAGCCCGAAGATCTAGCCAGCTTTCTATCCACCTTACAGTTCATTCAAGCAGCCCATACTTCTTTAACTTCCTGGCAAGAAAACTGTGGGAGACCGTATCAAAAGCTTTGCTAAAGTCAAGGAATAACACGTCCACTGCTTTCCCCTCATCCACAGAGCCTGTTATCGCGTCATAGAAGGCAATTAGGTTAGTCAGGCATTACTTGCCCTTGGTGAATCCATACTGACTATCCCTGATCACTTTCCTCTCCTCTAAGTGCTTCAGAATTGATTCCTTGAGGACCTGATGATTTTTCCAGGGACTGAGGTGAAGCTGATTAGCCCGTAGTTCCCTGGATCCTCCTCCTTCCCTTTTTTAAAGATGGGCACTACATTAGCCTTTTTCCAGTCATCCGGGACCTCCCTGGATCATCATGACTTCTCAAAGATAAAAGCCAATAGCTCTGCCATTACATCCGCCAACTCCTTTACCACCCTCATGAGAACATAAGAATGGACGTACTGTGTCAGACCAAAGGTCATCTAGCCCAGTATCCTGTCTACCGACAGTGGACAATGCCAGGAGCCCCAGAGGGAGTGAACCTAACTGGTAATAAGTGATCTCTCTCCTGCCATCCATCTTCACCCTCTGACAAGCAGAGGCTAGGGACACCATTCCTTAACCATCCTGGCTAATATCCATTAACAAACTTAACCTCCATGAATTTATCCATTCTCTATCAAATGCTGTTATAGTCCTAGCCTTCACAGCCTCCTCAGGCAAGGAGTTCCACAAGTTGGCTGTGCGCTGTGTGAAGAAGAACTTCCTTTTATTTGTTTTAAACTTGCTGCCCATTAATTTCATTTGGTGGCCCCTAGTTCTTGTATTATGGGAACAAGTAAATAACTTTTATTTATCTACTTTTTCCACATCACTCATGATTTTATATACCTCTATCATATCCCCCCTTAGTCTCCTCTGTTCCAAGCTGAAAAGTCCTAACCTCTTTAATCTCTCCTCATATGGGACCCGTTCCAAACCCTTAATCCTTTCAGTTGCCCTTTGCTGAACCTTTTCCAGTGCCAGTATATCTTTTTTGACATGAGGAGACCACATCTGTACGCAGTATTCAAGATGTGGGCGTACCATCGCTTTATATAAGGGCAATAATATATTCTCCATCTTATTGTCTATCCCGTTTTAATAATTCCTAACATCCTGTTTGGTTTTTTGACTGCCTCAGCACACTGTGTGGTCGTCTTCAGAGAACTATCCACGATAACTCCAAGATCTTTTTCCTGATTCTTTGTAGCTAACTTAGCCCCCCATTGTATTGTATGTATAGTTGGGGTTATTTCTTCCAATGTGCTTTACTTTACATATATCCACATTAAATTTAATTTGCTATTTTATTGCCCAATCACTTAGTTGTCGTGGAAAATGACCACCACCGTATTGAGTTGATCAGACAGCCTGAGGCTCCTTTATTGATTAATCAGAGAATACATGCATACGCACGGAGAGACGACAAGTCCCCTAGCAAGGGGTAAGTCGCTCTGCCTTACAGCAGTGATACCTGTGCTTTTAAAGTTTAAAACCGCAAATTATCATATGAGCTTATACATCCGTCATTACCTTATTTGGCTAATACATGACATCTTCTGAACATCTGCTAAAAACAATTGCTATTAATATTTCTATATATCATAAGAAAGCTAAATAGCTAGCCTGTTCTTTTTACTTCCTCATGGAAAGTTTTGTAAGTGTTAGGTCATTGACACCTGGTGTTTTTCTCCTACTTGCGGTTAAGCTATTACGCGTTATTTAAGCCTTTTTGAAGAACTTGTACCCAAAAATACCTATTGGTGTACCTTTGGTCAAATGATCAGGAGTTATACTTTATGCATAAGCAACTTAATGAACTATAATAATGAACTATAATAAACTAGAAGCTGTAAGTACATTTTGGAAGTGTTGGGCTGGTTACTTCCTCTTTTTAGCAGCATTATTCATAGTTTGTATAATAAAATCAGAATGTTAGCCTCAGGCGTGTTAGTAATAATTATTTTCTTATTTTCTATATGTTAGTATACTATATGTTAGTATGATTGAGGCCTATGGTCTTGATGTAATTATTAGCTTAATCAAGGCCTGGCTCCAGGGCCTGGGGTTCATTTTCTTTATCATAGTTTTGTGAGATCTTTTTGAAGTTCTTCACAGTGTGCTTTGGTCTTAACTATCTTGAGCAGTTTAGTATCATCTGCAAACTTTGCCACCTCACTTCTTACCCCTTTCTCCAGATCATTGATGAATAAATTGCATAGGATTGGCCTAGGACTGAGCCTTGGGGGACACCACTTGTTACCCCTCTCCATTCTGAGAATTTACCATTTATTCCTACCTTTGTTTCCTGTCTTTTAATCAGTTCTCAGTCCGTGAAAGGACCTTCCCTTTTATCCCATGACAACTTAATTTATGTAAGAGCCTTTGGTGAGGGACCTTGTCAAAGGCTTTCTGGAAATCTAAGTATACTATGTCCACTGGATCCCCCTTGTCCACATGTTTGTTGACCCCTTCAAAGAATTCTAATAGATTAGTAAGAGATGATTACCCTTTGGAGAAACCATGTTTGACTTTTGTCTAACAATTTAAGTTCTTCTATGTGTCTGACAATTTTATTCTTTACTATTGTTGAGGGATGTTAAATGTTATTATATTATGGTCACTATTTCCAAGTGGTCCCATTATAGTTACCTCTTGGACCAGTTCCCGTGCTCCACTCAGGACTAAATCGAGAGTTGCCTCTCCCCTTGCGGGTTCCCATACCAGCTACTCCAAGAAGCAGTCATTTAAAGTATTGAGAAATTTTGTCTTTGCATTTCGTCCTGAGGCAACATGTTCCCAGTCAATATGGGGATAATTGAAATCCCCCACTATTATTGAGTTCTTAATTTTGATAGCCTCTCTAATTTCCCTTTGCATTTCATCATCACTATCACTATCCTGGTCAGGTGGTCATTAATAGATCCCTAATGTTATATTCTTATTAGAGCATGAAATTACTATCCTTAGAGATTCTGTGGAACATGTGGATTCACTTAAGATTTTTACTTCATTTGATTCTACGTTTTCTTTCACATATAATGCCATTCCCACCCCCCTCCCCCCGCATGACTTGTTCTGTCCTTCCAATATATTTTGTACCCCGGAATGATTGTGTCCCATTGATTGTCCTCAGTCCACCAGGTTTCTGTGATGCCTATTATATCAATATTCTCCTTTATCACAAGGCACTCTAGTTCATCCATCTTATTATTTAGACTTCTAGCATTTGTGTACAAGCGCTTTAAAAACTTGTCACTATTTATTTGTCTGTCCTTTTCGGCTGTGTCCAAGTCTTTATCTGAATGTTTCTCATTTGATCTGGCCCTTACATTATCCTCTTCCATCCTCTGCTCCTGACCATAACCTAGAGAATCTCTATCAATAGACTCTTCTCTAAGAGAAGTCTCTGTCCAATCCACGTGCTCCTCTGCAGCAGTCGGTTTTCCCCCATCTCTTAGTTTAAAAACAGCTCTGCAACCTTTTTAATGTTAAGTGCCAGCAGTCTGGTTCCACTTTGGTTTAGGTGGATCCCATCTCTCCTGTATAGGCTCCCCTCATCTCAAAAGTATCCCCAGTTCCTAATGAATCTAAACCTCTCCTCTCTACACCATTGTCTCTTCCACGCATTGAGACTGAAGCTCTACCTGACCCTGCGCATGGAACTGGGAGCATTTCTGAGAATGCCACCATAAAGGTCCTGGATTTCAGTCTCTTCCCTAGGAGCCTAAATTTGGCCTCCAGGATGTCTCTCCTACCCTTCCCTATGTCATTGGTACCTACATGTACCACAACCACCAGTTCCTCCTCAGCACTATACATAAGTCTATTCAGATGTCTTGAGAGATCCTCAACCTTTGCACCGGGCAGTTAAGTCACCATACGGTTCTCCCAGTCAGCACAAACCCAGCTATATTTCTAATGATCGAATCTCCCATTACTAACAGTTGCCTTTTCCTAGTGACTGGAGTTCCCTCCCCCGGCAAGGTAACCTCAGTGCAAGAGGATACCCTAACAGCTGGAAGAAGGATCCTAACTATGAGAAAGTTTCCCTCTGCTCCAGTTGACTGCACTGCTTCCCTGGGCCTTTCATCCTCCTCAGCAGTGCAGGGGCTGTCTGATGGAGGTGGGACAATTCTATAGTGTACCGGAAAGCCTCATCAACATACCTCTCTGTCTCCCTTAGCTCCTCCAGTTCTGCAACCCTGGCCTCCAAAGCCCGTACGTGGTCTCTGAGGGCCAGGAGCTCCTTGCAGCGAATGCAACATACGCCACCCAACCAATGGCCAATTAACAGAGGCTTCTAGCTTTCAAACCTTACTTTGAAGCTCATAGCTTCCAACTACCAGCCACAGCACACGGTTCTTCAAACAACCAAACAGACTGACAAATATAAGCTCAGCACACAGCAAGTAACCCCCAAACACAAACACACACTATAGACAGCCACTTACCCCAATAGTGCTGTATTTGCTCCTCCTTCACCTGGAAAACTCCCTCATGAAATTTCCTTGGATGCAGCACATCTGGCCCATGGACTTGTGCTTGTCCAGTTTTCCTAAATAGACCTGAACCACTTCTTTCTCAACAGAAGGCTGGTCACCTCTTCCTCATACTGTGCTGCCCAGTGCAGTAGTCTAGGGAATGTTCTTGTTTGTTACATTAGCTTTTTCCACATCCTCTGTCACTAGGTTGCCTCCCTTATTCAGTAAAGGGGCCACACTTTCCTTGACTTCCTTCTTGTTGCTAACATACCTGAAGAAACCGTTCTTGTTACTCTTAACATCCCTTGCTAGCTGCAACTCCAAGTGAGATTTGGCCTTCCTGATTTCACTCCTGTATGCCTGTGCAATATTTTTATACTCTTCCCTGATCATTTGTCCAATCTTCCACTTATTTTAAGCTTTTTTGTGTGTTTAAAATCAGCAAGGATTTTACTGTTAAGCCAAACTAGTGGCCTGCCATATTTACTATTATTTCTACACATCGGGATGGCTTGTTCCTGCAACCTCATTAAGGATTCTTTAAAATACAGCCAGCTCCCTTGTACTCCTTTCCCCCTCATGTTATTCTCCAATGGGATCCTGCCCATCAGTTCCCTGAGGAAATCAAAGTCTGCTTTTCTGAAGTCCAGAATCTGTATTCTGCTGCTCTCCTTTCTTCCTTGTGTCAGGATCCTGAACTCGACCATCACAAGGTCACTGTCTTCCAGGTTCCCATCCACTTTTGCTTCCCTTACTAATTCTTCCCTGTTTATATGCAGCAGGTCAAGAGCAGCTTTGCCCCAGTTGGTTCCTCAAGCACTTACACCAGGAAATTGTCCCCTAGACTTTCCAAAAACATCCTGGATTGTCTGGGCACCACTGTATTGCTCTCCCAGCAGATATCAGGGTGATTTAAGTCTCCCATGAGAGCCAGGGCCTGTGATCTAGTAACTTCTGTTAGTTGCCAGAAGAAAGCCTTGTCCACCTCATCCCCCTTGTAGTGGGAGTCTGCTATAGACCACCAGACTCCCACCACGACATTACCCTTGTTGCTCACACTTCCAATTCATTGGGGTATTCAGCCACCAGTAGCCCCAGTAGATCCAGCTCACCCTCGGTGTTGGGCTCACTCGGGCTTGGGTTGCTGCCCAGCTCCTCCAGTTCCTCTGGGTACTCTGCAGCCAGCAGTCCTGGTATCCTGAGTTCTTCCTCTAGGTCAGGTTTTCCCCTGTCCAAGCTGTCCCCTGGTCTAGTAGCAGGGTCCACAGGGAGCAGCCTTTGTCTGTTTCCCTCCCTGGGGCTGCCCACACTGGGCTAAGGGCCCCACCTTTTGTACTTCCTGTTCCACCCCTCCCCTTCTAGGAGGTGGATTAATCTCGGCCTGGCTCCACCCACTCAGGCTGAGAGAATGGCTCATCACCCTCTGGTTTGGTGGGAGATCACAGTGGCTCCCTACAGAGCCAATGAGTCATCACAAATCCCTATATATATCTATATATTTATAACGCTGTGTAAATGCAAAGTATAGTCTGCAAAGTACATGCTATATCCCTTGTGATAATAGCAAAGTCAGGGTTTGTGTTTTCTTTAATCTTTATTGTACCTCTTCTTACTATAGAAAGCTCTCAAATGGATTGAGCAAATTTATTAAACCAATATATATCTATATCCTTGTAAATCTGTGCATTTATTGTTTGTTTCAAAATATCTATACATGCTTGTAATATATTTAGTAGTCAGTGGGAGTTAAGTGGGAAAGCTCCCATCATCCACTTGTGTAAACTATTCAAGATGTCAAAAATATAGCTATAAAGAAAGCAGGGAATGGCACTTTAAAATAACAAAGTAACCACAGACATTATTATCTTCCATTGTCAACATACTTAGGTCATGGAGAAGTAAGCTTCAGTTGTATGTGTTGTGTATTATATGTGTGCCTTAATTCATATGCTGCAAAATAGTCATATAACTGGAGGATATTGACCGTGTTCCAGAAATTAGTGGTATGCATTGGGGAGATGGTGTATTTTCTAGTGCTTTGTCCATTTTTAAATAACTCAAGCAAAAGCACTTCACCATTTTTCTAGCCTAATAAATATCGCTAGTAGGATGCATTTCTTGTTGCTTAACCTAAATATTTCCATAATTTCATCCCATCACATCAAATGTATCCCCTTTGTATCATCCTAAAGAGTATAACCCTTCACATTTTCTGGTGTGTGTACACACATTCCAAACATGTACTTGGTTATCCTTGTCTCCTTAGTCATGATTAGGCCAACATTTACTTCTTTTAAGCTTTGTTCACAAATAACTTCACCAACCCTTAAATGTTACTCTAGCACAAATTGAGAGAACTTAAATATCTCTTTCAGGTCACTGTCGCATATTGGAAATTTTTATCATGATTGCTTTCCCTGTGTCCCAGGATACATTAGATAAGCTGGTATTTGTCCAATTTAATTGTTTTTATTTTCTGGCATTATATAATTTGTCTGGATTCCTTTGTATTAGGGCAGGAAGGATGATCTAGTGATTAAAGCAGAGGGTTGGGGAATAGAAAAGTTGTATTCTACCACCGGCTTGTTCATGATTTTGGCTAAGTCATTTAGACAGCCATTTAACTGAACTTTGTGTGTCACAATCTCTCCATATATAAAATGGAGATAATACTAACCTCATCTACTGGCATCTTTTGGCCCTTAATGTTTGTAATGTATTTTGTGGGGTGGAAGATGTTGTAGAAGTACAAAGTATTATTCGGGCTTAGTTGTCCTCACTGGTGTGACTTACAAATTTTGACTGGAGCCTGAGCACAGGACACCTAACTCCTTCATCCTCCTTTCAAAATATCCCTATAATGGTGATTATCTGCTTTCAAATAATAATTGGCTGATTAAAAAACACAGAGTAAGATGTTTCAACAGCTCCCGAAATGTCTAGTGTAGTATTTTCACAACTTTCCAAGCACTCACAGTACATTGTTATGTTTCCTTACACTATTTTGAAATTTCAGAATACAATTACACTGTGATATGGCAATAACTTTTTTCAACCGCTGCAGTAAATGGCTGTTAATAAGGTCAAATATGTAGTAGATAGGCCATTGATGGATGAAATGCAAAAAGTTTGCAAATTTGGTTCATTTTGGTTACTTATGATGTCTGAAAAATCTAAACTTTTGGGGTCTCCCTGCATTCAGTACAGCTGGAAAGGCCTGCAAACAACTACAGGTCTGTGATATGGGAGGATGTAGGCCAGCCTCCTCAGCTGTCTCCCTCTAACTTCTCATCAATCTCAGTCTGATCCCAACTGCACCCCCTCCCCCTCCCTCTTGTCCTTACAATGACAAGAAGAGTTTAATACTTTTCCTTTCCACAAGAGCACAGCGCTAATGGCCTTGTTTAGAGGACTTGGGGCTGTACTGTGCTTCGCCTCAGGATTGCTGTATGTGCAGTGTGAGGAATGAAGGTCAACAAAAAATTAACCTCCCATTAATATTTGGGCAGGATGCTAAGAGAAAGGAAGCAGAGATGTGTGCAAAAATTACAGCAGAGCGCTGGGAATAGCAAGTAATAGAGGGAAGCAGATCTGAGGTCCTAGAGGAGAAGAAAGGAAAGGGTCAGGGCAGAAGGGTGAGGGAATATGTAATAGCGGGTACAGTTATGTGAGTACCCCATTTTTTGTTTGCCGGTTATTTCAAAAAATTGCAGGAAAAAATTATTTTCCTAGGTTCATAGATTATAAGGCCAGAAGGGACCACCGTGCTCATCTTATCAGCCCTCTTGTATAACACTGGCAATAGAACTTCTCTGAATTAATCCTGTTTGAACTGGAGCACATCTTTTAGAAAACCATCCAATCTTGTTTTAAAAATTGCCAGTGATGGAGAATGCACCATGATCCTTGATAAATTGTTCCATTGGTTAATTACCCTCACTGTTAAAAATTTGTACCCTATTTCCAATCTAAATTTGTCTTGCTTCATCCTGTTACACCTTTGTCTGCTACACTTCAAAGTCAAATTCCTGTTCCCCATGTTGGTATTTATAAACTGATCAAGGCACTCCTTAACCTTGTCTTTGATAAACTAAATCGTTTAAGTTCCTTGAGTCTTTACTTATTCCAATCCTTAAACATTCTTGGGACTCTTCTCTATATCCTGATAATTGCCCTAACTATGATGCTATAGGGTATCCCAGGATTGGTCTCTCTTAACATCTCTAAAAGGAAAGATTCTACTTTGTATGAAATAATTGGATAGCCACAGATGTGTGTGAGAATTACTCGCCGGTCTGGTGGTTAGGGCATGCACCTGAGTAGAGAGACCCAGGGTGCAATTCCCCTGCTCCATGAGTATTTAATTATTTATACACAATGGAACATAGGAGAGATTGAGAGCAATACACTCCAGAATACAAGATAGCCTTATGGTTAGGTGACTTATCAGCAAGACTTGTGTTCAAATCTGTGTTCCAGAGCATTTGAACCTGGTTTCCATCCTGCCCGGGAGGAGCCATAACTACTAGACTAAAACTCACACCACCACCTCCCATTTGTGAACTCAGCCCTAGCCACAAAAACTTGATAAAGATGTAGTACACAGCAGTGGTTGTCATCTTTTATCTATTCTTTCTCTCTCTCCCCCTACCCTCTGCCATCACCCTCACTATAGTGACTAATGTTAAACTTTGCTTACTATTGTTGGAGAAAAACTTAGTTCTCACTTATTTGTTTGGGTACAGCAAAGTCAGATACTTTATTCTGTTTAGCAGCTACAGTAGGGACAGAGTGCACTAGGACATAGAGTCTCCCCTTCCTAGACAGGTCTCTCAACAGGTAAACAATTACAGCTAGTATTTATACTATTGTTACAGACAATAATAAGCAACAGCTGCATTTTGTTTATATATAGGTCATCCTGATATCTTGTTTTTTTCACTTAAGAGACTCCAGTCTACATTTCGTATTATCTACACAAGGTCGAAACAACTTCTCACATGGTTCTTTTCCACTCGCCTCACACAATCCTCACTTCTACAAATCTCGTGTTATTAGGGTTATAGTTAGCCTGACTCTTGCTAAAACTGTCATGCATTGCCATCTCCTACAAATCCCTGTCAGTTCTTTCTCTACTTCCACACTATTGAATATCAATTCAAGTAAAACTAAGCGGTTTCCTGATGCTGTAAGATTTTCTCACGATCATGCCACTGGGACAAGCATAATAGTGAACTGAACTGGCACCAAGTAGTTTCAGTTTTAGACCTTTTATGTAGCAAAGCACAGAAAGCTGTCAGTTCCTGGATCCCAATTTTTACCTGATAGTGAATCATGTGGCTGAACCATCTATCTTTGCTTGAAGGAATTTCTATCACATGTTTGAAGCATCCAACTTCTCGAATAAATAATGTATGAACAGATTTTGAGCAACACACTTAATATTTTAATTAAAAATGATAAACAGCATATCTTCATTCCTATCTGCTGCATTAAGCTGTAAATGAAGAGCCATGTCAAGGCATCCACTGCGACAGAACTGATTGATACCACAGCAAAGCACTGCATATATTATTTTAGATTTTTTTAGTATTTGGCAAAGGAGAATAAAATAGGTTTGGACCATGGAATACAAACTTTCTTCTTCATCCTCCTATCTTCTGTGTTTGCATCGAGGAGGAAGCGACTTTCCATCACCTAATGATAAGTGTGCACTGCTTTTAAGCAAATTATCCTAGCAGTGTTCATGAGGATTTTAGCACTTTGTGTATTGACCTATCACCAAGTTGTTAGCATTGACCTAACCCACAGAGGAGAGAAAAGACAAGGACATTAATTTGATTTAGCTGTCTTTAAAATACCATCTCATGTAACTTGCAATGACAATATCTGAAAATCTGTAATATGTACAATATAACTTCGCTACTGATGCCGCTGAGAAATTAGAAGAAGCTTCTAGTTGGAAACAATTGTACCTGGAATGCACAGCAGTTCTTTTCTGTTCTCCCTTTACTTTGAGTATTTATATGAGAAAATACCTTTGTTGCTTAGATGTTCACTAGATTACGCCTCACTTGATTTTAGTGACATAGTAATCTCTGTGGCAATAATGGGCCAGATTCCCATTAACTTAAATGAAGCTGTGCCAATTGATATCAGCTGAGAATCTGGCCCTATGATACTAGGTGAGGAACAATGGTAGGGTGCAATAAACTTGTAAGAAATCAAAGTCCTGCAAATGTGTCTAGTGATCACAAATAAAGAGAAACACAGAAATTACAACATACATAAGACAGCTACTAGAAAAAAAAAGTTGACCAACATTTTCCATCTGAGATCAATAAGACTGTAACTGTTTGGTGGATGCAGGTTAAACCTTAAGTCCAGTGTCACATTTGCCTTCTAGTAATGCTGTCAATGTCTCATTGTTCATACACATATCTTGCATGTGGTAGAACCAAAGAAATAGATTGTATTGCACTTCTGCACATACCAGTGACCTTCAGACACTGGTTTTTATCATTCTGAAGGAAAGAAAAATATATTGTGCCTTCAGCCTTTTGGTAACCTAACTTAATTAATACATTTTTCTGACGGTCTTCCTTTCAGGTGTCTTAGATCAGTCTTTGTAATCTTTGAGCTCTTTCTACAGTCCATTATGACCACCAGGAACTTCAGCATATATCATTACTTATCAAGAATTTTGTTTAGACTGAAAGCAGCCCATGAAAAAGAAACAGAATTCCTTGAGATTTGTAGTATTTAAATATTAAATTCACAATAATCGGCTACTTTCCAAAATATCTGGAACAACATTTTTAAGCTCATAAATTTAAACCAAAATCTTTATTACTTAGTATTCCCCATTTATTTATTTAGGAAGTTTTCATAGGTTTACAAATGAATAGTCATTACAACAGTAAGCTTTAAAACATATAGTAATATAATCATCAGATCTCTGTATTGAATATGATATTACCATAGTACACAGCATTTTGTACCACACATGATATGCTGAACTACAAACTCAGTTTGTGAAATGAAAAGAGAAATTTTATTAAAGTGTCCCTTCTTTGTTAAGGCTTTTTGATCATATTATACTTGAAAAATTAGCATAAAGACTTTTTGACAAAATAATTACTTTTTTTTATTTAAATCATCTTGAGGGGCATTCAGGCAATGTCTGCATTATGAGCTGGAGTGGAATCCCCAGCTTATGCACACAGTGTAGCCACAGTAGAACTGGTAGAGGCAGTGGAGGCATGGCTGGGCTGTGCCAAGTACAACTCTCCGGACACCAGTTGGTATGAACTCGATGTAGCCTCTGCTGCCTGTGCTACCATGGCTATTTATGCTTGTGCTAGCTCAATGAGAACAAGCACAAGTGTGTATGCAAGCAGGGGAATCATGACCCTCACACCCAGTCATAGCCTCAGTCAAATGTTTACAAACTTGTTGATGTTCTCTTTGAAGAACACAGCAATTTAACAACCTTTATTAGTTACTGTCACTATGAAGATGGTACAAGTTAATGTCTTAGTCCTTTAGTCTTCAAGGGTATGCATTTCAAAAGTGAGTGCAACAGATGTGACTTCAAAAATCTGTTCATATCTAGTACACCCACACCACATCTGCAAGTACAAATGTGTTATATGAGGCCTTTTGGTGAAATCCTTTCTAAATACAGATCAGACATTGACCTGTGTTATACAGGAGGTCAGATTAGATGACGTAGTGGTCCCTCTGGCCTTAAACTCTGAGTCTATTTGATAGAAAGAAATAAATGCTCTGTATGTAATATTTATAAATCCTTAGTTGCTTGTTCTCTGAATAACTTGGGTTGGAAAAGTCTGGGATAATCAACTAACACAGATATGGCTGTCTGAGAAGAACAAAAGACAAGCTCAGATGCAGTATTGAAAAATCATTAAAATGACTAAAATTGGCAATTTCAAGGTAGGATTAAAAAATAGAGTACAGGATTTACGGACCATGAATGTTAGAGATTAGGAGAGAAAATAGTTACCCATCAAATAGGCTTGGTGGGGTTCTGCAGTATCTAAAAGTTAATTGGAGATAGGATTTGAAAGTTAGACAGTGAGAGGAACGTGACTTGGGTTAACAAAGGACAGTATTATATAACTGGAGAGAAGAGATCAGACACAGGGTGGAGTAGGGCACTGAGAAAGCTGGCAACTTTGTCAAATAAACGGAGAGGCTGTAGATAGCCTTCACTTTCTGTAATCCAAAAAATGTTCAGCCTGGCAAGAAAAGCTTTTATGTAGTCTCTAGATTCAAACAAATGTGTCCCATGTGATTTGTATTTGCATTAATTATCTTCTATTTTCTATGATAAATAGATCTTATTTCATCTAAAAATGTTTTATGCACTGCTCCTAGAAATAATTACAGCAAGCAGCTCGCAGAAGAAGAAAAACAAATGTCTATCCTCTAGTCAGAGGCAGAGGAAAGTTGAGGCATCACCTTAATTGTTCAAAGATGAAGCACAAATCCAAGATGTGCAATTGAGCCTCTAGTTTTAGTCCCCTGGGATTAGGGAAAGCACCGGAAGACCAATAGGAAATATGAGGACTGACGTTAGGAATACTGGAATGACTCTCTCAATATATCTTTCTTACTCTTGAACTTTGCAAGTTTTGTCTCATTCCTGGAGGAATGTATGGGTGGGCAGCATTGTCAGCTAGAGATAGCTAACTCCCTTGAAATTTTGGAATAGAAATCTTTTTGATAAGTGGCAATGGATTGCTTTGAGGATGCTTTCACTTCTTTTGTATCCTTGCTTATAGGTAGAGTGATTTATAGATACTGAGCGAAGTTAAAAAGTATAGAGATAATGAACAGGAGAAATGTGCATGTGCTTTCAAAGCTGTATGTAAGAAATGACTATATTCCTGCACATCAAGCCACGAATTAATTTAATTGAAATTCCAAAATATAGCCATATTAATTTTCTTTAAAAAATGTGAATGCCAGTACTGAATGGGAGAAAAAGATTTTCCTAAATGGATATACCAGGTTCAGAGTCCTAGAGGAGGTAGAACATTTTTAAAAATGGCTACCTTTCTAGCAGATGGGTTTTATACGATAATCTTTTGCAGTGCTTTGCACAGTGGGCCCATGGTCTCTATTTTTCTACAGACATCAGTCTGTGATGACTGATGCCCCCCCACACTATATTTTATTTTTATTTATATATATAAATTTATATATATAAATAAAAATAAAATATAGTGTGTAGGGGGGAGCAGGTCTGTAGAAAAATAGAAAAAATGGATACTTTCACCTGTGTACTTAAGAACCTAAACAAATCAGTGGATACCACTGTACCAATGATTAAGGGGCTGGAGCACATGACTTATGAGGAGATGCTGAGGGAACTGGGATTGTTTAGTCTGCAGAAGAGAAGAATGAGGGGAGATTTGATAGCTGCTTTCAACTACCTGAAAGGAGGTTCCAAAGAGAATGGATCTAGACTGTTCTCAGTGATACCAGATGACAGAAAAAGGAGTAATGGTCTCAAGTTGCAGTGGGGGAGGTTTAGGTTGGATATTAAGAAAAACTTTTTCATTAGGAGGGTGGTGAAGCACTGGAATGGGTTACCTAAGGAGGTGGTGGAATCTCCTTCCTTAGAGGTTTTTAAGGTCAGTCTTGACAAAGCCCTGGCTGGGATGATTTAGTTGGGGATTGGTCCTGCTTTGAACAGGGGGTTGGACTAGATGACCTCCTGAGTTCCCTTCCAACCCTGATATTCTATGATCCCTTACCATTTGTAGAAGTCTTTCACCTGAGAGTAATACTTAAGGGGCTAACACCTTAATTACAAAATACAAGGATTATCCAGGCAGTAATACTTTTAGACTTTAAAAGTAATGTGTCTAGAAATAACATGAAACATTGGCTGCCCTTAGTTTTTTTTAAATGCAATGCAGTGGGTTTGGAACTTTGGGATTAGCAAACCTCATGGATGTTTCTACCAACTTAAGAACAGAATTTCACATAGTAGACTCAATATTGAAAGAACATTTCATATATAATCAAAATGGCAACCATTGTTATTCCTATGATGTTTAGCTAATGGATTGCAGCTTTTACAAGTAACCATCAGTTTAGAAACTTGGCGATGATAGACAGTGGACACAAAATCCTTACTTTAATCCTCTTCTTTCCCATTAAAATTATGACCAATGTAGAATATTATGATAGAAAAGTGATTTTATAATGCTTTTGTGAAAATCAATTTTAGTAATATAGAGTTATGCAAAGCCACCTTCTGCTCATCTGAGTAGGAAACTTAAAATTTTTACATAATGAAGAAAAATCATCTACAAACTAACATTTGTAATATAATGACCTCATTTTGTGTAGTCTAGAAGATAACTTCTTAAAATATGAAATATTAACTTTTCATGAAGAAGGGCTTTTTAATAAATTAAGGTATATTACATCTTGTAAAATGTATATTTACTAGTTATTGGTGACATTTAATTTTTCTGTGTAAGTTTGTTTCCTGTGCCCTTCAGCTATTAAATGAAGGACTGCCCTGAGGCTATGCTCAGTTCATGTGGCAGATCTGATTATTTTAATATGATACGGGAAGAATGTGGTTGCTTTATATACCCATTGGCTGTGTTCTTTACATACATCTTAGATGCATTACTTTTTCTGGTCTTGGGGTAGATTAATTGAATTATTAAATATAGTTAAATATGTTTGTACATATAATGTAAGCATTGCAAACAATTTTTCACTATTTAATTTTCAAACAAATTTGCTTCAGCAGAGCTTGTGCTAATTTGTTTGCTTTTCACAAGCATTTGTACAATTCACTTTTCACTAGCACCAAAAGTCACAAGTAGTAAATTTTAATCTCACTCACTTTGATAATCTGGAAAATATACTATATATTTACTTTCTGTAAGCAGTCACAATTGAAAATTTATCATAGGTCATGCTTATGTAATCACAGAATTGAAACATCACATTCAAACTAAATAACCATTTACATTTCAGATTGGAAGGAATAAAAAGATTTCACAAATAACTTAATTTATAATAATGAATAGGAGAAAAACATAATTTCTTCATGCACGCTTTGGGAACAAAGAAATACCAATCAAATTATTAATTTCTAATCATTTACTAGGCTCTAATTACCATGTCACTGAGTAATATGGAGATGCTGAAAAATGTGCCAATACCAATAATACTAAGCATTCCTATAGTTCTTACTCCTGACACCTCTGAATAGATTTATGAGGAGTAGTATGCCCATTAGGAAGATGGAGAAACTGAAACAAAAGATGAAATAACTCGCCCAAAGCCACACAGTGAGTCCGTGTTAAAGCTCCGATTAGAGCTCGGGACCTCCTATCTAGAATTTTTAGCTTCAGTGGATGAACTACTGAATAATTTTCAAATGAAAATAGAATTTTGTTTTTATTTTTGCTCACTGGAACAAAAAAATTAAAAAAAATTGTGTCAAATTGAATGTTTGGGGGTTTTATTAATTTTTTCAGATTTTTTTTTACTTAAAAATAAATAACTACATTTTAAAATGAAATGTTTATAAAATAAAAAGTTGAAAATGTCAAAATGAACAGTTTACTCCTTTTTGAATTTGTTCTCATTTTTTATTAAGCACAAGCTATTCACCAAATTCACAAACAGTTTCTGTTTCCCTCAAAGTGCATTCTTCAGGGATTTTATTATTTGACCAGAAAAAAAAAATCTACCTACTCCCAATCATCTGTAGCTTCCCAGATTTGATATGGACAGTTACCTAGTATGTGTAATATACCATTGTTAGTTTAAGAAATATTCCGAATATTGGCAATCTTATTTAGCTATCAAAGACAGCACCAGGTCCTGGTACCTTTACTCTAATTTAATAGTACTTGGGAGGCAGGGGATAGCTCAGTGGCTTGAGCATTGGCCTGCTAAGCCTAGGGTTGTGAGCTCAATCCTTGAGGCAGCTACTTAAGGATCTGGGGCAAAATTCAGTACTTGGTCCTGCCAGTGAAGGCAGGGGGCTGGACTCAATGGACTTTCAAGGTCCCTTCCAGTTCTAGGAGATTGGTATATCTCCAGTTATTATATTCACAAGTAATCAGACTAGCTTTGATAAGACTACTCAACAAATGACTTCTGTTCAATCAGAGCTCAAATCAATGAGAGTGAGGGTATCAGAATCTGTCCATAAGGCAATGGGCAATTTTTAAAGCATCAGCAATAATGAAGCCTCCTATTGGACTGAGTTAAACAACATTTTTTTGTTATAAACATTGCATGTACTTTTCTAAATAGACACTTATCATATAAGTAGAAAGATTATCATTCAAAAGCATGCAAGTCAAACTATATACTGAAGTTACATCATCTATATTCAGATACAATGATGTTTGAAACACTTTGAAAATCTAGTACTAGATTACTAAGGCTATTAGCATGACTGGATGCCCACACTAGCACCCAAATTATGCTGAACAAAAAGGAGTTCAATATTAAATTATGGCATAGCTCAATTAAAGACACACTTTTCTATTGCAATGTATATTTTAAATTGTCATAAAATGTAACTCCTTTCAGTTAACAATCCTTGGGTATATAATGTGCATGCCATTATACTGCCAGGTGGTGGAGGAGGTGCGTGAAAAGCAGTTGAAGACCAAAAGTCCTGAGTGACAAAAAGTCTGAGCTTTTATTGTTATATGGTTTCAGTGTGAAATTTAGTGATTTTTGTTCAAAGTACATGAAGTTACCCCACTAAAAAAGCAGTTATTTCTTCAAAAGAATATAACACGCAACTTGCATGTAAACACAACAGTGAGACAGTCCATATAAATGTCCATGTGCCCTACTATTACACGTGCAGAGGAAAGGCCAGAAGGATTATTTTACATATGTAGTTCAAAATGAAGAAGTGGGAGGAAAGGAAGAAATTGATACTTTGTTCAAAGCACTTGAAGAATATTGTGCTACTAGGAAAATTTCAGCACAATATAGTCAATACTGAAAAAGAAAATCCCTCCCGCCACCCCCCAAAAAAGTTTGATTGGTTTGTTGTAGACCAGAGAATATTCACCCATTTTGTAAGTACGTATTTTACAGATGGTATAATTTGGATTAGAATTAAAGGTGAATGATGAGATAAGGAGGATAATGATGTGAGCAGAATACAGCTCCTTCAATATTTGACTATATAGAGGGCAACAAACTAAACAATGACAAATGGAAATGCTGATAAAGAACATTTAATTAAATCTATATCTATGCATATAAATGTGTCTGTTAGGCTCTAGAGTGAATGGGAAACACCTGTTTCAAAATACATGTTTGCAGAATTAAAAATACCAGTGTTATTGTACAATGAAGTGCAGCTCTTGCTGTTTTTGCTGGGTTTCCAGGATCTCTAACAAGAGGTCCTGAATTTGCCTCTGTTACTCCTCCTGTTGTTGGCTTGCAGCCATCAGATGTAGAACACTTCTATTCTGGTTATAAGGCTGGATCGCTCTCATGAGGAGGGCCAGTGATATAGCCTCTGGGCACCAGTGTTGAACCAATCCTCTAATGGGAGGGTGGTCTTGGGATCCCACTTTTAGTACCAAGTTGTAAGTGGTTCCATTCACTGCTGTTGCACCCTTTTACATCAGGATGTGACATGGCAGGCCCTCTTTTGCCTCAGTTTACAAGGTGTGCCAGTCAGCCTGTAGAAGGGTAGCTTCTACTGTATACAAAGTTGATGGTGGTTATTTAAACATTTAAAGACCAACTTGCAATGTAGCTGTCTATGTATCTTAAACAATATAAAAGACAGACACTTTTTTACAGCATATTAAGTCAAGATTCTGGTTTAACATGACAGAATACCACCACTATCCCAGTCTCACTTCAGCACTGCTGGCTCCTTGTTGTTCTCTGTAATCTCCTGGCCCCGGTAGGTACTTTGAGGACTAAAAGTCACAGGTAGCCCAGCCTGAGTGAAGTTTCATTAGGCAAAAGACTGTGCTGATACCTCCAGCAGGGGGTCAGCAATGCCTGATAGATGCTATCACATGATCAAAATTGTAATCTCTTCAAAGAATGAAATCAAGATTGTTTGACAAGACTGGTTTTCGTTAAAACCATCTTTCTGGGCATTAATTATATTCCTATACTTTAATTCTTTATTAATTCAATCCTGTATCAGCTTTTCTATTTTGCCCGGATCAATGTCATGCTAACCAGCCTATAGTTACCCAACTCATCCTGCTTGCCTCTTTTGAATATTGGAACAACAATTACACTCTTCTAGTCTCCTGAGATTTCCCTGGTTTTGCAAGGTTTATTAAATATTAATATCGACAAGCCAAGGATCACAACCAACACTTTTAGGAGTCTTGGGAGCAAATTATCTGACTGAAAAGTGTTTATGTGAGAAGTGTAGATGCTGCATAACATCCTCCTTTAGTTGTTAATCAACTGGAAATTCTATCATGGTTCTTTTCAAATGCTTAATAAACTATTTATCAAATGCTTTGGCCTTGATAGCATCATTATTATCCTCAGTTGTACTGTCTCCATCCAGTAATGAGGCTGTTTCATGTAGTACATATAAGATAATATCATGAGGATTCAAATGCATTGATCAGCCTTAACTTCAAGTTAACAAAGCTTTATTTTTAATGTGATTGTATATATGCATTTAGGGAGAGATTCTCCCTTCCACTATGCCACCTGTAAAATGGCATGTAGGAGCTGCAAAATTGTGCAGCTGGTCAGAGGAGAAATCTCTTGGTGCAGGCATTGTTTAGAGCTGTTTACAATTGTTGCCCCTTCAAAAGCCTGGTGTAGGGAATGGGGACAGGAACCAGAGGGTGGTGTGTTGAGATGGGAGGCGGTAGGTCTGTATTGCTATGCACTGTAAGGACTCTGGGTGCTGCTGTCTTAAGAACTGCCATTCTGGGTCAGACCAATGGTCCCTCTAGACCAATATCCTTCCAACAGTGGCTGGTGCCAGATGTTTCAGAGGGAATGATCAGCAAGAGCAATTATCAAGTGATTCATCTCCACTCATCCAGTCCCAGCTTCTGGCAATCAGAGGTTTAGGGAAATCCAAAGAATGGGGTTTCATCCCTGACCATCTTGGCTAATAGCCATTAGTGGCCTATCGTCCATTAATTTATTTACTCCTTTTCTGAACCCATTATATTTTTGGCCTTTACAGCATCACTCAGCAATGAGTTCTACAGGCTGACTGTATACTATGTGAAAAAAGTATTTCCTTATGTTACTTATGCTGCTTATTAATTTCATTGTGTGATGCCTGGTTCTTATGTTATGGGAAGGAGTAATTAGTGCTTCCTTATTCATTTTCTCCACACCATTCGTGATTGTATATGTTTTCATAACTCCCCTCAGTCATTTCTTTTCTCAGATGAACAGTCCCAGTCTTTTTAATCTCTGCTCATATGGAAACTGTTCCATACCCCTATTCATTTTTGTTGCCCTTCTCTGTACTTTTTCCAATATTAATATTTTTTTCGCTTTAGACCAGGGCAGCAGGAGGGGGACCCAAAACTGCAAGCTGTATTCCAGGCGTGGATTTATATAGTGGCATTAGTATATTTTCTATCTTATTCTTTGTACTTTTCATTATAATTCCTAACAGTCAGTCTGCATTTTTGATTGTTGCTGCACTGTGAGCAGATGTTTTCAGAGTACTATCCAAGATCTGTTTCTTAAGTGGGAAACAGCTAATTAATTCTCCATCATTTTGTATGAATAGTTGGGATTATGTTTTTCCAATGTGCATTACTTTGCACTTATCAATATTGAATTTCATCTCCCATTTTTTGTCCAGTCCCTCAGTTTTGTGAGATCCCTCTAACTCTTTTCAGTCAGCTTTGGACTTAACTATTTTGAGTAATTTTGTATCATCTGCAAATTTTGCCACTTCACTGTTTTGCCACTTTTCCAGATTGTCAATGCATCGATTGAGCTGCACTGGGTCCAGTCATCTATAGACAGCCTAGGACAGGCTGCTCTAAATTAGTATAGCTTCTGCTTTGAGTTACTTAAGTTATACTAGGGACTGTCTTGGTCTCCAGAGCAACACAGAATTCTCAATGTACAAACACATCTTTGCCCCACCTCCCACTGAATTATGGGTCAGAGCTTAAGGTCAGAATGGACCACCAGACCATCTAGTCTGATACTCTTTATATTACAGGCCCCCACAGCCATTCACACTGTAAACTCAACTATGAGTTCTGTGCTGTGAGAAATCTTGGGACAATAACTTTTTAAAAGCCACTGGTATAGGCATAGCTTATCAGTTCAAAAGTTGAACCCAAATGATATGATTCAAAACACATGCTGCTGACAAGTCAACAATAATTAACCAACCCATTAGAAACCAGAAGTACAACCAGAAAACCAAAAAGATACATGACAAATCTGAAAAAGTACTCCCAAAGAGTTAGTAAATAGTAGGTGGCTCTGTCTTTTTAAAACTCAGATGGCAAATGAAAACGAGCAACTGTGAATTTCAGCACATGGAAAACACTTTGCAGACTGCATTCATATATAACGTCAGTGGGAGTCCCATACAACTGGAGAAAAGACGGTTGTAGTCAAGTTCTGCAAGGCAGAAGTACTGAGTACTGAATTTTGCCTATTTGATTAAGAGGAAGAATAATTCTCTGACTTACCAGAAAAACAGACTAAATATTTCAGATTTGACAGGAGAAAAAGGCTTTATTTATAATTGTTTTACTTTAATAGTTGTTATAAATTCATGTGAATGAAAGCAACAATGAAAATTGTATGCATACTGAAGAAGAGACAATGAAACAAATGCAACAGCAGTATCTTAAAAGAGCAAAAGTAGTAATTAAGAAGCACAGTAACAGTCTCATTTCAGCAACCAGGGTCACTTTTTCTGTTGGTTTCTGATAAAAATGTACAGATCAGAGCTATGCAAAATGCTCACCGTTTAACACAAAACCATATGAAAAAATCTTTTTTTGGGTGATTCACGACAAATTAATCTCAGAATATATTTTTGGACTGATTAGTGGATCACTTCCCTTATCAAGTAACCCCTTCAGAATCAAGTAAAGTTTGTGAATGCATATCATTTTTATGAGAAGCCAGGACATCTTGATTGAATTTCACCTTGAGATTTTTGGCTCGTTCTGATTTGAAATTTAAAACAAATTTGTCAGTCCATGTGGATCAAGATTAAAGATGTTCACACAACAAACTGTAAGCTTCTGTGTCTTCCAATGATCTAGCAGTGATGTGTATATGTTGGTATATATGACTGCTTATGCAGTGGTCATCATTGCCAAAATAAAATAACTATTCCAAATACTCCACTATGTCTGAACTACTGCAGTTATTCACAGGTCTGTGTACCACTGTGTTGGTAAATAATGACTTTTTAATGGCAACCATTGTAATAATAAAGGGTTATGACAAGCTGTTGAATAAAGATTGTTGGCTGACTCACAAATTGCTTGTTGGGTACTCATGTTTCACATTCCACAGGCTGTATACTCAATATTCTTCAACAGCTTGCTCGCTCATCTAGCAAATCATTTCAATTTAAAAAAAAAAAGTCTTTGTGACAGATTTTCAGTGGGTGATTTCAGATTTATTCCAGCTGAGGATCTGTCCCCTTGTGCTTTATTTTCCAGGTTGCAGTATAAGTCATTAACAGCAGTGCTTGAAGTCTAGTAACATTTTTAATTGGTGTTGATGTTTGTTTTTTTTTTCAATTGTTGGCTTAAAAATTACTTTACCTGACTTAAGCTGTTATTTTGTACAATGGTTTTAGACTGTTTTGAAACCATGGGGTTTGAGTAACTAGTGCCAGTTTATTATTCATTTCGATTATTATGTTGTCTCTATTTTAAGCTCAGAGTTTTGACCATTCTTCTGTAAGAAAGGTGGAATGAACACCTGAGCTCCTCGGTGCTGGCCTAAATGAGAAACACAAGATGTTATCTGGTTTGCTGATGCATATAGAGTTTTCTCGCAATCTACTTAAGTGCAGAAAAGCTACAAGCACTTACAATTAGCCAGGTTCAATTACATTTTTAGGGGGACTCATCCCTCACATAATATTTGGGGTTAAAGCTGGTCTCAGACTTGATAGGGATGCAGCAACCCCAAGAGTATGTTCAGCCTGGTATCCAGCCCTAGCCTATCTTGCTTTCCTCTCTACTAAATGGCACTATTCGAGGTGGTGTGGCACAGAGTTCCCATCAATCCCTGCATGTAAATATCAATATACTGTCACTATTAAAGTAATTAATAAACTATATTAAAACAAAGAGAAATATAAAAATTGTACTAGTATAGAGGTGGAGGAACAGACCTGTCAGAACAAAAGTATCACAGGATTGGCTAGAATTAACCATGCTGAGATAGCAAAATGCCACACTAAACAATGGAAGATTACCCTGAACTATGGCAGATAAACTTTAATTTTTTTTTTAAAGAGGGAATGTCAATTTTAATAGCACCTTACTACTACTTTATCTTTTCAAAATGTGAAAAGTATTTTAAGCAATTAAATTATGCTTTCACGAGTCTAGGTATTTTTTCTCGTTCTTTTTAGAGATGGTCAGGATTTTCTTTTATGGGTAATAGTAATATTTTGATTGTTTGTTTTCAGCTTGAATCAGGATTTAAAAAAAAATCAAGAATATTAAGATTGAAAAATGTTACCAAAATTTCAACTTGGTAATGTCAAAAAAGAAAAATGTCCCTTTCAAAATGAAATATTTTTGTTTTTAAATGTCAATTCAAAATTAAAGTTTGTATTTCCTAACAAAAAATAAAATAAAACTTTCATTTGGATGAAATCACATTTTCTGACAGGAAAATGTTTCAACTGAAAAATTTCTACTTGCTCTATATTTTAAGTGGGTATTGATGAAAATGTTCACAATAATGCATGAAACAATGTGACATATTTACTTTCATATCAAAAACATATACAAATTAGACTTTTTTCAACATAGAAGCCTTCCTTATTCAGTAGACAGCTTCATTATTCATGAGGAAAGGAACCCCCATTTCCTCAAAAACTTAGTATAACTAAGCAAAATTTTATCTACAATGGTTCTATTTCTGAGATATTAATGAAATGTGTAAACCAACCTCCTTCTTCCACTTCTGCATTTTGATTAGTTTTAATATTTTTATTATGAATTTCTCAAACCTCTTCAGTCTATTCCATAGTGATAACTTAGGTACACAGAATGAGTATTATTTTTAAAACTTCTCTATTATATGTATGGAATATGAATGCCTACAAAACTCAGAGGTAGAGTTTTAATATGAATAGACTTTAATATGTAACTTGGTAAATATTTGTCAATGTTTGTATTGTGTCCAATTTACCAATATGTGTAATTTTCACATTTTTGGTCTAAGACCCAAAAACTTACCCCACCCCCCACAAAAAATAAAAAATTTAAAAAAACCTTCAACACAAAGTATTGTGGCATGTCAGGCCACGTCTACACTACAGCATAAAATCGAAATTATTAAAACCAGTTTTATAAAACTGGTTTTATAAAATCGATTTTACGCGTCCACACTAGGGCACATTAATTCGGTGGTGTACGTCCATGGTCCTAGGCTACCATCGATTTCCGGAGCGGTGCACTCTGGGTAGCTCAGTAAAAGAATGAGACCAATAACTTCGATTTCCGTCCACACTAACCCTAAATCAATATAGTAATATCAATTTTAGTGTTACTCCTCTCGTTGGGGAGGAGTACAGAAATCGATTTTAAGAGGCCTTAAAATCGATTTAAAGTGCCTTGTAGTGTGGACGGGTACAGCGTTAAATCGATTTAACGCTGTTTAAATCGATTTAACTCTGTAGTGTGGACCAGGCCTAAGTGACTGGTCACAATAAAATTTTAAAAAGGTGACAGATGTTCAGCACTTCTGAAAACCAGGCCTCTTATTTAAATACATAGGTACCTAAATTTATAACTATTATAACTATTTTTAAAGATTTTTTTTAAAACCTAAAAAAACCCTCTAGTCTGACCTTAGTCTACATCTGTACACATCATAAACGTACCACTAGGTTAAAGGCAATTATCAATCCTTTCTGACAAGGGATCTAGAACTTACATAGCACAGCCTTCATACCCCTCCCCGGTCACTCTGTCATTCAGTTTCATAAACACTAACATCCATCAAATACATTTCTTAAAGTGTGTTGGGGGGGGGGTTGAAACTCACTGGAGGCCACTATTACTCCCTAAATAATGATCAGAAGAGGTATTTTAATTAAAGATGTGTCAAGGTAGATAGCAAAAATGAAAGTACCTGAATCACAAATTAGAATGAAAAACCACAATGGAAAATAATCCACACTATCTGTGGATTATCCACATGGTCTTCCTGTATCTTTTTTGAATTTTCTTTTGCTGATTTAGACGCTGTATCTCTGCTAGCAGAAATTTCTCTCTAGTCTGTGCTATGTACAGCTCATATATTTTTCTAAAACTGGCAGCAGGGAAAAGCAAAGGAGATGGTTCTCTGTTTCTGACAGTGACTGACTGAACTATTGCAGACCACCATCTACTGGTTATTAGAACATCATGGGATGAGCATGGTTCCCAAATGACCAGAATAAACAAAATACTTGCTGCCAGCTATTTTCACTCATGATTGAATATCTACTAATGCACAGGAAGCAAGACACGTACATGGTTATTTGCAGTACATGTCAGTTTGCATTGATTCCATGGATATGAATTTTGCAACAATTGCACATATTTAGTTCAATATTTTTAATGTGAGACCTGAACATACACTTTAAAGAAACTAAGTGAATGCAGTGGTGATGTGTGAAAGTAATGAGCACTGGGTAAATCAGGGATACTCCACACAACAAAACTTTTGGTGGCCTCAGAATGCAGCCACCAACCAACTCTTGCTGATAGCCACTCTGAAAATTATTCCTAAAATACCTTAGGAAAAACAAATAAATATGTACATATACATGTCCAAATCATTGTAATGTATTGTAGAGTTTCTTTTGCAGACTCAATAAAAATAATGTACAGTTGTCTCTATTCTTTACTGGACCTAAATAGAATAAAAACAAATAAGGTGCTTTGCATCTTATCTTTTTTTGTTGTTGTTGTTTCCTTTGCTTATTAGTTGTCCAAAAAAAAAAAAAGACTTGCTACCTAGTAAGTCTGCTGCTGTGAAAAGCAGTACACCTCTACCTCGGTATAATGTGACCCGATATAACATGAATTCAGATATAATGCGGTAAAGTAGTGCTCCGTGGGGGAGGAGCTGCGCACTCTGGTGGATCAAAGCAAGTTCGATATAACACGGTTTCACCTATAATGCAGTAAGATTTTTTGGCTCCGAGGACAGCGTTATATTGGGGTAGAGGTGTATTTGTATGTTAATATCACTTTTCACAGCAGACTTACTAGCTAGCTGGGAGGCTCTGAAAAGTGATACTAACAAACATAAAAATATCAATTTTCACAGCAGACTTATTCAGATCTGGCGAGCGAGGGGACAAATTATTTCCTCAATGTGGGGAGGTGGGTAAGGAGGCAGCAGATGCCAGGGCCGATGATGAGCTTATGGCCTGCACCACATGCCTTCTGGCTGGGGAGCCAGGGCCAGAGCCCGAATCCCCATGACCAGAGCCTGCCGCCCACTACCCCATGGCTGACGCTCAAGCCTAACTGCCCCCAGGAAGGTGCAAAGCTCACTGGCTGCCTGCTTCTCCAGAGTTTGTGGCTCCAGAGGGGGCAGGTCCCAACCCCTGCTGGTGGCCCTGGGGGAGAGTCCATTGTTTATCCCCCTCCTCCTCTCATCTCCCTCCCGGTTACTGCCCAGGAGGCTGTAGCCACAAGAAAATTCCATGGTGGCCACATGCAGCATTTGAGAAACACTGCTCTTGCAAACAGTGCAACTTAAGGGATGGCTTATTTCATGGTTAAGACACTTTAGGGTATGTCTACATTGTACACTGCACATGAGTCTCTGGGACCTGGGCTTGTGGACATGGCGTTTCCAAACCTGTGTTTGAGCATTCACACTGCATAATAAACTTGAGTTTACAATTGTTGGAGCCAGGTTTCACAGCCATGGTGACATGCACACGCTGTACTATGCAGACCTTCTGACTTGGATCTCGCTGGCTATGCATCCTCACTGGAAAATGACACTATCTGGACCTGAGTCACAGAAGAACTTGGCATATGACCCACCCTTCTAGTAGGATCCTAGGACCCATATCCTAAGTGCTTGCTGTCTCAAGTCAAGTTGATTTCTATGTGGATGGAAGGGAGACTTGGGCTCAACCCTGAGTCAAAGTCCAGGCTTAGTGTGCAGTGTAGACTTACCTTTAGAGTTAGATTCAAGGGATTTTGTAACTATTCCCAGATCTGCTTAAGAGACCTTGTGTGATGTTTGTCAAATTATGTATGTCTACGTGTATTTAAGAGTGGTAGCCATGTTAGCCTGTATCAGCAAAAAACAAAGAGGATTCCTTGTGGCACCTTAGAGACTAACAAATGTATTTGGACATAAGCTTTCATGGGCTAGAGCCCACTTCATCAGAAGCATGAAGTGAAAAATACAGAAACAAGTACAAATACATGAAAGGATGGGGGTTGCTTTACCAAGGGTGAGGTCAGTCTAACGAGATAAATCAATTAACAGCAGGATACCAAGCAAGGAAAAATAACTTTTGAAGTGGTAAGAGAGTGGCCCATTACAGACGAAGGTATGAGTAACAGTAGGGAGAAATTAGTAATGGGGAAATTAAGTTTAGATTTTGTAATGACCCAACCACTCCCAGTCTGTATTCAAGCCTAATCTGATGGTATCCAGTTTGCAAATTAATTCCACTTCTGTAGCTTCACATTGGAATCTGGTTTTGAAGTTTTTTTTGTTGACAAATTGCTACTTTTGGGTCTGTTATTGAATGACCAGAGAGATTGAAGTGTTCTACTGCTTTTTGAATTTTATGATTCCTGGTGTCAAATTTGTGTCCACATCAGGAATATAACATACTTTCCACAATAACACTTCTAGCAGTGTTGGAACCAGTTTTCAGATATAGTTATGATCGGGACTGTTAAACATATACTATTAAGTGAAATGGAGAAAAAAACATTGAAAATTGAGGGGTTTGAATGTTGCTTGGACTTTTCAAAATGGTGTAATATTTCTAAATAAATAATTAAATAGAGAAAAAAGCCAAGCACACACTCTTCAGAACTTTGGAAACCCTTTTATTCTACAACTGGGCATTTTGAGCAATGAGAACGGGGCCACCAATCTTTGGTATGGCAAAATGTAGACTGCAAATTGTAGAATGAAAAACTTCACGTTTACTGTCATTAACTTGGCTAATCAATAGGGGCAACTCAGAAGAGCTGGGTAAGTCAGACATATTCTAGTGTGAATGAAAACAATGCAATTTAAAGGAAGCTGATGTCATCGTTAAGCCACTTTAGGGTATGTCTACACGGTACACTCATCCTGGATCTGTGGGACTCCAGCATACGGACCTTGTGTTTCCAAGCCTGTGCTTGAGAGAACAACCTGTATTTTAGCTCTGGGCAATTGTGAAATTATAGTGTTGGTGTATTAGATGTGCACCCATCCTGGTTGCAGCTGGCTGGGGAGACTTGGATAATAACTCAGTCTTCAGTGAAACTGTGATAAATGGAGGGGGGAAGGGTAGCTCCCTTTTATTGACACACTGCCAGCCAGTTACCTGTAAAATCCCTCTTGGTGTCTGTCCTCTGCTTGCTTTACCTGTAAAGGGTTAACAAGCCCACAGGTAACAGAAAGGGAGTGGGCACCTGACCAAAAGAGCCAATGGGAAGGCTAGAACTTTTTTATAATAGGGGTGGAAAAAAAGTCCCCTTTGTCTGTTCTCAAGAGGAGACAGGGAGCAGCAATGCTATAAGCAGGAATGCTGTGTAAAGCTTGAACCAGCTATAAAAATTCACCTTCCATACCTAGAAGAAATCATTGAACAGGGAATGTTTAAATAGACCTGATCAGGTTTATTTCTTTATTTTTGGATTGTGGATCTCCTCTGTGCTAAACCCCAGGTGCTTTTTGTTTGCTTGTAACTTTAAAGCTGGACCCCAAGAAAGCTATTCTTGGTACTTAATTTTTGGAATTGTTCTTTTAAAATCTAGAAAAAATTTCAGTTCCAGATGTATTTTCTTCCTTTTTGTTTCTAATAAAATTTGCAACAGCTAATTTCCTTTGTTTCCTTTCTCAGCTCTTCCCCAGAGGGGAGTGAACAGGCTTGAGGATATCCCACAGGGAGGAATTCTTAAATACTCCTTCCTGGGATCAAAGGGGTTATTTTGCATTTGGGTGGTGGCAGTGTTTACCAAGCCAAGGTCAGAGAAAAACTGTAACCTTGGAAGTGTAATGCAAGCCTGGAGTGGCCAGTATTAATTTTTAAAATCCTTGCAGGCCTCCACCTTCTGCACTCGAAGTGCCAGAGTGGGGATTCAGCCTTGACAGGAAGTATACACTCAGTTTACAGCAGCTGAGGATTTGGGCTAGTGTATTTTGTTTGGTGACAATCCAGAATATTTGTAGCAGTTTAATTCAATGTTTAGCAAATAAAGTTTTAGCTGATTGCATGAATCTTCTTTTGATATAAAAATGGGGGATTTTTCTCTCTCTGTCTCTGTGAATGTGTATCTATACAGATATATAATATACTTTTACTTTTAAAAGTAAAAGTTTAATTCCTATTTGAGGGCCAAAAAAAAACAAGAAAAGAAAAAAACATGAAAATCCACAGCCATAAGGGGACATTTCTTTTTTATACATGATTACACAGTTGTTACTATTAAGTATTTTACAATAATACCTGTTTCTCTGATACTACTTCATTATCATAGTTTGTTTAGAATTTGTGAGTAACCTCTAAGACGCAATTAGGCAGTGAGTGCCATCCTTTGGGGTACTAGTTACCACTGCCACGGCTTTACCAATCGAGGCACAAAACAAAGGCATCAGACACTTCAAGATAATGATTCGGTAAGCAAAAGCAAGTATGTTTGCTTGTAACATGTGGCACCAAGGGCTGACAAATTGCCAAAGACTATCTTGACTGAGAACCTGAAAGAAATGTTAGCAAGGAAGATTTTAGGACAGAACAGTGAGGATGAAGCTAGAGAGGCAGCCACTCCCAGCATATTAGATCTAAACTGAGATTATTAAATATTCCCCCAGTAAGGGACACAGGGCAAAACTGATGCATTATAAGGTAAATGCAGAACCTGGGAACAATACACGATGGCCGAGAAAGAGATCAGGCAACTCTAATTACTTGTTCTGTGTCAGTTGCATGCACCATTAAGACTAAACAGTGAAAAACAGATTACAGAGACACTGTCAAGTTTACAATCTTATACTGTACAAATTGTCTCCAGATCCTAGTAATGCTATAGAAAATATATATATTTATCTATTTAGTCTTCTTTTATATAATCTATATCACTTTCTTATTTTCATGCTTCAATGTTTGGATTTCAAACACTACAGGGGAAATATTTTGTGGAAATATTTTGTTTTCAGGGGCGAGGAGAGTTATGATGCACCACCAAATTGGATAATTAAATTTGCTAAAACTAAACCAGTTTGTTGTTCTCAGGGGAAAAACTGATGAGCCCAATCTAGTTTTGTGAAATATATGAGTTTTAGGGAAGCCTTGTTATCTTGTTATTACCCTTAATTAGTGTTCTTGTTTGTTGAGATTTTGAGATCTGCATTTTGTTGGGATGCATATCTTTGTCTTCTCTATCTTCTTCCATCTCATGAAACTTGCACGATCCAAACTCAACACATAGAAAGTTTAGTTCTTGCCATTTTGATATTATTTACTTCCTATATCTGTCAGTCACCACTGAGATATATTTATGAATTTTATGAAATTTTACTTTGGCATCCTCTCCAATATCATTTCAGCTCTGCGCTGCAAACTACGTCTTTGGGTCTGTCATATTTCATCTCATCCTATAGCTTGCTGCTTATAGAATGTACTATTATGCAGTGCAGTAGCACCAATACATGTTGTCAATATGTCCTCATCTATGAACCAATAACTCTTTGTACCAGTGGTTGGCAATCTTTGGTAAGCGGCCCATTAGGATAATCCGCTGGCGGGCCACAAGATATTTTGTTTGTTGACTGTGGTTTGTTGTTCCTGGTCAACAGGAGCTTTGGGAAGAGGTGGGCCACAGGGACACGCTGGCTGCCGCTTTTCACAGCTCCCATTGGCCAGGAACAGTGAACCACAGCCATTGACAGCTGCGGGGGGCCTTGTCTGCGGACAGTCAAGATAAACAAAATATCTCGCAGCCCGCCAGCGGATTACTCTGATGACTCGTATACTGAAAGTTGCCAATCCCTGCTTTGTAGCACTGGAATCTCTTCAAAGGCCACTTGAGGGAAAAAACAAGTGGGCAGGTCTGTGAGGTAACTTTGAAATCAGCAGTGTGATAAACAAGATTAGCAGAGAGTCAATATGTGTCTTTGAGAACTACTTCACCAACTTGCCCCCTCTGAGAGACAACAAAACTAACTCCAGGGATGAGCCTTAAGAACTCTTGGTGTAGCGCTCCAAGATAATCTCTTTTTGAGGACTTTTCTTTTTACAGAAAGTTCCATAAAGGAAGTGAAAATAAAATGTACAACTCAATCCATCAGTGGACTGCAATAGTCAATCTGACTGCAAGCAGTTGAAGCTTAGATGCATTTTATGATAACTTATTCTTTTCTATCACAAATAAAGCTTGTTCTGTGGAATTTCAGTGTTTTGTGTATGGAAACACTGTGTGTGGAATCAGAGCTGGCATAAGTAAATCTAGAATCACTGGCACAACCATGAGATTGGTGCTATTGTACAGCTTTGTTTCTGGGGGTTAGGTGGGGAAGGATTACCAACTGCCTATAGAATTCCTAGCTGTTGGAGTCCTGATCCCATACATTTGGCATCCACCCTGAAGTAATTCTGAAATTAATTCTTCTGTATCTTAATTATTGTCTGTGATTCAAGTACATTATTACAGAGACCAGTTTTTAATTTTTCCTATCTGCCACTCAAACATAGGAGTTTATAGCCCTACCTTGGGTGGATTTTACCTGTTGTTAACAGATATCTGAGAGGCCTATCTCTGATTTACACTTTAACACCCATATTGCTTGTTCAGCCAATGAAATCTCCCAGAATTTGAAATTCCTTGCAAATTAGTCTCCACTTAATATCTTAAAAGAGACCTTTATGCTTCTTCACTCATCATGGTAGTTCACACTAAGAATGAAAACTTCCCCACACAGCCACAATTAATTGTATCTAGCAAATTTTTCAGGCACTCGCCTTGTGAAAATAATTGGCTTCCTATCCACCACATTCACACCACTAAGTGCACATGGTGGGCTTTCAGACTTTGGGCAGTAAGATGATTCTTTGGGACTTCTGCATACTTAACTAAACCTTTTTAAATAAGAGACTCAACTTCTTCCCAATGTTCTCCTGTAGAAGTGGAACTGACTCATTTGTGATGGGAGCCCAGATACAGTTGGCAACATTTAAACATGATTTCCAAGGGACAATTATCTTTATAAGTGGAAAGCTCTGTCTGCATGCAATCTGACTAATTAAAACATTTATTAGTATGGAAGATAAATATTATCCACTACCGTAGAGTGGTAGAAACAAAGACAGAAGAGATAGGGACCAGATTTTCAAAAACACTCAGCAATTCCTGACATTCTCAGTAGGAGCTGCTGGACTATTAGTGCTTTCAGGTAAGTGTCTAAATGGGAGAAAAAAAAACTCTTGACAATCTGATTCCAGTTTGGGTGATGAGCACTTTTGAAAATGGGGTCCTGAATGACTTGAACTAAGGCCACAAAGAGAGTCAAGTGCAAGGCTAGCATGAGAATGCCAAGATAATTTGCTCTCAATTACACATTTTAAAAAGGCTCCTTCTCACGTTTTGAAGATGCTGCTCTAGTTTGACCTTTGTTTGAGGTTATTTCTCGGGTGGTTCCAAGAACGGGTAACTATGGGTGAGGGGGAAGAGAATAGAAAAAAGATGATAAAGATGTAGTACACAGCAGTGGATGTCACTTTTTTGTGGCTGTATTCTGATGTGGGTTGCTCCCAATCTTTTCTATTGAATCTGTTCCACTGTGTATAAATAATTAAATATTCACTGGAGCAGCGGAACTAGACCCTGAGCATATGTCTACTCTGATATTTTAAAAAAAAACATAGCATTGAGTCTCAGATCCAAATCAGCTAACTGACACTCACAGGGCTCTGGCTACGGGGGGCTAAAAATAGCAGTGCAGACATTTAAGCTCAGACTGGAGGCTGGACTTTGACATTCAACCCCCTCATGGGGTTGCTGAGCCCAAATGTCTACACTGACATTTTTAGCACCATATCCTGAGATATTGTGAAGTAAATTGGAATGAATAATTGCAACTGAATTGTAGATTTTAAAAAAAAAACCTCAATTTCTTATTCATCATTCTCTCAATAGCAGTGCTAGTAGAATTTTTTTCATTATCTCAAGCCCAAGCCCAAGTCAGCTGATCCAGGCCAGCTGAGGTTGTGCTGTGTATTTTTTATTTCTGGTTAGATATAGCAATTGATCAGTAGAGGAGTTGGCTCATCTACAGAAAGCCAACTGGGTGGGATTTTATGGTAGTTGCAGTTTAGGCAGCACCACAGTTCCCAGGCTGATCCCAACAGCTGTGCCCCAAAACTTAGAGGGCTCATGCAGTGGTTTCACAGGTTCTATAGGCTAGACATGTAGTAAGAATGGAGACTGTGAATAACCTATGGTCAGTGGAGCACATAATGAGAGACTTTAAGTGATCAGTTTATAAAATTAGTATGTGTTCAAGGCCGTTTTTGCAAGGATAATGGTTTGAAATTTCATTTAAAAAATAAAGCTTCATTCGACCTTTACTTTTGCAGGTACCCAAAATCATGGATGGGGTCAGAGTGTTTGTGACCTTGAAATGCTGCCCCTAGTAATCAGTATGGGAGAATATTAGAGCTGCATAAAATTGTATTTATGAGTTGATGAAAAAAATTCTACTAGCACTGCTATTGAGAGAATGATGAATAAGAAATTGAGGTGTTTTTTTTTAAAATCTACAATTCAGTTGCAATTATTCATTCCAATTTACTTCACAATCTCTGTCGCTGTTGTTTTTTGTCTATGAAGTTCATTCTTAGACAGGTGCTTGTGTGTCAAATGATTTCTGATTTCTTATATTTTGGAGATCTGCAATTTTATTATTTGCTGATTTTACAGCACACTCCAAGTTGTTCAATGCAATGACAACTCCTCTGTTCATGCCTTCTTTCATTGCTGAAGAATATTATTTTATACCACAAGGTTAATGCTCCCTAATGTATGCAGATCTCTATATTACACCTCCCACGTATGCCTCAACTTCTAACAATGTAAAACGCAGCATCATTCAGTCTAACTGTGCAGTTCCCATCACATCAATTTGATAGGAACGTTACCCTAGGTGACTATTAAAGGGAAGACTGAATTCAAAATGAACATATTGACTTTCAAGGTGCTTAACTATGTCTCCTGAATAAATTTCCGACTTACTAACCCGTATCTACCATGGCTGATTTCCAAATTCCTTAGTGGGAATATACTTCAATTTGTATGTCTGTTTAAAAAATATTCAAGACTATTTTTTCACTTGGTTTCAGTAAAGACTTTAATGTTTTCACATTTATCAGATTTCTGTGAGTCTTCAACTTTGAGCCTTCCAATCAAAATTAATACCTGATATTTAAAAAGAGTAAGTAATTCTTTAACCATTTTTTCTTGGTTATAGAACATCTGCTTCAGTGTTATATAACGTGTGTATTCAAACAATTTTTTTATAGTTATCACTATATTTTATCTACATTTCGTGAGCCCTATCCTAGATCTGTGAGAAACCCTAATAGGCCAGATGTATTGGATGTATATCCAAGATTCCCTTTCTTTTCCATCTAAATAACAGCAAAGGCAATTTGATTTATTGAATTTAAAGATAAAGCAAATCTTTGTGGATTAGAAACATTAGTGCAGGGCTCTGGTTAACTTCTTCTCTACTTCCAGAGGCTATGTGAACTCCTGATCCATAACACAACTACTTAATATTTGGGAAACATAAATAAGAGAGTTTTATTTAGAGTGAACTGGAAACATATAAATTAGGAGTCGGCAACCTTTCAGCAGCGGTATGCCAAGTCTTCATGTATAGACTCTAATTTAAGGCTTCATGTGCAGGTAATACATTTTAAGGTTTTTTAGAAGGTATCTCTATAAGTCTATAATATATAACCAAACTACTGTTATATGTAAAGTAAACAAGGTTTTCAAAGTCTTTCAGAAGCTTTATTTAAAATCAAATTAAAATGCAGATCTTATTAGTTTAGTGTGATCCTTGCCCTTGTTTTTCCTTGCTGAGTTTTCCAGTGTCTGGTGGCATGTATTTGGATACTTTAAGCTGCGCACAGGCTTCTGAGCAATCAGTTGTTAACCTGCTGGAACCCCAGATCGGCAGCTGAGGTGAGTGGAGCTGGCAGCTGGTAGGGCTGAGCAGGGCCGGAGACCTGGATCCTGACTGGCAGGGAGCCTGCACTGGAACTTCAACTGAAAGCAAGGTGAGTGGGGATACAGCAGGGACCTCAGCTGGCAAGGGGCTAGCAGCCAGAATCCCAGAGTGGCAGTGGGCTGAGTGGGTCAGCCCACCCAGCTCTGGGGGTTTCGGCGATGGGCTGAGCGTCTCCGCCCGTCCCCACTCTGGAGTTTCAGCCTCTGGCTTCTGCCAGCCAGGGTCTCAGCCCACTGCCAGCCTGGGGTTTCTTCACCCAGGCCAGCAGCAGGCACTGAGTGGGACCGGTGGCGGGTCCTGGCTGGCAAGGGGCCAGCAGCAGGAACTCCAGAGCGGCGGTGGGCTGAGTGGCTCATCCCACCCCACTCTGGAGTTTCAGCCACTAGCTCCTGCCAGCCGGAGTCTCAGCCCACTGCCAGCCTGGGGTTCCTTCACCCAGGCCAGCAGAGGGTGCTGAGAGGGACCAGAAGTGGGATCCCAGCTGGCAAGGGGCCAGCAACGGGAACCCCAGAGCAGCGGCGGGCTGAGCTGCTCAGCCCATTATGCGTGTTACCAAAAATCAGTTTGCATGCCACCTTTGGCATGCGTGCCGTAGGTTCCTGACTTCTGATATAAATTGATGAGACACAAAACAAACATCCCAAACTGCTGTTCCTGTTGAAGATCCCATAGTACTTTTAATACTCCTCTCCCCCTCAATTCCAATGCTGGTAATTACATTTTTCCTAACTATTTTCAATTGGATACTTTTCTTTCATAAATTATTATGTAGTTTCTCTGTATGCTGTTGTATAGATGACACATTCCACCAAACAGATCTTTGTGATTCAATGGAGAGTTAAGTGATTTCTTTATATGTAGGCATTTGGGATTATTTTGGGTGAAAGGTACACATAAATAATGGATACTATTTTCTACGATATAAATGAAAACATTACTGTGTTTTGACCATGTTTGAATAGGTGGGCATTTATGGTATCACACTGCACCAGGTGAGTACTGGTGTGGATTGTATTTAATGAACTAGTAACAGCACAACCATGAGAGCATGCTACAGTGTGGCTCAGATCTAGTGACTACATCACTCTTCTGTAAACAGTGGTGATATTCAGTTGCAGCTGTGTCATTGTATTTATTTCAGAGGAGGAGTTGGTGTTTCATAGCTTATATCTATTGCTAGCCACAGAGACCTTAAAACTGATAAGTTCAAGAAGCAATGGCATGAAGGCAGTCAGTGATACTCACTAGCCCAGAAGCAACATGTTAAAGGTTATACTCATTATGTCACACTATGTCTACGAGGCTGGAAGTTACAAAATGTCAGATAACAATTAATGTGTACCAATGATGATACTAATGAATAGTGGCAAAGAATGCTGGTTTTGATTCACAGCAAATAACACTACTAGATATGTTTGTGTAAACACAGAAAGAAAGATGAAAAAGGGCTAGTCTGCCAAATACCATTTTATAGTCTCAGATTACCTTTTTTCTCTTTAAAAGTGTATTTAATGCTAAAACTCCACCTGATCTATCAGCCAGATTTGGAAAAAGTTGGTTCTATAATTTTAAATTTATGTTAAAATTTGGTAGAATTTTTTTTATCAGTGTATCCTTAACTAGGTTGAGAGAGAGCTTGAACTGCAAATAATTTTAGTTTGAGTACCACTAAACTAAAACATGGTTGATCATAACTAATACTGTAAATTACTGTATTCAGAGAGCTACAAAAAAACAAACCTTCCTCTACAAATAAAGAAATAAATGTTCTGGGTGCATAAATGTGTTTTCTTTCATCATGTTTCAGCAAGACTTTAATCTTGTACCTAACTTTAAGCATACGAGTAGTCTCATTATCTTCAACATGAATCCTTATGGGCTAGATCGGGGTGGGCAAACTTTTTGGTCTGAGGGCCGCATCGAGTTTTGTAAATTGTATGGAGGGCCGGTTAGGAGAGGGAGTCATGGCCCAGCATCCACCTCCTATCTGTCCCCTCCCGACTTCTGCCCCATCCACCCCCTTGTTCCCTGACGGTCCCCTCAGAACCCCTGCCTCATCCACACACACCCACTCCCTGTCCCTTGACTGCCTGCCACCCTATCCAACTGCTCCTCTCATTCCTGATGGCCCCCCTGGACCGCTGCCCCATCCAACCACCCCTTCTCCCTCTCCCCTGACTGCCCCTGAAACTCCTGCCTCTGACTTTCCCCTGCCGCCCCATCCACCCCCCTCCTTCCTGAATGCCCCTCTGGACCCCTTCCCCCATTCAGCCCTGTTCCACTCCCAACCACTATCCACACCCCCACCCCCAACCACCACCCTGAACTCCTCTGCCCTCTATCCAACCCCCTCTGCTCCCTGACCCCTTACTGCACTGCCTGGAGCACCGGTGGCTGGCGGCATTACAGCTGCACCACCCAGCTGGAGCTGGGCCACACTGCCACCACCACCATGCAGCACAGAGCACTGGGTCAGGCCAGGCTCTGCAGCTGTGCTGCCCCAGGAGCTCACAGCCCTGCTGCCTAGAGCCTTGCGCTGGCAGCAGAGCGAGCGAGCTGATGTTGCAGGGGAGGGGTGACAGCAGGGGAGGGGCCAGGCACTAGCGGGCCATGCAGGATGGTCCTACCGGCCAGATGTAGCCCATGGGCCGTAGTTTGCCCACCTCTGGGCTAGATCCACAAAGCAGACTTAGGTTCATCATTGCAAGATTCTGCTGCTTAGTGGGATTCATTGCCTCGAATTAAGAGTCTAGTTTCCATATATAAAGCATGGGGAGATTTAGGCACCTAAAAATGGGATTCACGAAAGCCAGCACGCTGAGTAGGGAGCTGCCTAAACGCTAGCCAAATAAAAATGCTGAGTACAGGAGGATGGCCTCAGGCCCCTAACTCAAAGGAAGTTAGATGATGCCCTTCACTTGGCATTTGTGGATGTAAACCCTTTCTTGAAGTCAAGTGGGGCAGGAGCTTTAACTCTCACCTCTGCTTTATGTGCCTTAGCCACCATGATGCAGGGTATTCTACAGTGGGATTCTCTCACTCTCTTCTATGGAAACTGTTCTACACTGTATAAATAATTAAATAGTCACTGGAGGACAAAATTGAACCAGGGTCTCCCAGGTGAATGCCTACACCGCTAGGTTATAGAGTTATTCTTTCACTCTTTGACATAATGAATATTGAAATATTTATACAAACTGGAAGAGCTTCAAGAGGACACGCTCAGAACAACTTATTCCCAAATAGCTTACCCTCCAAGAAGGTACAAAACCTGGACATGAGTCCTCTGTTCAGCATCAAGTAGGTTTGAATCCCCATTTTATATCTCCCACCTGATGGTTGAGTTCTCTATCCACTTTGACATATGTTTTTTTTTAAATAATAAAATAAAAAGAAAAAAGGAGCAGCAGCAGCACCACCTTGTGTGAAGCCTCATCTGTGAGGCATACTCTGAATGCACGTGCCAAATTGAGCCCTGCAGGCAAGACATGGCTACTTTATGAATCCTGTTGGGGTTTAGAAGTGAGCTAGTTGCTAGACATTAGGACCTCCACAACAATGAGCATGTTCACTAGCAAGAATTTAGGGAATTTTAGGGGTTAGGCAGCAGCTGAATGGGGGATTTGAGGATCTAAATTTAGGATGTAAGGGGCCTAAATCCCTTTGAGGATCCAGCCCCTTCTGCTTAAATGTTAAGATGTGCTTAAATACTTTCCTTCCTTTGGTATTTTTGTTAAAGATGATGTCAATTACTTTCAAGCTTTACATAAATCTTAGATTTTAAGCCAAGTTTGAGGTTTCTAGCTTAACACCAAAAATTATGAGAAAGTTAGGTACAGCTAGAAATGGTGGTAGTGGATTTCAGCTGAAAGTTGGAACTCATTTCTCACTGTAATGTAACAACACCCATAATAATATATTCTTTAAAACACCCACATGTTGAGAAATGCTTAATTAAGTTGCCAATCCTGTAAGAGAAATAGTTTATAAAGAAAATTATATAGTATCTACACTGATATCCTCAGTATTTCAGTCTGAGACTGTTACAGCAAAAATAATAAAACCTTAAAAATATGGTTTTCTAATGGAAATGCTAAAAGATATTTAATGTCATCACTGCTGCTCTATTAATGAAACAAGAAATGGGCTTGAAGTAATGGCATTCTAAAAACAAAGTTGATTTACAGGGAAGTGTGATACATGAATAATCCACAATATTTTTTTTAAAAAATCTGTCTTTTTATAATTAGTACTGGGGAAATTGTTACTAATTAATACTTAGGTTCGTAACAAACACAACCAAAACCAGTCAATAGCAAATAATATTAAAATGGACATACTTGCATATGAAAACAATGTCTGAAAAGACCACTCAAAAGTTAAAGACTATAATGAGTTAGTTTTTACAAACATCCCAATAAAGTTACAACTACTCATATAAAATTCTGTTAAGGACCAGTTAATCCATTAATGTTTGATTGTAGTTTTCAGGTATATATTTTCCAGGTTACAGTATTTCATAGATCACAATGCAGTCTGCAACCATTTACTTAGGTACTTAACTTTACTGTTATGAGTAGTTCCACTGAAATCAAGTGCATAAAATGTCTGCAGGTTTGAGGCCTTACTCTGAATTATTATGAGCTCAATTATCATGCTCCTAATCAGGCAAAAATTCACGGTCTTCAGCTAGGTTGTGCCCTTTAATCATTAGTGCATCTACTTAATTGAGGAACATGTATATTCAGTATCTACAAATATATACATGGAGTTCTGAAAAACAGATGATCATTCCAAACCCTCCAAACAATCCTCTATCCCCTCTTGCCTCACCTTTTTCACCCTTTAGAATCAAGGCTAGGTTGGTTAATTGTAACTAGTCAGATAACTCATGCGATTTTGGTTTTAGTTCCCTGATCGGCTGAAAATACGCAGTGTGTTCAAAGTTGTTAGAAGAAACTATTTTATCTCATTTGCCATCAGGAAGTGGCTGATTTTTGTCTACTCTTCTTGAATCACAGAAAAAGGGAGTCACTGTGTGCTGCAGCTCATGTGCAGGTGAATCACTGAGTTCTCCAACTCCAAAGGTAATGCAGAATTTGAAGGTCAATTCATATACTGAAGATGCTGGGAGCAGTACATAGGTCCTTCTCAGAGGTAGAGAAAAAAGGATATCCCCAGGTGGATGTGGTATGAAGGAATATTGTGGGATGTGTGAGGACAGGATCAAATGGCCTTGTGGGGTCTTTTCTTCATTTTAGGTCGTTCATATGTATGCATGTTTCCATTGTGGTTTGACTCACTTACTGTATGCTTGTATGCAGTTTGGCTACATTTATGTTTGCATTTAAAAAAAAAATCTAACTATAGAATACAGGTTGTAAAAATCAGTAAAGCTGTGTGTATACTGTCAAATCATTGTGGTAAACAGCTGCCTAATGTGCTGCCAAATTATGAAACTAAGAGCTAACAAAAGCAATAACTATTACACTCTTGGCCTTCAAATTGCTTCCTTTGAACTAGCTGCCCTGAATTTCAGTTTGAAATCACATGGATGCACATGGATGTTTCTGAATAGCTTCCCTCCTAAAACATTGATACATCCCCATGACCTCTATTAGGAAGAGGGACAAGGGCAGTGCAAGATGTGGATCCTGTTAGGAAGGATGCAGTAGTGGAGATACCCACTTTGATTACCATGGCCTAGCCACTTGCATTCCTAGGTTCTGAACATCTGTCTTTGTCTGCAAAATTGCAGCGAGTGGCTTGTATGCCTTTCCTAAAGTATTGCTGGCATTCCTGGGCATTTAGGTTCTAGGTCTGCCTGCTCTGCATGGTCAAGATGAGTGAAAGCAGCTGCAAAGCACTGGGAGAACGGGTGTCAAATGGGCAACTGCTGTTTCTTCCTTTCCCCTCACTTATAGTTTTGAACACCTTAGTGCTTCTGATGGCCCTCTGAGCTCTGACCTGCCTGTATTATAGGGAATGAAGTCTTCAATGTGCAGTACCTAGTGGACATTTCTAGTTACTTACACAGGTACAACTTGAATTCATGCATCCCTGACTCCTTCTATCCCTATTTGACTTGTCTGCAGCTGTAATTTTGGTGTTTGAGTGTAAAGTCTAGGTGGTGTTCTGACTCTTTTTTTACATTTCTTCTCTAGCCAAAATTGCCATTTCTGCATGAAATTTCAAATGCACCAAAAAAAGTGTGTGTGTGTGTGTGTGTGTGTGAGAGAGAGAGAGAGAGAGATCATTAGGATTAATGTAAAGAAATAAGAAATATGCCAGAAAGAAACACACACTGTTTGCAAATAGTGAATTAAAAAAGCCATAACAAGACAAATGAGAATGTAATTGCCACAGTTTGTGTTGATGCTTTGCTTGGACATTTTATTGTTTTAAGAAAAATAATGCATCTGAAAAGAAATTTTCTGTATTAAAATACGTGCTATTTACCTTGAATCAAGAACAGTTGACTCCGCTGTCCTTTCTGCTGTGCCAGTGAAATTCAATCTTGTTCTGGCATTGTGCCTTGACACTACAAAACTTCAAAGCACATATACAGTTCAGTGAGGTAATTGACAAGGGACACAGCTACTTTGTGAAATTGGTCCGATGCACATGCAAATTGGACATTTATGTGAAAAATATGGCTAGCTGGGTGTTTGTTTGCATGTTCATTGTGCCCGTTTGTGCATAAAGTTAAAGTATTGTACACACAAAGATAGGTAGGTACATGCAAAATGGCTACATGAGTGACCTGTACAGTTTAAAAATCTGACTGTCTAGTTCTGTTGGTGAATAAATAAGTTAAAACTATGTTCAAAGGTTTTAAGAGTTAAATACCCATTTCAAATAATACCCACAAATTTCAGATGCTTTTTCTGAACATATCCCAGTATTGCGAACAATGTGGTGGTATTGTGAGTGTTACTGGGCCAGTTTTGGGGGTTCTTCAGATAAAGCATAATAGCAGCCGAGGAATTTTGTACAAGTTATCTGAATTTCCATTATGGCCACCAGAGGCCGCTGTACTATTTGTTCTTCCTGGAATACTCAGACACTCCTTTGCTCACTGAGCAGGGCAGAACTTCAGTGCATGAAAACTGAACTAGCTTAATCTCTGAGCTCAGTTGAAGGGGCCTCTCCAGCCCCACAAGAGTACAAGAAGGTAAAGGTTTGGGCAGATCTTTCCCCTTCTGGATGTAGTCAACAACGTTCAACAAGGACAAGTGCAGAGTCCTGCATTTAGCACGGAAGAATCCCATGTACTGTTACAGGCTGGGGACTGACTGGCTAAGCGGCAGTTCTGCAGAAAAGGACCTGGGGATTATGATGGATAAGAAGCTGGATATGAGTCAGCAGTGTGCCCTTGTTGCCATGAAGGCTGATGAAATATTAGGCTGCATTAAGAGGAGTGTTGCCAGCAGATTGAGGGAAGTGATTATTCCCCTCTATTCGGCACTGGTGAGGCCACATCTGGAGTGTTATGTCCAGTTTTGGGCCCCCCCAGTACAGAAAGGACGTGGGCAAATTGGAGAGAGTCCAACAGAGGGCAATGAAAATGATAAAGCTGTGCCCCATTCCCCTTATCCCTGCAGGAGTTCACATGCAGTGAGATACTATACTATGCATGGCGAGCACACCACATATCCCATCTGTAGTGGAACTGCTCCAGTTCTACTGCCTGCGAAACCTCTGCACTTGAAGATGTGTGGGCTGGATTTTCCCTAACAATGGTAGTGCACAGAGCTGACAGAGCAGAGTTTAATTTTCACCAAGCTGAATTGCAGTACTGTCACAGAACATTGCTCCAACATCTAGCCAAACATTCTTATAGAAAAGCAGTAAACAAGTCTCTTATACTCACTTTTCTAATTATGGCTCTAGGTTTAAATATCAGTCCTGCTGCCTGTAAAGGAACAAAACCCAGGTGTAGAGTGGGTTCAGTTCTGCTGAAGTTAATAGTTTCACTCACAACCACCAGGAACTTGGCCCCAATTTTTTAAAGTAGCTAATTACCAGGAATAACTGAATATCGCTTGTTGCCACCTGTCTTTAAGTGCTTATAACTCTTTAGAAAATATGAAAATCTTCCAAAGTACATTTCAAGATCATTTTAGAAATATTAAAAATTGATTATTATAGAAAACTTTAGTTACCTAATCTAAAACCTACTCTGATTTCCTAAGACCCATGAATCTATGCAAATAGCCTGCTAGACAAATGCTGAGGAGTTGATAACAGAGAGAAATAAGGGTCAGTGGGTTCCTATTACCCATATTCCTGAGACGTTGATTGAAAATTCCTTGTTAACAGGATCTGCTAGAGATGAATATAGAGCCTCTGGTTTTAACACTGTTCTGTAGCTATTATCTTAAAAACCAAAATCATGACTAGTAATTCAAAGGTCCAACATTATTTTTCTTAACTGTTGGTATGTTGTGGAAAACAATTTTGGTGAGGTTTAAAAAGAGTGCTTTTTTTTGAATCACAGACATGGTAAGACTGTATAATGAAAATGATTTTTTATATTAGTGACCAACCTAGACTTGTATTTCTGTGAAGTTTGAGGTGTTCTTCTTAAATATATGTTTTATGTGACAGTTGAACTATATAGAATATTTTTAGTTTAATCAAATTAAAAATGTTATTCTGCTTCCAAAGTTTGCCTGCTATACAGATTGATCTTGATAACTTATTCTGCGAACCTAAAAGAATTCTATACTACATTGTCAAAATAATTCTTGTTGTTTGCATTATATTCTGTGTATGGAGGAAGATGTTTGATTTTAAGTGAAGACTTAAACTGGATCAAATATTTGTGCACATAACTGGATCTGCCTTGAATTGTAAAAATATTTATTTATTGTATAATGTAGCTGTAATTTGTCTATGGGAAATGTTTAGGGAGAAATAAAAGTGTGCCTATGCTTTCAGCTAGAAAATGTGATAGTAATACTTTTTTCACACACGGAGAGATTTTTAAATACACTAATTGTGACATTTTGTATTTGTAACGTGCTTTCTGATCATATTCAAGTTCAAAAGAAATGCAAAATATAACTGTAGAGGCTGTGTGCCTCTTTATTTAGAACATAATATTTAAATAACATTTCAAATGTTCTATTGCTTAACTTGATTTAAGTGCTGTTTAATATATTAGGATGGTAGGCATTCTGTCTTCATGACAGTGAGTTGCCGCATATCATGTGGCTATCCTGATGAGGATAGTTCTTAAATAAATAAAACCATAAAAAAATTGTTCAACCTTGCTAAATCTGCTGATGCTGACACAGAACTCCAAGGAATTTGTAGTACGATATTGAAAAGCAGGTAGCCTACATGTCAGTGTATTCAGCTACAATAACAGAAAATAACATTACTATTCATGTTGCAAGCAGTTTATCACTGTTCTTGGGTGGGGAGGGAGTTCTGTGAACTTTGAGACTTTGAAAACTAATATGCCAGAAACAATAGTGGAAAGATAGGGAGGTAGAAAAGGTAATTATTGAGGTGTTTGTTAAATAAAAACCCTTTTGAGTCTCTGTATCTGAAAACATAGAAAGCTTTCCAGGCAGAATTTTCTGCCTATCAGAGAAATGCATTTCAACTCAAATTGTTTTAGACTAGAGGAATATAATTTGAGATTTCATAAAACCTGTAGAGGTTTATAAATAAGTATCAAGTGTTTTGTTAAAATAAATAAAAAAATGTAAAGCTATTTCTGAGAAACACATCTTCCTCAAGGGAAATTACATTTTATACACTATAAAATAGGACGGGGGCAGGAAAGCTTTTTGAGCTAGATTAAATTGATCAGCACTTTCTTTGGTCAATAAATAAAAATACAGACCTATTCCTAGACCTGTGCTCAAAATTAGTTTTGGTTCTGTTTTGTCCTGCTTTATGTATGCCCTAGATTCTCTTCTCCCTTTGTTCATTCCTTCCTTTCCTCAATTCTAAAGTGTCCTCTGTTGTCAGTAAAAGAGGCCATCCTTCCTATTCCCCACTCTCCTTGAGGCAGGGATCCTCTTGGACTTGGCAGCAGCAGGATGTGAGGCAAAGTTTAGAGACAGATTTGAAGAGGAGGAAGGAATATTTGTGAGTTGGGAGCCAGGACAGGGATGGCTATGCTGAAGAGTTCCATCCTGTCACTTCTGTTCCCAGGCCGCAAACTCTCCCTTCTCCCCACAGAAGGGTCTTCTAAGCTTCATACCATGATTTTGTGTATATGTGGCCTTCATCTCTCACGTGTGCTACCAACAGTGTGTGATGATAAATGCAGGAGGGTGAGGAACATGTTTTGTTTCTTTGCCAACATTTCTACACCTTCATACATCTGTGCTTCATTATGTTTTTATAGAATACAGTTTGTATCTCGGCAAAATTTAGATAAAGATGAATATTATCAAAATATCACACATGAAAAAAAGCACATTCTGAGGGTACAAAACTGTCGAAGAATCATAATTTTCCAGTTTCAGCCACAGCAGCTACTACTGATCTCCCTTTGGTAACTCATCCATTTTGTTCTCTGATACCCCTATCAACTGGCTGAAATGCACAGAAAAATATGGATCACTCTGTTAGAAAAGGCGGTAGTTTATTCAGATTTTTAACTTATAAAATACTAATTGTTACAGTTTCATATTCAAACAAATATCTAATAGTGTGTTTGTGACATCTCTACTCGGTACTAACTTATGCCATCATTTACACTCAGGAATTTTAGTGAGAGCGATATGAATGTAAAGGAAGATAGAATTTCAGCCAATATCACCAAATTATGACAGGAAGGGATTTTAAGAAGGAAATATACACATCCTTTTGACTGTTTCTCCTATATTGAAACCAGAACTTAAGACTGTTCTAGGTGGGCCTTAATTAGCTTGGCCTGATCCATAGAATTCTGAAGAAAGGAAGCGGGGGCGGGGGGGATCAGTAAATGTATAAATACTGAGGATACTTTCTAATCTTCACATATTTATGATTCATATTGTTTCCAAACTCCATTCTGGAGGGGAAAAAATTCCAAATTTTACTTCAGGATACAGATGCTTGCTCAGTGAATGATGCATCAGTTTCAAAGCATGCAAGTAAACCACTAAAGTAAAATTATTTGATGTTGATATTTATGATATCATAAATGTTTGATATTTATGATAGAAGTAAGCAAAAGTAACCACTTCGATTCACTGGCTGCCTTGAAAATGTCCTCTAGTCTAAAATGACTGCACCAAATGAGCATGTACCAAGGAATATCAGTGTCACTCATTGTTTTTGTCATCCAACATCATTTTCTTCAATAGTAATTTAGGGGGCAAAGTTTCACAAAATATATTGTACATAATTTTGTTAGTCTCTAGCTGAAGAGTGTGTATGTGTCTGGTACTGTCTAGTTGAAAAGTGTGTGTTTTTATACATGACACGATATAGATAAAAATTTCATTTACTCTCCAGTTTGAGAATGGAGTGTAGACATTTTTCTTTTAACTCTCTGAACAATAAATCATGTTTAAAACAAAGCGTTTGGAACACAGCAAATATACTAATGGTGAAACTTAATGAAGGACTATTTGAAGTTGCAAAAGGTTTGAGTGGGGAACCTAGCAGGAGAATCTGAAGACTTCCTAATTGATAACTTATTGTAACACAATCTCTACCAGAAGACTTAACAGTCAAGTCAGTAAGGCCCCAACAATGCACATATAAATAAAAGTTTAGGGTCTTGTCCTATATGCTCTTTCATAAATGCACATACTCTTAAAGGCTGATGTCTGTAAATCATTGCTTTAAAAATGGTAGTTTTTTAAATGTGATACTTACCACAGTACTTTTTTTTTTTAAAGAAATAAGGCATAAAAAGTGAAATATTTCTATTGGATTACACCCAGTGAATGACAAACCTCAAGTCAATAGAATTTGTGGATACGCAGACCTGTACAGTGGGTTACGGCTGAAATCAGAGACAGGGCAAAACCAGTGCTGCTACCTCAGTGTCCAAAGCAGTATGATGGGATAATTCATGGAATGTTTTATTTCTTCAAACCCCTCTTCCCACAAAACCCCTTGTATTATATCATCTGCTTTTAAACTCTTAGACAATAATAGAGGGTGTTTTGGTATAAGAGTCTTGTTTCTATCACAAACATGGTGTGACTAACATAGTAGAAATAAATGCATTTTGATGATGTGCCAAAAGAGTAGGAATACTTACTTACTTTACAAGCTCTGCTACCCTTTTCCCTGGCTGTATAGGAACTATCCTAGTTCCGATGATATAAAGAGTTCAGTGTAGTCTTTGGATGCTAATGCTGAAAATGTTTGAACATACCTGGAGTGACCAGATGCCCACCTTTCTTTCAAAGACAGAAGTATATTATGCCAGTGAATGCAAAGGAAACTCCAAACAGCTGATATTGAGTGTGTCTTTTGTAGATAGCTCACTCACGCTTAGGAATACCCTGAATACACATAAAATGATTATTTGTATGTGGTCACTTGTGTGACTAGAACAGAATTTGTACTGTAAGAAGAAAGGTTTTATTTTTTGACTTACACTCAGAAATTGGTTCCATCACTAATGAGTGATGACTTTTGTTTGCTTTATAAGTTTTGAAGAATCAGTGTAGTCAGTATGACAGTCTTTATTACTGCAACTGCTCACACTACATGACTTGTCTTCAACATGATTGATATTCTTATTATAGCCCATATGAGTCAGCTTATTTGGAAAATTTGGGGGTACTGCTAAATGGTTTGTGGTAAGTGTATGCTATCTGATTTAAGGACACTCTCAGTAATATTAATAAATCAACGTAACAGTTGACTCTCTTGAGGTGTGTACAGCGAACTGCAGCTGCTTTGGAAAGATTCTCTTAGCAAAATTAAAAGCAGACCCCAAAATATTTTTAAAAAAATAAAAAAATCCATGTTTTCAGGGACATGGAGGAGGCCACAGTTTGTTTACACTCTATTACTGCTGGTCCATTAAGCAGCTATTGCTGTCCTCCTCTTTCATAACATATTGATTCAGGGAATATAATTAAAGGAAATTTTTAAGATAGGATGGATACTAGCACTGCTGAAACTCTTTTGTGTCCTTAAATAAGACACATTTAATGCTGCATAATATTAGATCATAGCGGGATGTTTTGGATATTAACATATAGTTGCATATTTCTGTTTTAATAAGTATATATTGGTTATCTCTTTCTGTTTATTATATAAATATACTTCAGTAACTTGTATTTGGACTGAGAGCAATTTATTTGGATCACATGTTGCATGCTTGATGTTATAGTCTCAATTGTCCTATGACGTTGATTATATAATGAACATAGGCTAAGAGATTTAATAAGGGCTGTACTAAACTATGCATAAAGTTCACAAGCCCTGCACTACATCCTTTTCTTAAAAGGAAAATAAATCTTTTAGACTACTTTGATTTAACGTACGTGTGCACTGTTGTCATAACCCCCCATTGTCCACGTTGTCCATCTGACTCCCAGAAGAACATTTCTGAAGCACAATCTAGTGTGTGAAAGCTTGCATGCATGTTGGAGGTGGGTATGTACATGCCTCTACTATGTCTGTACCTGTTTTACAGTTCAGTGTGGATGGGGGCAAGGGGTATGTACCAAGTAATGGATATTGATGGTCCTACAGAGCCATTCCCACAATGCTTTGATCCCTTTGCTGCCTGACCTTTACCCAAAAGTGTAAAGGTCCTTGATTCACCTCACTCTTGTCAGTGATAGTAGCAATTTGTGCTGAGCAATTCAGAACAGTTTTCTGCTGAAATCCATTGATCAGTTCAGGTGACCATTGATCCTGGTCTTACAGAAGCCACCTGGTCACTGGAACAGACATGGATGCTGATGAAGTTGTGGTCAGAGTATGCTATCCTCCAGGAATTTGCCTGTATTGGCAGAAACATTCACCTGTACTGGGAGATTTTGAGAAGGTTGGCATTCACAGGATTCTGTTGCAGTGCTGGGAGCACATGAACTGCCTCAGGCTCCTGTACTGGAGGGTGAAGGACTTCAATGGTCACTCAGAGTGAGGACCTAACAAATAAGGAGGTCCCTGAACTATGGCAGGAGCCAAATGGTAAATTACAATACACCCTCACCTCTCTGGAAATATCCCCTCTTGCTCTGATAATACATACATGCACCACCACTACATCCCACTCCAGCTCCACCACAACATGTTTCCAGAGCAAAATATGGCTGTAAATTAATGATTGTATTGAAATGTTATGATCACTGTAAACCATATAGTAGATGCTATAACAGATTAATGAGCAGTTACTGTGCCCTTCTGTCTGGGCATGTCTCAGCCAGCACTCCTGCAGTGACAGTCCCTGGAGGGAGAAACAGGAGAGTGAGAGGGAGCAGGTTTGGAAATGGCCCAATGGGAAAAGAACAGTTTTGTGATATGTACTTTGGTTCAAAAGATCTGAAACCATCCCTATTGTGACTCCCCACCCCATCCCACATCTTTTCTTCGTGTTATGTATAGGAACCAAGCAGCAGGGGATAGGTGTGGTTGGTGGCTTGTATGCTAGCCTGCATAGGTCCAGGAAGGGAAGAGGAACTGTTGGGTTGTCAGGTGAACATCTGAACAGCACAAACCATCATCCTAAATTGGGCAAGACCCACCAGCCATATTTGGAGTCAAGAAGGAATTGTCCCTCAGGTCAGATTAGTAGAGACCCTGGGGGCTTTTCACTGTCCTCTGCAGCATGGGGCATGGGCCACTTCCTTGTCTGTGGTAGAGTAAACCGTGGATTCTCTGTAACTTGAAGTCTTTAAATCAAGTTTTGAGGATTTCAGTAACTCAGCTAAGGGTTTGGGTCTATTTCTGGAGTGGATGGGTGAGATTCTGTGGCCTGCAGTGTTCACGAGGTCAGACTAGATGATCATGATGATCTCTTATGGCCTTTAAAGTCTATAAATCTGTAACCTAATTGTGTGCTCTCAGGTGGAATGCTGAAGTGGGTTATAGCCAATGGAAATCCACCCATGGAACACAACAAAGAGCCATACTCTATTGAGATTTTCCAGCAGCAATGTAGTGTCACATACTGTCCATTGGCTCACTCCAAAATTAACGTTTACCTCCTTGTTATTCCATGATGTGTAAATAAATGGCATAATGTATTTCTCTCTCCTGCCAGGAACTGGGAGCAGTGTGCACGTGGCCAGGATCCAGCTGCCTGCCTAGGCTTTGAGAACTGGATCTGTCCTATGCCCACTCCATCCAAAAGTATTCACCTCTAGTTTCATGTATGTTGAGGAAGGTAAAATATATTACTATAATGCAAACTGCATTTGCCACGCTGCTATCCAAGTGGTTCTGCAGGCATCACCAATGTGTTTTCATCTGCCCAAACATACATGATCACCATTCTACAGCTATTCAGTCTGTACTGTAGTAGAATTCCCTTTATTTTTTCTTGAGCTGGTGTTCTCAGGGTATAGCCACGAATCCAGTTAGGACCAGATATGTAAGGTCCTCCAAAATAACTGCTGAAACAAATACTGTACATAACCATATCATTTTTGGGAAATAAAGTCCCTTCTTTCCTTTGCAATACAATCCCCAACTTCTAAGCATCCTGGCATGATAGACTGTCTTCATACATCCAACATTCATATTCATGAACTGACCCCTATAGTCCACTCAGCTTTGGAGAACAAGTGAATAGTAACCTTTTGGGTTCACATATTCACTCACCCCTTTTGGTGGACAACTTATTGGGATGTGTGTTCCATCAAAGGCATAGTAGGGAAACCCCATCATCTGAAATCCAGCTATAATTTCAGGGACTTGAGTTGTGGTAACCTCCCATGGGTAGATGACAGTGTTGATAGCCTGGTGAACCTATACAACCACCACCCCAAGAACTGATTTTGCTAACCCTAACTAATTCACAGATGAGTGGTGGCTGTCAGGGGTTATCAGCTTCCAAAGTGTGATAGCCACCTTCTTCTACTGTGGGTTTCCAAAATCAATTCTAGTAGTCTGGTTCTAGGCGGAGGGGCAGTGCAAGCTCCATGGTCTGTCTTCATTCTGAAGTTCTGCAGCCATTGATTATCATCCCAGATTTCCAAGACTATGTGGTCCCACTACACCATGCTAGTTCTCAAAGAACAGAGGTATTAGCATAATCTTATCATTGCATTGAAAACATCTGTTCCATGGTACTCCAGTGGATTTTCATTCACCCTCTCAGTCTTCTGCCTACAGAATTTCAAATAGTTCTGGAATGATTTCAGTATACTAACTGGATCTTTTGTCCTGTGAGCTGCAGAAGGAGCAAAATCACATCCCCAAGGACTTGCTCCACATCTTCCTTCAGTTGGGCAGAAGGGAGAGAGGAGTGAGAGCTGCCATCGCCAAATGTGTAAAAGTATTGTACAGTATGAGCAACATGCAGCAAAGCAGCTTCTACTGTCTACTGTGATGCACAGGACTGTGAGATACCACCTTTGAAATAGTAATGCCACCATTACTATTTCAAAGGGGCAGTGCAGATGCAGGTACATTCTTGTGCAGAGCTTCTACCCATGCACATCACTGCATATGTGGACACTCAGTGTGATTACCTGGTACCCCCACCAGCACTGCATGGATAAGTAACATGGAAGTGCACTAGTACTAATGTACCTATAGTATCTGCAAAACATGTTACACTGCTTTATTGACTACTCCAAAGTTAATTATATGATTCACTTAGTGAAAAATGTATAAATATGAAATAGTTACATTACAGCAATCATGACTGAAAAATGGCTCAGTTCTCTTAAGCATTCAATTATTTTCTGAGGAGTGATTTTTGGGTATCAGCAGACACAACGTATATGTTTGCAGCTGAGTGGTAGAGGTTCTTTTCAATTGTCTGGCTGATGTGTCTCCAAGAACAATGTTTTCTAAGTGCTTAAGCAGTCATTTCCAGCAGTAACTTTTTTTTTGTTAGCTCTTTTATTAACTTTATTTTATTATAAATACCCTTAGATCAAATATCTTTAGTTAATATTAGTCTCTGGATACATAAAATATTTGGTCACTTTCCTAGCAGTCAGATGTCATAGCCTTAACTTTCTGATCAGGATCTAATATTTGTGAGTAGAATCCATAAGGCAGTATAAAAGGTTTTCTTTCCTAGCCCCTCCCATCCTCGTCAATAACTTTTACATTTACAACTGGATATTTTAGTGTTTTCAGTAAGCACACACTGATAATCTCTGTAATTATGGTAGTCTGATTTGGTCACAGAGAAGGTAAGTTGGACAACATGTTGCCCTCTCCACTGCCCAGGATGATGCACTCGACTAAAAGCCAGGAAATCTTCTCTTTTTTTGTTCCTGACTCTCTTTGTGGCATTAGTCAAGTCATTTAAACTCTTCAATATGCCAATTTTAATCATGGGTGTAATGCCTGCCTATCTTGTACTATGCTGAGAGAGAGAGATGTAAAATAATACTATACAGTAAAGCTAAATATTATTTTATTATAATGTGTCTAGTGCTTTTAGTTTGAATGACTATTAAAATGACCACTTCAAGTCACATAATGTCCTCAGTCAGACATTTCACTGAAGATAATTTCATCCACTAACCATTTCATAATTGATACATGTGACAAAAGGAATGAGTTTCCAGCTAACTAGATTGATTCTTTGAAATCATCCTTCCAGGTAACATATTTAAACTATTGCTCAGGTCACAAAATATCCTTAAGACTTACTACAATGGTGATGATTATGTAACACTACCAGCTGATAATTGCTAGCAGATATGAGCTGAGATTACTGCTATTGATGTGTTATGTCTTCTCGATGGGGAAAAAATCACAACACTCCCTATACATATACATTATGCACAAGTCTATAAAAATAGTGTTATATTACCATTGTTCTGTCATCCTCCCTCTTTTCCCATTTGATTGTTCACTCACCTGTTATGTTTTGTCATAAACTAAAATATTAAGTTATATGGGGGCAGATATTGACTTTTACTATGTCTATGCAGCAATAGCACAGTGGGACCCTCATCTGGTTTGTATATCTCAGTAGTACTTTAATAAAAAATAATAAATGAGAACTGGTTAACATTTTTCATTCTAAAACTTTTTGACAAAACATGGCCTTCTTACAAAAACAAAGATTTACACACAATTTCTACATTTAATATTTGAGAGGAAAAAATAAAATTAAAATATTTTTGTTCTATGATAAAATGAAAAAAAATAAAGTTGTTGGTTTCAAAATCTAAATAAATAAATAATAAAAATCACCCCCAAAATCAGAAAATCCTTTTTTTCTAAACATCTACCATTTTACCAGCTCTATTAAATAATAATCCTCCTCTGAAATAAGCCAATTATCTATACAAACAAAACAAAATAATCAATTGCTGTGTAAATTTTCCCATGTGTATGATCATACTGAAGACAAGCTATCTATTGAAAAACAAATGGTCCAGCCTCTGGGTGGCATTTTTTTCCCTTCTGAATTGTCCATTATATATGTTATGTAAAACAAGAACTCAGTGCCCTTTACCCTTAAAGATGTTTACTTGTTTAGCATAATATCTCTAATCTTTCTCTTTAGGAAATTTAGTGAGGTTGACTAGTTTGTTTTAAATAGAAAGATTTAGTTTTGGCATGGCTGATGGAAAGGTTTTTTATTTTAGAGATATACTATGTGATTGTGTTTTTATTTTAGAGATATACTATGTGATTGTGTATCATAGTGTTTTTGTGTTATCAAATAGTATGTTGGTTTGACAATACTCTACCATAGGTCAAAGGAATAAGCTAATAAATAAAATTTCAGTAAATCTCTCTTACTTGAAATAACTTTCTAGAGTGAAGACTGCTTTTATTTACTATAATACAATCAATATATATAAATTTTATATTTTATTACAAAAATGCGTGTGTGTATGTGTGGGGGGGATTAGCAAATGGTTAGCAAAAATACAGCTGTCAGTCCGGAGAAATGTGCATTACTATCTTTTTATTACATTGTTTATAGAGTGGATTCCACATTTAAATAAATAAATAAAACCTGTCCATTTTCTAACAGTCTCTAACACTAAAACATTGTGTTTCTGACTGTTTAGAACTTGTTTTGTTTTAAATTTGTGTGAAAAGCCAAAATCACAGAACAAAGATTTCAACAGCTTTTGATACAGAACAGTCGAATCACTTTATTTTGGACATATCAAAACGTTATAATAACACATAATATTAGAATTTCCATGTGTAGTATATTTTATATTTATTCTAATATAATATAAAAGTTGAAACAAAATGATAAAGTTAAGATGAACTGGTTTGTTTTGACTTTTTCCTTTCAAAAATTGCACTGAAATTGACATGATCCTGTGAAACATTTTTATTGTGATGAAAGAACATTTTCTGGTGGAAAACCTGTTATCTTAAAAATGTTAAGTTTGGTGTTAGTCATTGTTCTTCTAATATTGACTATTTTGCATTACACTATCTGGATAAGTTAGCTATTTTATCAATTGTAATGGAAAAGAGAACAAACTTTAGTTTCAGCAAATAATCAAGTTTTGAACAATGTCCCTCAGGATGTAAGTGCGGCCATCTTAAAAAGAACACCCACCCCTCATCCACTTAGAACAGTGCCTTTCAATACTTTGAGGAATTTTGAATACAAATTAAGGAAAGGAAAACAATGAAGGAGAGAGGGCTGGGGAGGCCACAGTTAGCTTCATACAAATTCAGTTTATTATGATGCATACCCTTCTGCAGAAATAAGCTGACACTTGTAGACATACGTATCTGTAAAAAAAAACTATAAATCATCAAATTGTGCTACCTCATATCAAACTTTTCCTTCTTAAGATCAATAAAAGTAATATTAGAGTATCAACCTTATCACAACTACAGAGGATTTTATCAGTAAATTCCATTATTGGCAAAAATGTCCTTCTCTAAAACCTTGCTAATTTAAATTCAATAGGCCATTATGGTAGAACAATATATGAACAAGTCCTTTTGTGTAAACTATATAGATTCTTGAAAAAGCACATGGTAGATATTCATTACATCTCTTCATCTTGATCTATAGATATGAGCACAATTTCCTCTCATTTGTAACCAGATCACTCACTGGTGGTTTTAGATTTCACTCCTCACAAAATGTAGCAATGTTCATTAATATTCCCTGTTGTATTTCAGCAAGAATTCAATAGTCAATAACAACAATATGTTTGTTTCATGTTTAGGTCATGGCACAAACTGGTAAAAGGAAGGAAAATAACTCTTATGTCTGATACTATCCATAAAGTATGTAACTTACAAACAAACAAACAAAGATTTCTAAGTCCAAACTAAGGCATACTGTTGTATGGGAGGTTTTACAGTGCACTTTAACATGCTTAGTAATTTTTTTATTAAATAAAGATGTTATCTGTGCACTGTTCAGACTTTTAAACACCTTTTTAAATTCTCTGGAGTGTAACAGTATTGTTCAACTTTTTTTTTCCCCCCCATGAAATATGTGCTTCTTGAGTTTGCAAACAAAAATCCAGAAAGGATGACAATCCCTGCCTTTATCTTTGTACCTCTAATGACTACCTTTACCTCAATCCCTATTTAAACCTGCCAAGTTTTACTCCGGGTTCCTTGTGTGAAGACACTAAGTCTTCATAGGCCTGTATGTTCACAGCTTATATACTACACAGAATAGTGGAACCTCATGACCAAATGTGGTTACAAATACAATATAAGGGTGAAAATAAGCTTCTCACACCCACATATCTGGTGGCAGAAATTTGTAAAAGCCCTAGTAGTGTTTTAAGAAGGTGGGGGAGTAGAGTCAGAGTAGGGTGACCAGACAGCAAGTGTGAAAAATTGGGACAGGGAGTGGGGGATAATAGGAGCCTATATAAGAAAAAGACCCAAAAGTCGGGACTGTCCCTATAAAATTGGGACATCGGGTCACCCTAAGTCAGGGAGTAGCTATTTCATGAATTATGGAGTTCTTGCCAACCCATGTAATGTCTGACAGTATATCCAGATAAGATAGTGTCTGGACCAGCACTAAGTTAATTTTGCATCTTGGCTCCAGCTGTTGGCAGTAACTTCTTTCCCCTGAAGTGCACATAAAGGTTTATTTGTTCCAGTTGTCTATGTATGTAGACTATCTGGCACATCAAGGCTATGTCTCCACAGCAACTGGGAGTGAACGTCCCAGCCCAGGTAGTCAGACTTCTGCTAGGTCGAGCCTCATAGTATGCTAAAAGCAACAATGTCGACATTGCAGGTTGCTCTGGAGCTTGGGCTCTCAAGCCCACTCAATCCCCTAGGCTGCCTATGTTGGTCATAAGTAGTGTGTGTGTGAATATAATATAATCCAAGATTTGAGAGGATTATGAACTAGGATAAGCTAGACAGTCTTCTTTAATAGTGCTTTCATTAGAAAATTAATATTCAGGTTGGTATTTCATAACCAGATAAGGAAGTAATAGGCATACTATTTGATACTTTCTTCAAAGTTAGAGATTGGTTTAGATTGCTGGTAGACCAGCAGTCAAAGGCATATATGCCCTGCAATGTGCGAAGGAGTAAGGATAATTATTACTAAGGGCTTGTCTACATCAGAAAGTTGCAGCGCTGGTGAGGGAGTTACAGCGCTGCAACTTAGGAGGTGTACACATCTGCAGGGCACCACCAGCGCTGCAACTCCCTGTTTGCAGCGCTGGCCGTACTCCCGTTTTGTCTCGGGTGTAGAGGATCCAGCGCTGGTGATCCAGCGCTGGTAATCAAGTATAGACACTTACCAGCGCTTTTCTTGACCTCCGTGGAATAAGCAGGTATCCCAGCATACCTGAGGAAGCCTCTGGTAATCAAGCTGGTCTCCTTCCCCGGCTTGCTCTCGCGTTCCCCGAACCCCGAGCAAGCAGGTCTCCTTCCCCGCGGTTTGCTGGGTGGTTCGGGGAACGCGAGAGCAAACCGCGGCGAAGCTGGTCTCCTTCCCCGGTTTGCTCTCTCGTTCCCCGAACCCCCGAGCAAGCAGGTCTCCTTCCCCGCGGTTTGCTGGGTGGTTCGGGGAACGCGAGAGCAAACCGCGGCGAAGCTGGTCTCCTTTCCCGGTTTGCTCTCTCGTTCCCCGAACCCCCGAGCAAGCAGGTCTCCTTCCCCGCGGTTTGCTGGGTGGTTCCGGGAACGCGAGAGCAAACCGCGGCGAAGCTGGTCTCCTTACCCGGTTTGCTCTCGCGTTCCCCGAACCCCGAGCAAGCAGGTCTCCTTCCCTGCGGTTTGCAGGGGGGTTCGGGAACGCGAGAGCAAACCGGGAAAGGAGACCAGCTTCGCCGCGGTTTGCTCTCGCGTTCCCCGAACAAGCAGGTCTTCTTCCCTGCGGTTTGCAGGGTGGTTCCGGAACGCGAGAGCAAACCGGGAAAGGAGACCAGCTTCGCCGCGGTTTGCTCTCGCGTTCCCCGAACCCCCCTGCAAACCGCGGGGAAGGAGACCTGCTTGCTCGGGGGTTCGGGGAACGCGAGAGCAAACCGGGAAAGGAGACCAGCTTCGCCGCGGTTTGCTCTCGCGTTCCCCGAACCACCCTGCAAACCGCGGGGAAGGAGACCTGCTTGCTCGGGGGTTCGGGGAACGAGAGAGCAAACCGGAGAAGGAGACCAGCTTCGCCGCGGTTTGCTCTCGCGTTCCCCGAACCTCCCTTGAAGCCGCCCAACAGCGCTGCAGTGTGGCCACATCTAACACCACTTGCAGCGCTGGTTGCTGTAAGTGTGGCCACTCTGCAGCGCTGGCCCTATACAGCTGTACTAATACAGCTGTAACAACCAGCGCTGCAAAATTTTAGATGTAGACATGGCCTATATCTACTACTAATTCTGCTAAGAATTTCAAGTGACTATGGATATGTGAGAATTCTCCTCCTCACAGCGTGCTTGTACGGACTCATCCAAGGTTTAGTTTTTGTCTATGGCATTAGGTTAATAAGTTTATGGTCACTGATGATAGAACAGTCAAACTTATTTTAAATAGTTTTGACTTTATATACAAGTTGTATGATGCATGCTACAATATAAATATTGTATTATCATAATATTATGGATTCCTTGAAGTAACTGTTGCTATTATGGCTGTTGCTATTAAAATGTATGCAGTCTAAATATAAGAAAGATTGTATTGTTTTTTCCCAAATCACAACAAAGATCTTAAACTTTTTTTCATTAGTTCTTTAACACTTGTACTATCAAAAGGCACACATATAAGTAGGTTGCATTATATTTAATGTGCTAGAAGTGCCCACAAATATTTATAAGGAAGAGCAAGTTTACAAGGAGTTATGAATTGCACTTAATGGGGTGGGGAAAGGGGAGGCTCTTAAACTATCCTATTAATATATTTTTTTTAAAAATTCGCTTTAAAACTCAATGAGATATAGCGAGCATGCTTCTAGGAAAAGATACTCTGAACCAGACATTTTCTCTGACTTTATTAAAGTCTTCATCACAACACTTTGTGGTTTCCTCCAGGAAATAGAGGACTTTATAGTTTTTAACATTACATCTCTCTTTCTTTAGAACGTTAAGCCCATTATCTTGGCGAATAAGCCATTAAATAACAGCTATGTAAGAGAACATTTAAATTTTTTCACCCTGAACTAAATCTTTCTTTCAAAACAATTTAAACAGATATGTCCTTAAAACTTAATACAAAAGTCTATTGTAAAGAGCTAATCTTTTATGCGGTATTATTGCCTTCCACACCATATTCTCACTACTTAAATCTTTGTTGTGGATTTCTCTGGAAAGCATGGGACTTGCTTTCCAGCAAATTACTAGAAAGCTCAGTAGTCCCTCCTTGTCGTGTAGAAGTATAGTGGAGATGGACTTGATTTCTGTGGTGAAGTCCTTTTGGAACTTACAGCACTGATGATTTGGGGATTGCAGAACTAAGCCAAAGACATCTCTCTGTCTTGGCTCAGCTCTAGGAACACTTCATTTTTCTGTAGCAAACATTTAAAGTTTCTTGCTGTCAAACATCTATTGCAGCATCGTTCTTTCAGAATTCTGCCAAGTTGGACCATTTAGGGTTAAGATGTATTGATACCACTGACAAAAGTATTGTTTCTGTTGGAAGACTTGCTGAGACAGCCCTGTAGTGAGTGCTGTTGACCAGCATGCCCAGAGTTCTTTGTACAGTCCACTGCTTTCTGTATCAGAAAGATCTGTGCTACTCTTTTTCCTCACTGTTGCTCTGGTACAAATGTCGACTACTAGCACAGAATCAAAATCCTGTGACTGTGCTATGAATGTTGACTCTGTAAACTGGGGAGCATTATCAAGGCTTCAGGATCACCACATCTTGCAAGTGTTTGGTGAACTCTTTGGAAATATTGTCAAGTATCAGAGGGGTAGCCGTGTTAGTCTGGATCTGTAAAAGCAGCAAAGAATCCTGTGGCACCTTATACACTAACAGACATTTTGGAGCATGAGCTTTCGTGGGTGAATACCCACTTCGTCAGATGCATGTAGTGGAAATTTCCAGGGGCAGGCATATATATATGCAGGCAAGCTAGAGATAATGAGGTAGTTCAATCAGGGAGGATGAGGCCCTGTTCTAGCAGTTGAGGTGTGAAAACCAAGGGAGGAGAAACTGGTTTTGTAATTGGCAAGCCATTCACAGTCTTTGTTTAATCCTGAGCTGATGGTGTCAAATTTGCAGATGATCTGCAAATTTGACACCATCAGCTCAGGATTAAACAAAGTAGTGTCCAAACAAATATGTGTTGCTCTTTGATAAGCAGTCCATCTGCCATGTGAAGACATTGTGGGCCTTTCTATATAGTGGGATATCTGTGGGAATTTGTCCTTTGACTTTACACTTTAGAAGAGTTCTGCAAGTTTCTGACAAGTCTCATCCTTTAGCTGTGCATCTCTAATTTGCTGAACTTGGATGTGTGAGGCTGGAATTGCTCTGATATAGATAATGATTTTCTTTGTCTTTCAAGTTGCTGCTTCTTCCATTAGTGGCACTTTAACAGGAGCTCTTGATAACATTTGCTGCTATGAGTGCTCCTTGGATGTGGTTTTGAAAGAAAATCATAACAACCATGGAGTCTAGATTAAAGGTGATCTTAGTGGGTTTGAACCCAAAAGTGACCCTAAGGGCATGTGGTCCTTTTCTTTTGTAAAATCTAAGCCTAACAGATATGCACTGAATCATTCAAGTAACTGCTAGATCTTCCTTTCCCAAACAGGTATAGTGCTATTCCATTTCTATGAAATATCTGGCCTCCTGCTGACTGCTTCTGTGTGAGGACTGCTACTAACCTGGGGGGATATGGGAATGCAATAGCTGCTACAATGGTTGGAGGTTTTACTATGAATATTGTTATAAAACATGTGTAATGCCAATTCTTTTATTAAATATTTTTGTTGTGGACTATCTCCCAGGTCCACATGTAACGGCCATTACAAAGATCTATTACAGGTTTTGATAGTAAAAATTTTCAGTGTAATTGGACACTCCCATTAATTTTCTGAAATTGGAAACAGACAAGTAATGCCTTTATTTTTTCTGTATCAGGTTGAGTTACCTGTTTGCTAATTATATTTTCAACACATTATTTGTTCCTTCCAAAATTAACAGTTCTTGTTCAGGATGAGACAATCATGTTAGAAGCTCTTCAGAACTGCATGAACTAAAACATCATAGTTGTTTTGTCTCTTCCTTATAACAACACGTCTTCACAGCAAATAACTTCAAATAGTTTTGCCATTATTTCAGAATTTTTTTTTTAAATATTCTGGGACTAAAAGTATGCTGAGTAAGAACTCACTAAAACTGTACCTTCCATATATTACTCCTGGGGAATTCTGCGCTAAAAAATAAAAAATTCTGCATATTTTATTTGTCAAAATAATGAAATATAATCACACCAGTTTCACTTAATTTTGGTAATTTATTTAAACTGCCATGGAGAAAAAAATCACAATAACTCTTCAGCATTTCTCAAACACATGAAAGTTAAATTACAAATACTTGATAACCAATACCCTGCATTCCAGGTATAGTCTTGAATTTTCATTTAAATTACGTTACAGAACACTAAAATAAAAGTAAAGTAAAACATCATTTAAATTGCTCAGACTCTGACACATAAGTCATACTGTTTTGCTAATCATTGTCCTGCACTTTTTTTTTAAATGGGTAAGTAAAATAGATCCTGAGCTGTAATCTAATCAGTGTGCCACTCTGGCACAGGAAAAAAAGTGAGAAAGCACATAGATCTTCCTAACAGAGGATTCCCTTACTGACATTGACAATAAGGGTATGTCTACATCTACAATTTTGCAGCGCTGGTTGTTACAGCTGTATTAGTACAGCTGTATAGGGCCAGCGCTGCAGAGTGGCCACACTTACAGCAACCAGCGCTGCAAGTGGTGTTAGATGTGGCCACGCTGCAGCACTGTTGCACACCGCGGGGAAGGAGACCTGCTTGGAGGTGGGGTCGGGGAACGCCAGAGCAAACCGCGGGGAAGGAGACCTGCTTGGAGGGGGGGTCGGGGAATGCCAGAGCAAACCGCGGGGAAGGAGACCTGCTTGGAGGGGGGGTCGGGGAACGCCAGAGTACACCGCAGGGCTGGATACCTGCTTGGAAGGGGGGTCGGGGAATGCCAGAGCAAACCGCGGGGAAGGAGACCTGCTTGGAGGGGGGGTCGGGGAACGCCAGAGCAAACCGCGGGGAAGGAGACCTGCTTGGAGGGGGGGGTCGGGGAACGCCAGAGCACACCGTGGGGCTGGATACCTGCTTGGAGGGGGGGGTCGGGGAACGCCAGAGCACACCGCGTGGAAGGAGACCTGCTTGGAGGGGGGGTCGGGGAACGCCAGAGCACACCGCGGGGATACCTGCTTATTCCACGGAGGTCAACAAAAACGCTGGTGAGTGTCTACACCTGATGACCAGCGCTGGTGATCCAGCGCTGGATCCTCTACACCCGAGGCACGACCGGGTGTACGGCCAGCGCTGCAAACAGGGAGTTGCAGCACTGGTAATGCCCTGCAGGTGTGTACACATCCTAAGTTGCAGCGCTGTAACCCCCTCACCAGCGCTGCAACTTTGTAGTGTAGACAAGGCCTAACTCCTTTACACCAATCTGACAAGGTAAAACTTAAAACTTTTTTACATGTGTTTTAGGCTCCCAGGGGAATTGACTATTGGCTACACTCACACTTTACAGCGCTGCAACTGGGGTGTGAAAAAACACCCCCCTGAGCGCTGCAAAGCGTCAGTGTAATCAGGGCAGCAGCGCTGGGAGCGCGGCTCCCCGCACTGCACGCTACACCCGTAAGGAATGTGGTTTACATGCAGCACTGGGAGAGCTCTCTCCCAGCCCTGCCGCTCTGACTACACTCACACTTCAAAGCGCTCCCGCGGCAGCGCTCCCGCAGCGCTGCCGGGGCAGCGCTTTGAAATTCCAAATGTAGCCATACCCTAAGAATAGGAAAAATTAACTGACAACTTGCTTAGTTGTTACATTTCTGCTCAGCCTCAGGGGACAGCATCTGCCTCACAAAGACCTACCCCTCCAAGCAGGGGGTATCGCACTAGAGAGAGAAAGGACAGAGTCTCTCCCACTCCTCTACACATAAACTGAGCCCACGTCCACACTACAGGGTAAAATCGATTTTATTAAAATCAATTTTATAAAGCAGGCTTTATAAAATCGATTTTGCGCGTCCACACTAGGGCTACTTACATCGATGTTGAGCGTCCATGTTCCCTGGCGTCCATCTTTTCCCTGAGCGTTGCACTCTGGGTACCTATCCCACAGTTCCTGCACGGGTCCCTGCCCTTTGGAATTATGGGTTACTAGCCCAGTGCATGATGGGATCAAAGTCCCCGTCCTGGGTGGTTCTGGGTACAGCCCCCCCCCTTCCTGTAAACGGCACACAGTCAGTTCGCGCTGTTTTTACTGGCTGCAGTGAGGGAAACGCCATTTTGCAGCAAGCATGGATCCAGGTCTGCTCTTGTCCTTGATCTCGAATGCTGTAAATAATTCACGCATTCTCGTTCTATCACTGCTGACCCATGATGCAGAAATGCAAGAGAGAATGCTTGAATGCGGGGACGACAGCGATGACGAACTGGAGAACGAGTTTTCTGACTCCCCGGGCCCCTGCACGTTGGAGCTCCTGACGGTTATGGGTGAGGTTCTACCCGTTCCGCGCCGCTTTTGGGCACGGGAAACAAGCACTGACTGGTGGGACCGCATAGTCCTGCAGGTGTGGGACGATTCGCAGTGGCTGCGGAACTTTCGCATGCGTAAGAGCACTTTCTTTGAACTTTGTGACTCGCTTTCTCCTGTCCTGAAGCGGCATAATACCAGGATGAGACCAGCCCTCACAGTGGAAAAGCGAGTGGCAATAGCCATATGGAAGCTTGCAACACCAGACAGCTACCGGTCAGTCGGGAATCAATTTGGAGTGGGCAAATCTACTGTGGGGGCTGCTGTGCTGGAAGTATCCAAAGCAATCATTAAGCTGCTGCTTCGAAAGGTTGTGACTCTGGGAAACGTGCAGGCCATTGTGGATGGCTTTGCTGCAATGGGATTCCCTAACTGTGGGGGGGCCATAGATGGAACCCACATACCTATTTTGGCACCGGAACACCAGGGTGCCCAGTACATTAACCGCAAGGGGTACTTTTCGATGGTTCTGCAAGCCCTGGTGGATCACAAGGGACGTTTCACCAACATCCACGTGGGATGGCCAGGAAGGGTTCACGACGCACGTGTCTTCAGGAGCACTACACTGTTTAAACGGCTGCAGCAAGGGACCTACTTCCCTGATCAGAGAATAACAGTTGGAGATGTCCAAATGCCTATAGTTATCCTTGGGGACCCAGCCTACCCCTTGATGCCCTGGCTAATGAAGCCATACACAGGCAGCCTTGACAGTGCTCAGGAGTTGTTTAATTACAGGCTGAGCAAGTGCAGAATGGTGGTAGAATGTGCATTTGGCAGGCTTAAGGCGAGATGGCGAACGCTTCTTACTCGCTCAGATCTTAGCCAAACCAATATCCCCTTTGTCATTGCTGCTTGCTGTGTGCTCCACAATCTCTGTGAGAGCAAGGGGGAGGCCTTTATAGCGGGGTGGGAGACTGAGGTAAACCACCTGGCCGCTGATTATGCGCAGCCGGACACCAGGGCAATTAGAAGATCTCACCAGGGATGCTGTGCGCATCAGAGAAGCACTGAAAAGTAGCTTCCTCATGGGCCAGGGTACAGTTTGAATGCTGATTTTCCTTTCAATTGATTGCTGCCCTCCCCGTCTATGCAGTGTTGCTGCTGCAAGATACTTTGCCTGCAGCATTCCTCAATTGCTTGCTTAGGTTACTTGCGAGAGCTGTCCATTGGAAAACATATAATTCTGTATTTCCCAATTATTACCTACCTCCACCATTAGCTGCTTCCGTCTGCTGCTAGGCACAGTACCTGCAACCTTCCTTAACTGCTTTTTTATTGAAAATAAAGTTACTACTATTTGTTACAAGAATTGTGTTCTTTATTTAAAATCAGACCCTTTCATCAATCAAGCATCATGCTTGTTGTTACAATACTGTGCATGAAATTTCATAACTCAGCGTTCTATGGGGGACAGAGCGAGGGAGGTTTGGAGGAAGGGGGAGGGAGGTTTGAAAGAAGAAAGTGCATCAGAGAAGACAGAAAAAGAATTCTCATGGACCAGGTTACGGTATGGCTGCTTTCTTTGTTTTCCCTTTATTACCCATATCCCCAATTGTCAAATCCTGATGCTGATAACTAGCTTCCGTGCAGCTTTCCAAAGCTGCTTGCTTTAGTTCATTACCAAACTACAGTCACACTGCCTTAATAGCATGACCTGAGAATAAGAATAGGCAAAGGTGCCATGGGAGAAGTTTCGATCATTAGAGGAGGGAAAAAACAGGACACAAAGGGCTTTTCAATCTAATGAAAGCCTTCTGGTTGGAGTGTCCGCAGCAGTGGAGGGGGCTGGTGCAGAGAGCCTTCCCCCACGCGTTCTTACACGCCTGGTTCTGGAAGGTGTGGGACAGGGTGAGTACTGAGGGAGGTTATACACGGGCTGTAGGGGCATTCTGAAACCACGGAGCTCTTGCAGCATATCGCGGAGGATGTCAGTCTGATCACGAAGAAGATCCAGAGTTGCTGCTCGCCAGCGCTGATCTTCCTGCCACCTGACATCATTTTTGGCGTCCCTCCTGTCTTCGCGTTGACTGGCAGCCTCCCTGTACTTTGCGACCAGTTGCTTCCAGTCTCCCTGCAGAGCTCTATCTGTACGGGTTACTGCCATAATTTCGCTGAACATGTCCTCACGCGTCCTCCTTTTCCTCAGTCTTCTTATGATACCCCCCCACGTAGATGAGAAGCGAGAGGGAGGCTGGAGAAATGTGCAGCTGTGTGTGGGGGGGTGGGGTTTGGAAAGAGTGATAAAAGAATCATAAGAGACACATTTCACACAACCATGCATACAGTCTTTCTCCTCACTGACCTGTGCCTGTTACCGAACCTTGAACATTTTACTTTACCACAAGGTCACCTTAGGATTCCTTTAATACTTATTGCTTGTGGCTGAGGACAGAGAGTTCTGCTCAGACGCAGGTCAGGGGAGCACACAGACCGTGCCCGGAGAAAATGGTAAGTTAATAATGGCTAGTAATCCCTGTAGTAGATTGTACTGGTAATCAAGCTACTCTCCTTCCCTGCTTTGCTCTCGCGTTCCCTGAACAAGCAGGTCTCCTTGCCTGCGGTTTGCTCGGTGGTTCGGGGAACGCGAGAGCAAACCGCGGCGAAGCTGGTCTCCTTCCCTGCTTTGCTCTCGCGTTCCCTGAACAAGCAGGTCTCCTTGCCTGCGGTTTGCTCGGTGGTTCGGGGAACGCGAGAGCAAACCGCGGCGAAGCTGGTCTCCTTCCCTGCTTTGCTCTCGCGGTCCCCGAACAAGCAGGTCTCCTTGCCTGCGGTTTGCTGGGTGGTTCGGGGAACGGGAGAGCAAACCGCGGCGAAGCTACTCTCCTTCCCCGGTTTGCTCTCGCGTTCCCTGAACAAGCAGGATGAATCCGCCCTGTTACAATGGAGACTTTTCTAAAAACCACCTCATGGGTCACTGTTTTAGGAAAGGTTTTTAATCTACTTGGTCAGTGACTCTAAGTACAGGTAGTGATTTGAAGCACCCAGTAAAAAAGGCTTACATTAAACCGAAGCTTTTAGTAAAAAAAAATTACTCTCACCAGAGGACGGTCCCTCAGCTTCATTTTCTGGAGTACTGCCTTGAGATGGCTGGCAGGGAACCTCAGTAAGGGTGAGGAAAAGATCCTGGCTGTTTGGGGGGATAAAATGCTCTGTGCTCTCTGCTGGAGCCTCCTCCTCTTGGTCCTCATCATACTGATCATCGCCATCAAATAAATCTTCCGTAGTTGCAGGAATCACGACACCCACCTCTGAATCAACAGACAAGGGGGGGTTCGTCGTTGCGCTGTTCCCCAATATTGCGTTAAGCTCGTCGTAGAACCGGCATGTTTTGGGGGCAGAGCCTGACCTGCCCTTTGCTGCTTTGGTCTTCTGATACGCCTGTCTGAGCTCTTTCACTTTCACTCCGCACTGTAACGAGTCCCTGGTATGTCCCCTCTCCCGCATGGCATTAGAAATTTTTTCAAAGGTTTTCTCATTTCGTCTGCTCGAGCGCAGTTCTGAAAGCACTGACTCTTCTCCCCATACAGCTATCAGATCGAGTAACTCCTGTGTGCTCCATGCTGGAGCTCTTTTCCTATTTTCAGGAGACTGCATTCTTCTCTCTGCTTCTGAGAGCTCCATGCTGTGCAAGCAGGAAATGGAATTTCAAACTTCCCGGGGCTTTTCCTGTTTACCTGGCCAGCAGAAGAGTACCTTTACCTGTGTAGAGCGGCCACTAGAGCACTGTGGGATACATCCCGGAGGCCATTAACTTCGATGGCCGTCCACACTATCATAAAATCGATTTTAAAAAATCGATTTTGGGGTTACTCCTCTCGTTTTGATGGAGTTCCAAAATCGATTTTAGGGACCCTTAAAATCGATTTTATGCACTCTGTAGTGTGGACGGTTACAGCTTTAAATCGATTTAGAGCTCTTAAAATCGATTTAAAGCTCTAGTCTGGACCTGGCCATAGGCACACTCTGTTAACCTCTCTCCAGGAATGCATGCCCAGACTCCCTGCCACACTCTCTGAGATTTACATATCTGCTGGGTGCTCTGGATAGACACATGGCTACTGGGGAAGGAGCATGTGTTCCCACAGATTTATTTGTGCCCCCATTTTTGAATGGGGGATCAAATAAATCTGCAGACAGTATGAATTCTTCACCTCTGCAGTGGCACAGAATTTCCCCAGGAGTAATATATGGAGTTGAATGCAGTGAATGGTGTGTATTCTTTAGCAAAGGGACTTGCATGCTGTGATATCTAACTTTGAAAATACGTTGGTCTCTAATAAAACAAATTTAGCCTGCTCATCTGCAAGAAATGTCTGGCGAGTTGAAGGACGCGTATGTCTTACTCTTCTTGTGCTTTTATTTTTAATTGTGTGAGGCCCACATATAAGCAGATTTTCCCTATGGCTCTGGCACCCCAATCATTCCTACCCACAGTATGGGAGTTTTGTCTAGCTGGGAAATACACAGTCATTTCTCTTTTCCCAACAAGAACATTGAGATGTCATGTAATTGTGATAGGAACTGGGAACTAGCTGATGACACCAGCCTTACTTATGTACTTCTGCCATCTGCTCTTCCAGCTGTGGATATGTATGCTTTACTTTTTAAATTCAGTGCTATCAAGTTTCTCTCCTAGGTATAAATTTCATATTGCTGTCAGTCCTATCATTGCTGGTCTTATGCATAGTATTTGTTGAAGAATTTTCTTCTGTTTCTTTCTCTACAAATGTCCAAGCCCGTGTTACTGGCTCAGACAGAATCTTGTAAGTATTTTCAAGGTTTTTTTTGTGTGTGTGTGTGTGTGTTTTGCTTTTTCATTGCAGTGATAACTGTGCCAGATTCCATTTGTCCATTTAGATTGATCTTTAGTTACTTGAAACCATAGAGGTGTCTGTTATTTTAAGGGTAGCTTCCCTTAGTTTCATATTCCATCAGATGGTTAGATTGTTTCATTGATCTGGATGATTTGCGTGCTCTTGCAGAATGTCATATTTGTGGCTTATGGACACTCTCCCCCTGTTGCTCGACAATGCTTTCAGCTGTGGTTCCATGTCTTGCCACAGCTTTTCTATGCTTTCTTCCTACGCAGGTTCTTTGGTTCTTCAGAGTCTAGTTGTAGACTAGACTTATACTGTGAGCTAGATCTCCTTTCATATTTGTTTTATCTCCATATCATATGATATGGCAGAAAGGATTCCATTTGCATTTATATTTGTAGTTACTGTACACCATTCTAAACCTGCATTTAATACAACATAATTTCCTCACAGGCTTTTCTATGGTGCTGTCATAATAGTATATCAGCACCTCACAAAATTAATGGATTTATCTTCACAACACCCAGGTGAAGTGAGATCGTGGTATTACCAACTGCAGAGCTGATCAACATTTTTCAGCTATATAATTTATTCATTGGAAAAATGCACTTTTTAAATTGAGCTGAAAATTCATGAATTTGGTAAATAGTTTTCAGCCATTTTTGGAGGTGGCTTCCCTTATAACCTTAAGCACCTCCTCCAGGATGCAAGAGACATAGAGTCCATTGCCCCCTTTGCCTGATGTGGAGAAAGGATTTGAGCTTGGAACTTTCTTGCAGTGCAGGAGTTCCCAGCCACTGGGCTATTCTGGGATAGGTCTCTGTCTCTCTTGTTTGAAGCTTTTCCACTGTGTATAAATAATTTTGTCATATGATCAAGAACATGAACTTGTTTCTCCCATAACCTATGTGAGCACCTTAACCAGCAAGCTATAGAGTAATTTTTGCTCCTGCTCTGGCTTAATGATTATTCATTGTCATAATGAGTAGTCATTATTCCAGAGAGAGAGAGAGAGAGAGAATGACTCTACAGCCTGGTAGTTAGGCCATTTACATAGGATAATCAAGTTCAAATCCATTCTCCACATCAGGCAAAGTGGGGCTTAAACCCAGGTCTCCTATGTCCTGAGTGAGTGCTCTATCTACTGGGCTAAAGGTTGTAAGGGAGGCTACAACACCATCTACAATTGCCCCCCTGCCCAAACAGGTTCAGATTTGGAATGCAGGATTTCTATTTGCTGATTTTTATTATTATTTCTTGATTTGATTCAACCTGAATGAAAACTTTTTTTTCCTTTTTGTAGAATTGCCTGTGAACTGAAAAAATCAGTTACTCACCCAGCTCTAATTTAGAGCTGTGCAGACAACAGTAATGCCATGCTGATATTTTAATATTTGGAAATTTTCCATGAAAGGAAACGGAGTCCCAGGTCTGGGGCAGTCCACCTGGTGATCTGCCATAACTTGATTAAAAATCTTGTTACTCAGCCAGTTAGAAAGGAGGAAATTATAGCTGGCAGAACCTAAAAACAAAATGGCCACCTTGTGATTGCTTCTGTCTCTCTCACACACTTATTTGAAGAGTCTGTTATCAGACAAGCATATTGTGGAAAAGAAATCCAGTAAATGGATGCTTCCATATTAGAAATATCAGTGGTGATGAAACAATGATAAACATAATAGCTCTGAGGGACTGTAATTAATTCTTACCATTCTGATGACTAAAATTTTGGGTGGAAGATGTCCTGTCATTTCCACAAACCTGATATTTTGCACTAGTTATGTCCAAGTATTGTTCTTTAATATTTTTCTATTGTAAAAATCTATATTCTTTTTGGACATAACCTTAAATTAGAAAAGCAGGGTTTCTGCAATTGCATCTCAAGAAGTTTGATAGTAAATTTGACACAGCTACATAGACTGTTGGGCTAAAGGAATAGCATTATAGTCTCAAATTATAATTATTAAAACAGAAATTATCAGGAAAATTAAGAACAAATCAAACTGCTAAACAAAATATGTTATTTGTTTGAGTTTAAAAGCAGAAAAGTGATTTAAAACTTCAAAGATGTGAAATTACTACTGTCCTTTGAAGTAATAGTTTACATTTAATTTAAGGATTAAAAGGGTGACCATATATTATTTTTATATTTTTCAATTTGATTAATCCAGTCTTTTCAGTTAGAAATTATGTCACAGTTGTCTGAAATTACTTAATATATATTATTTATCTCTAGTATGCAGAATATTCATTTACATAAATTGGTTCATTTCTGTCTGACACAATACAGCAATAAAATGTGTCTCTAAAGAAATAGATTTTAAATACTGAAAACTAGGGATGGTGGTTCAACAGACTAGCATTGAATCCACACTCTTAGCAGGGTATGTTTGATATCACTGGCTAGCTGCAAAATAGTAATTATTATGCAGATGATCAGAAATGGTGGTGAATACAGAACTTTATTAATAATCTAGTTAAGAGTTTTTTCATAGATTGGTACAATAACCTGCTTGACGAACAGATGATAATGCAGTAGTGCCTCAGGCTAAAAGGGGATAAAAGTAGTAGTAGAGGAACAAAAACAAAATAAAGGAGTATCAAGGTTGTTTAGCCAGTATTAGTAATTCTACCACATAGGATGCTTGAACATGCAACATAACTGCAAATAATAGCACTGCTGATCTGCTCTGAGAGTCTCTACAGAATGTCACCTGCATTCTACTGTGCTGCCGACTAATGATTTTCTGTGTCCATATTTTTGTTATGCTGCATTTGGAGGCAGTAAATAAGGAAAAGAAGGATCAAACAGCTCATCATTACATTAGTTAGAGTGTATTTTTGTTGTGAAACCGAAGCATATTCTTTTGAATTAAAATAAGTTCCGGGGACTTCTAAATTCTGTGTTACTTGAGAACCTCAAAGTAGTGATGAGATTGCAACAGTCTCAACATCTTTGTATAGTGACTTTTTCAAGATGTTTTAATATGAGATTTTTAACTTATATGTGATGCATGTTCCCCAATATTAAAGGCATAATCACCTATTGCATCTGAAAGAACAGGTTTCAAAACTGTGCTCTGCAGAACAAGTGACCATGAGAGCTGAGTGCCCTCCTCTCTCTAATTGCATTAGAAGATAGCTCAAAATACATGTAATGATATTAATAATCCTTTTCCAAGAAAGCAGGGTCTGTAGTTTCCACAAGAGTGATGTGATACATGATCACAAATGGAAGTGTGTTGGTGGTCTTTTTGAATTGTGAATAGGAGGGAACAATAAGAGACTCTAGCAAGGAAGTTTGAAAATATCTGCAATAGAATAAGTCTTTGTCATTATTGCATTAGTGATGAAACTGTGAATTTGTTATTTCATGAACATCTTGTCACTGAGCACTATTTAGGAAATGGCCTTTATGTTTAAGAGCTGCTTCTCACTGTTTAACAGTACATAGAGGATAAGCCACTCTGAAAAGAATACTAGCGTATACATCCTGGAGTATTTCACAGTTGCAAGTCTGAAACCTCATTCTCTGGTATAGAAGGAAGCACAGAGAATACAAATCTAGTAAAGCTAGACTAAAGATCTGTAAAGCTGACTAAAGACTAGTAAAGCTGACTAAAGATCAGTTCTAGTATGACCAGGACCTGCTCCAGGCACCAGCGCAGCAAGCAGGTGCTTGTGGTGGTCAACAGAAAGGGGCGGCACGTCCGGCTCTTCTGCAGCGAGTCCCTCAGTCCTTCTCAGAGGGAAGAGCCTGCCGCCAAATTGCCGCCGAAGAATGAAGCAGCGGCAGTAGAGCTGCCACCGAAGTGCCACTGATCATGGCTTTTTTTTTAAATTTAATTTATTTTTTTTTATTTTTTTTGCCACGCGGGGAGGAAAAACACTAGAGCCGGCCCTGAGTATGAAACTAGATAAATATGGATTAGAACCAGGGAAAAACTGTCTGAATTGTGCTTTGAGAAATTTTAGTGGAGTGGAAAAATCTTTTTTTTTTTTTTTGAAAGAATGGAAATGGACTATCCTTTACCATTGAATTTTACCAATTTTGTTTTGATATCTCAGATATAACAGCATAACATTTTCAAACACTTCTAAGTGACTCAAGAGCCTAAGACCCATTTCAAAAAGTGACTTGGGCCTTTTAAGATTCTAAGTCTCATTAAAAGTCAGCTTTTGGAAATGGAACTTGCATCACTTAAATGTTTTTGATGTTTTTGAAAGTGTTGCACTTCCAGGGTGGGTCTTAAATGTGTGACTAACACACCTCATTGCCTAAAGTTAAGGTTACCAGACACTTTCCATTTCAAAACCCTATGTTAGATTTCAGTGGTGTAGGTTTAAGCCCTCCATGTCTGCCTCAGACTGAGTTTTGTTGTTGTTGTAAGTTTCAACTGAAAGGGTTCAATTATCATTCTGAGACTGATGCTAGGGAAAAATATTAGGTTTTGCCAATGTTAAGAAAAAATGTTAATGGTTTCACTGAGAAGCTCTAGTACCTCCATGTTTTGGAGAAGGGATTTAAAATTTGGGAAGGGTGAGGCAGGAGCACTTTGGTGTCGAGACTGTGTTTTTTGGTGTACCCATGAAAATTGGCCCAAATTGGGCCAAGTTATAAACCTTTGTAAAACTGGAGTTCATGCTTGCTTAGTTGAGGCTTCTTAAAGTTTGGCATCTAAATTATCATCTTTGCTGAGCATGATCTGTTCCAACACAGCTCCTAATAGTCAGGTGGACTGTGCAGGTATCATATACACAAGGCAGGTGAGCATACTCTATCCCAGAGCTTCAGGGACTGAGCAGGACTTTCCCTTGCAATTGCTCCTCCAAATTGCCAGAGGCTACTGTGGTTCTAGACACACACTCTCTCTCCTATTTTCTCACTGCTCCAGCTGCTGGCACCAAGGGTGTGTAAAGGAGGAGGAGGAAGCTCCCTGACTTGAATTCACAGACAGGCTCTGGAGCCTGGAGGGACTAGGGTTAGTAGAAGATGAAGGAAGCATCAGTTGGAACTACTGGGAAGAAGGGTATTTATAACCACTAGAGAACACTCACTTTCGGAATCTGGAATTTAACCAAGGAATCCAGAGTCTCAACATTTCCCTGCAGTCTAGCAAATACTTCAACAAAAAATAGGTTAAGGAGTGACTTGATAACAGTCTCTAATGTCCCACGTGAGGAACAAATATTTAACAGTGGGTATTGTTTCATTTTCTGAGATTATTAGATATAAGAATGTAAGAATGGCCGTACCGGGTCAGACCAAAGGTCCACCGAGCCCAGTATTCTGTCTGCCGACAGTGGCCAATTCCAGGTACCCCAAAGGGAATGAACCTCACAGGCAATGATCAAGTGATCTCTCTCCTGCCATCCATCTCCACCCTTTGACAAATAGAGGCTAGGGACACGATTCCTTACAACATAGCTTTAAAATTATAGTAAGGGATAGATTCACAAAGAAACTTGGGTGTAGCAATGCTCAGTGTCAGCACACCTAATTTTGAAGTTCCTAGAAAATTACTGGGATTTACAAAACCTGAGTTAAATGATCAGGCTTCCTATGCAATGAAAGGAGGAAAATAGATGCCTCAGAATGGGATTCACAAAAGCCAGAACACTGAGTTGGGAAGCATTCTAAACTAGCCCATGGGAGATATTGAGGAGAGTGGTATACCTATCTCTTGGAGTTGGAAGAGACCTTGAAAGGTCATTGAGTTCAGCTCCCTGCCTTCACTAGCAGGACCAAGTATTGATTTTGCCCCAGTTCCCTGAGTGGCCCCCTCAAGGACTGAACTCACAACTCTGGGTTTAGCGGGCCAATGCTAAAACCACTGAAATCTTCCCCCGCCCCACAGGCATCTAATTCTGTGCTAGAGAAAGGTGCCTCCTGCTGTTTAGGATTCCTCTTTGGGAATTGGGTGCTTTCAGAGGATAAGCTCCCTCATAACTTTTAGCCCAGTGGTTAGGGTACTAGGATGTGGAAGACATCTCCCCCTAAACCCTCCTGATTAGGAGAGGGGCTTTAAACAGGAATCTGCTATGTCTCAAGTGAGCGCCCTAACCATTGGGATATGACATGTTCTGTTGTTGGACACCCTTGTTCTCTCCTGTTGAGGCTGCTCACTGTAGAAAAAAAATTGGCTATTGGGTCAGAGTGGGAGATAGCAAGCATGAGACTGATTCCATACCTTGTTAGTTAAAGCATTCACCCAGGATGTGGGTGACCCAGAAACTACAATGTCTATATATTTTTAAATGTATCCAGAGTGGAAGAGCTTCCACAGGAAAGACTGAGTGACCCGCTCATCATAAGATTATCTCATAGCCTAGTGATTAGGGCACTCACTTGAAAGGTGGTAAATCCCTGTGGTAGATCCACTCAATATTTTTGCAGGAAATAAAATGAGATTATCCTATTAAAAGTTGTTTTATGAGCTGCGTGGATATCATTGCTGATGCCTGTGTACAAAAAGGCATTTCTTATTTATTCACTAAATACATTGAAATATATTAAGCAAATAATTTTATAAAGGCTTGTACACAAAATAAGATACAAGTGTAAGTTTCCCCTTCACCTCCAATGGAGACGCTGACTTTCTCCCTATCATTGTCTTTGTGTCAGTCTATGTATAGATTTCCCCATCCATTCCTACTATATCTCTCTAATCTACAATGTACTCTGGCCCATATTATCTTCCTTCTCTTCTCCAAACTTCCTCCAATCTAGTGCAGAAACAATCTATTTTATTTATTAAGGGCAAAAAAAAAAAGGTTTTATTAACATTTTTCAGATTGGATCTTCATTCTTCTAAATTGGATGTCTGATGGTGAAGCTCAGTTCAGAGACAGATAACAGCAAAACTTTAAAGAGAAAATATCTTTGAAGATTGATTCTTTTTAGAGGGTCACTTAAAAGTACAAACAAATGTAAAAATGATTACTTGGATGGCCTGGATTATTCTTTAGACAGAATTTAACAGACTTGACTATTTATATACAGTAGGTCAGCTCTTCTAAATCATAACTACTTCACAATCTCTAAAGACAGATATCAAGTATTTATGGAAAATATTTCTTTGTGTCCCCATATAGTCAACATGATCACAATATTTCTCATTAGAAGAGCTTTCATGTTGTATCCTGTTACCCTGAACTATTAAATCAGATACTGTACATCTCTATTTAGTTCAATTGGATTTTCTGTTTGGTATGAAACAATCCAGTTCTGGTGACTTTTGTAATCACAGAAGGCTTCAGTCTGATGACATTATGTAGACAAAAGCTGGGTTATTTCTGTGTAAAAACCAGTTCATGTTGATTATCCCTATTATTAAAAGATGCAAAGGTCAAATCACTTCTCTATGTAGTTCTAAAACAAGAGTGGAAAGAGTCACATTGCAAAAAGAATGTCAGCATACCATAGAATATGGTTCCTGTGAAAATATCTTCCAGTATGACCACTCCACTACCTCCTCACCATCCTGGAGAGACAATTTCAGTGGAAACTAACTACAGGTGTCTTCAGTGTCCCAAGAACATTTAACACCAATAGCCTTATCCTCTGCTAGAAAGCATGTGAGACTGGTTATTAAGTAATCTTTTCCAGGACAACTAATAGACCAAGACAATGTTGCTGCATGTATATAAAGGCTTACAGAAAACCAGAACCTTTGATGAAAGCTCAGACATTTTATTATCATAGGCACTGTCCCAGATCAACAGAAAAATAAAGGTATATTTGTCCTGAATATTAACAAAAGCTATGCTGGCAATGTTTGCCTGAAGCATTTCACCTTGTTAACGGATGTTGATCCTACTGGGAAAGTATTGCATGGATTTTGCTGACTCACTGGTGCAACTGGGTCATTACCCTGCCCAGGTATAAAGGAGATGAGACTCCCCCAGTGCTACAGTGACTACAAGCTAGGGTTTGGGACAGGAAAGATCTGGGACTAGGAGAAGCAAGGGCTGTAAAGAAGGATTAGGCTGGAGTTTCATATAGTATTGTTTTTGAATTACATTTTGTAAATAATCCAAACCTTAACATGTGTGACTTTTTTTTGTATGTGTGTAGTTTTTTCTTCGAAGCAGAATATGAGAAATGCAAGATTAGACAGTGCTCAGACTGTTTTGAGGATCACTGGGTTTTAGTTAATGCATTACTTGCAAGATAGTGAAACCTAAGACAATGGTATTAAGCTAAAACTACTATTAGAAAGATGTGACTCACTTATTTAAAGATTGAGGGCTAGATACTTCATCTGTAACTCACAGAAGCAGATGTATTGACTTCCATATGACTACTCATATGAGTAAGGTAAGCAGGGTTTGGCCTGAATCAATAATTGCTTTGTTTGCTGCTGTTGTTATTTTATTTTTTATTCTTTGCTTACTTACTACTTCACTCAAGTGCAAAGCAATATTTACAGATTTTGGTAAAGGTAAACCTTCCCACACTAAGTCCTTACTATGCTAGGTATTGGTTCAGCTATGTAAGCTTGCTGACAAGAGCAAGGTTATCTATAATTACCTTCTTTCATTTTTTCCCTTCTTCCCTGAAAGATAGTTCATGGAAGATCTTCATTACTTCTCAAAAAAATTCAAAAGTATTGATCAGTTCTAATAGAAACTGAACTGCAGTTTTCATTTGCAACAGAATCTCATGTATATGCCTACCACTACTTAGCATCCATGCTAAGGTAATAGTGGTTCTATTAATACAGTTTTGAGAGTAACTGTGCTACAGTTGGCAAGGCTATAAATATTGCCATAATAATTGTATATGTAACTATCTAGTTCAGGGGTAGGCAATCTATGGCACATGTGCCGAAGGCGGCACACGAGCTGATTTTCAGTGGCACTCTCACTGCCCGGGTCCTGGCCACCGGTCCAGGGGGCTCTGTATTTTAATTTAATTTTTAAATGAAGCTTCTTAAACATTTTAAAAACCTCATTTACTTTACATACAACAATAGTTTAGTTATATATTATAGACTTACAGAAAGAGACCTTCTAAAAATGTTAAAATGTATTACTGGCATGCAAAACCTTAAATTAGAATGAACAAATGAAGACTCAGCACATCACTTCTGAAAGGTTGCCAACCCCTGATCTAGTTTATGGGGGTTTATGGAAACTACAGTTAATGTTATAAGGAATTATAGTGATCTCTGATTCCACCAGTGTTTCAACTCCGTGGTTCATGAACACAGATGTTTAATACTTAGTGGCAGCGTGAAATCTAGACCAGTTCTCAGTCTTTATAACAGGCATACTTTATGCTACAGGGAAAACTAAGTATCCTGTTGTGCTAACTAGGTCTGTCTGTTCCATGCTTGCATCTTACTCTGGATACACTGACAAATGTAAGTTACATGGGAGTGAAAGAATTAGTTTTATTAACTTGTAACGCATACAATTCTTAATAGCAGTGGGGATGGGGGTGTCTATGACTATAGGTAATTAATGCACTCTTGAGTAATTAAAAACAAAGGAAAAATCAACAACAACCCACATTCACCACCCTGGGATAGATGGTATGGCTTCACTTCAGAATTTACGCCCACTTTCTCTCCAGTTTATCAATTATATATACCAGTACTTGAAATGTGTGGGCTTTGTTACACTGAGCTTGACCTGGCGGACTGACTTTTCCTTAGGAAAGGAAGATAAATACATACAATCATGGTTTATCTCAAGAAGTCCTATACTTCACTGAAATTGGGTGGTGATTTGCTCAGTTTGCAGATGATGAGGAAGAAAAGCCACTGAAAATAAACTCAAGCTTGAAAGAATGTAGTGACAAGCAGAAAAGGAAAAAGCATTGCAGAATAATGATGTTTAGATTTACTATACCCTGCTTTAACAGCCAGTGGCCAGCTTCCCTTATATACATTTTCAATCACACAATCCACAGAGGAGGGAGGAAAATCCTTTTACTTCTACCCTGAATTCATTGAACTGTAATCAGACTAATTTATTCACAGACTCAATCTATGCTTTGTGCAGTAAAAAAAATCCTCTGAGGAATATCACTTTAGTGTTCTTTCCCTTTGTAGAAGGATGGGCCAGGATTTTTAAAAGGCTGAGGTTAGAAAAATGCCTTTGAGTAAAAAAACAACAGATGTCTGATAATTCCATGGGAACATGATTGTAGTTCACTTGAAAGCTCATCTTGATGTAATTTAACAAAAATAACAAATGCAGAATAAGTAAAATAGTGTATGAAAAATGTCCTTTGACAGTAGATACACTTATGAAGTAGTTGAAAGTGCTGTCAGGATTTCTATTAGCTGAACTACATTTTGATTGCAAAGAGAAGGATTTTACGTACAAAGAGAAAAATATGTTGTTGATCATTTTATATACCTCCAGAACTATGTAGGGCATTTTATAGGCATAAATAAGAAAAGGTCCATGACTCAAGGCAACTGCAGTCTATGGCCCTGACCCTGCAGTGTATTACACATGAGCAGATCTTGGTGTCAGCAAGGAGCCCTGTTAACTTGAGTGTGATTCTCCACAGCTGGAAAGGTCTAGCTATACAACATGCACCGCAAGTTCAGGCCCTGAAGCTAGATCAAAGACAAAACAAACTGACAGTGCTTCCGATGAGGATCTTGAGGGATATGAAATGAATGTGGAGGAGGAGGATGAGACTGGGATAAGGAGGAGAAAACACTAGTACTGTGGAGAAATTTATATCGCACTCTTTGATTAGTTGAAAGCTAAATAAATTGATGAGTGCTATGCTCAGATAACATATGGCATCACACACCTTAGGAAATACTACTCTTTATATTAAGATTCTGTTATTAGAGAGTTAAGACTAGTAGATGTTATAATAAGGTTGCATACATGAATGGTGTATTATAGTTGGTCTATAAACATTACAAATGTTATACTTATAACCATGGATTATAAGCAACCTCCTGGACTCTGTAACAAATAGCCAATCATTAGAACAACTGTTAATTTATTAAATTTAATATTAAGTTAACTATTTATAAAACATTCATAAAGTATTATCACAATATTAAAGCTAGGACAAAATAAACATTGAAGAAAGTGAATAAGACGACAACAAAACAAAACAAATTGGGACACAGTCCATACAAGCACAGTTTTCTTCAGGGCCAGCCCTAGACAGGATTTTGTATTGCATTTGTAGCCCATTTCACAAATTTGATACACAATTTGCATGCATGAGTTATCTTTGTCATATAAGATGATAAATTTGCTAATAACAAAAACAGCACCCTAAGCCTGGCCCCCTTCAAGCACAGCACCCAGGGAGACGCCTGCGTCGCTTGCCCCTAAATCTAGCCCTGGTTTCCTGCAGGGAGTGAGAGAGAATCTGTGATAAAATTTGCTGACCTGAATTCCAAATTGTAAATGTGTATGTGTAATAGTAAATTTCACTACTGTGAAGTGTTAGCATTGATAGCTGTTGCAGAAGAAGTAGTGAATAAGGAGAGGGTTGTCAGATATGCTGGAGTTCAGTTATACCTTCTGACTTCATTCTACCAGAAATGTTTGTGGCTATTTATACCCGTTGTTAATAATTGCTTATTGTTTATTATACCTGTCACTTACAAAAACTAGATTTCACCGTTGTTGTGTTTTTTTTTCCCCCTTGGGGAGTATCTGATTGCCTCTCAAAGCCTTAAGTATCCTATACAGTGTCACCCTACTTCTTTCCCCCATTAAGACATTGGTTGAAATACCAGCCTGCTTGAAATTGATGGGTATGTCTACACTGCAGCTGAAAAGTGTGAATCTAATTACAGGTAGACAGACTTGTAGAGTGCATACTGAAGCACTGCTGGCAGCTCAGGCCAACTATCCATATCCAATCCCACCTGACCCCCTGGATCCGAATTTGGGCCGCTACCTGAGCCATTGTCCATGCTGCAACATCCAAGCTGTTGTTTTTAGTGCAATAGTTTGAGCTAAGCAATCGCACTTCCCAGTTGAAGTGTAGACATACCCAAGGGAGCCAGGATTTTGCCCTTTATGTTTTAGTAATCCTTTCTGTGTCATAAGGCAGCTGGTACTGATCTTTCTTAAGCCTGCTGTGCTGGTTGCTGGAGAATGATATTAGACTCTCCCTTTCAGGCCCTTCATGGTGTGTCTGCAATAATACTAGCCTTATTTTATTAAGTATTGGTATCTTGTTCATGAGATGGTCTGAAGCGCCAGAAATCGACTGGATTTTATCAAGCATGCAGAGGGCTGAGGAAAAGGATTGTCCAGTAGTTAGGATGCTAGTCTGGGATTTAGAAGACCATAATTTGAATCCCTGCTCTGCTATAGACTTCCTGGATGATTTGAGCAAGTCACTGTCTCAGTACTTCAGCTGTGAAATGCAGGTAATAGTACTTGTATACCTCTCAGGACATTAAATATGAATAAATTAAAGATTGGAGGGTGCTCAGGTACTGTGATAATGGATTCCATACAAGTACTTGAGGTAGAAGATACTACAAGCTATATTTTCTCACTAATGGCCGCCTTTCCCTGTTAAAAGAGAGGTGTTATCTGAAGCCCTGTGAAACCTTTGTATCCCTGTGGAGTAAGAACAACTGTCCAATATCTACTACTCTCTGTAATCACTCAGAAAGAAAGGAGCTGAGCCACTCTTGACACTATTTCTGTGTAGCTGGGGACCAGCCAGTGAAGAATACATATTTTTAAATAGTTAAGCACTGACTGTACTGCGTGGTCTGTAGTTTAAAAAGGAGAACTAATTCCTTGTCATGAATGGAAGGAGGAGAAGTTAACTGTAACATACTAACTAAATGGTATAGGATACAAATCTTCAAAGAGAAGAGAGTAATTATCTTTATGCCTGAAAAAATAATAGTGTTCTATTTTCCCAAATGTATTTTTACAAAAAAAGAATGAACTATGTTAAACCTTATCAACTTATTTTGCAATTTCAATAGAACTAGTTGAATGTGTCTCCGTTTAGCTGTATTATCACTGCAAATGTACAGAAATCCTGTTCCTTTTGAACTGAAATTTCATCTGTGTTAACAGAGGTCACAGAACTTTTCAGAAGTTAGTGCCATTATTATGAAGCTCTCTGTAGCATTGAACTCCTAGTGACTGTTATAATATGAAAATACTTTCTCACTGAAGGTTTGAAACAAACATCTGAAAATAAAGATTGCATTGAACTTTAAATATTTGAGACCTATACATTATAATATAGTGACTTTGTTTTTTCTCTAAGGATTTATTTCTACCTAATCACTAAAGATGGAACTCTCTGCTTAGTTGCAATGGCTTTTAAGATATACCCTATATATTGAGTTCTGAAATGACAGAGAGCCTGCAGTGCATGATTCCACCTTAAAAAGACATATGATTTATTGCTTAAAATGTTCCAATTCCAGGCATAGTCATTGATCTGGAGCCTCTGGGTCAGCAGACTATAGCTTTCTAGTCTATGAATCTAAAAGTGGCATGGGGTATATGCACAGATTGATCTATCTACAAAATAGAAGTAGCAGCAGATTCACATGGCTATGATGTAGCTGTGGTGGCAAGTGGAATGGACTTTGACCTTGAGCAGTCCCATGCAAATAGTTGTCTTTTGTCAGGGATCAGTATGGGAGCATTTAGACTTCTTAAATCCCTCAAAAATTCATCTTCCAACCTCAGCTGTGGTCAGACTCATGCTCTATTTCCTTTGACCTGAGGTCTATAAACCTTCTGTAAAAATATACCTTCTTCTGAACATTGGACATGACCCCAGAATTAAAATCATCTTATCATCAACTGGTCCAAGACTCATTTATGTTAAAATCAAACCAATGGATGTTAAGCATACACTTTAAGTTTTGACACTGAAAACCATTTAGTTTCCTCGGCTGTTTATAACAGCCATGTTTCTGCTTTATCATCACTTCCCCATTGAACATTCTTACCTTGTCACACAGATATCCTGCCGACCAAACAGAGGCCTTTGAAGATATTGAAGACCTATTACAAAGACGTAGTTTATAAACAGTACTGAACCAGACATGAAAAGAACTCTGGGTTGGGGCATAAAGTCTAGCAAAATGAAGAATAAAAGGATGCAACTTTATACTGTTATTACTCACTGTATTAGACAAGAGGGCAATAATGAGATCATTATAACTTATACTTTAGAATCAGGGAACAAGAAAAAAGACAAATTTAATTTGAGTTCAGATTAAGCTGGTATTTAGACATAAAATGGTTTATATTCACTAAAGTGTTCCATTCCATTTAAGATTAAAAATGTGGTGGTGGGGGAAGAGGGAACATCAGGAAATAGAAAAATCATTCGGGATTACTATTTGATGTTAGATCTGCCTTTATAGCCCAAGAGACAGTGAAGGAGCAAATTGGGTCAAAATATAAAGCCAGGGTATCGAGAGATTTTTCTACATAAATTTGCAGCTGGTAAAGCAAACAGTAAGAGGAAATCTGATTTACCAGGCTGATATAAAAGAAAATGCATGTTCTTTGTTTTTTATTTATTTAAACTACAAACTTCCATAGATAAAACTGCAATGATAGGCATGACGTGGGGAAAAAAGGTAGCAGAAGAAAGAGAAGATGCCTCTCATTAAATATTAAACAAGTTATTTGGTAAATGAGCAATCTGATTCCCAGCACACACTGATTCCCAGCAGAGTGGGAGAGCCTACTATCAAATGTGGGGTAAAAATCTTATTCCTTAAATGTATTTAAAATTGTCTGTCTAGAAGTGTCACTGGAATGAGGTTTAAAGACAAGTCTGCCTAATCGAGACATGATGGCCAGTCTACCTACCTCTAGGCAGATACCCAGATTGTTTTAAACCTGTTCATCTGATCTTTACTAAGACTACATATCAATTTTTCAAGTATCAATAGGATGTGTTCACTTCAAATTGCACAAAAATAAAAAGGGGAATATTCAATTATAATGTTCTAAGTAAAATACCTGCCACTCTTGTTTCTCTCCCCCTCTTTTGTATTCAAACACATACCTTTATGCACATTTACCCACTGACCACATGTATTGAAACATTTCTGAGAGGGCAGGACTTCCTAAATAGCTATCAAAAATATGAATGACATGGCATAAATGGCTTGCTTGATCATTACGTTAAAAGATACTTAACCCAGAAAAAAAAATCTCCAATTGGAATGTCTGACAAGCGGTTTAGAAGCAAATCTTCAAAGAACAGTTCAAGCTACAGTCAGCAAAATTATTTTTAAATGTAGCAGTGTGACTTGATGGACTGAGATACAAAATGAGGGGACTTTAAAACACTGGAAGAGGTCATAGGAGGGAGAAGGGACACATAGATCTAAAGGATTAAATAGTATGATGAACTGAGGAGGTGATGAGGACAATAGCTCTAAAGAATATAACTCATAGGGAGAATTTAATTCATAAAAGATAGAAAGCACATTGGAATAATAGAGACACTACCTGCAGACTACAAAGTTTGATAAAGCAAATATGAAACTCTCTCTTAAAAAAAGAAGGCTCTTTGAAGATAAAGTAAGGATTGGGAGAACGTTTCTATAGATCAAGATCATAAGAGTTAGAAAACATGGGAGAAAATTATATATATACTTAAAAAAAAAAGACACTGCAGTATAATTGTCAAGGTTGACAGCCTCCTTTCCTAACTGGAGAAGATAATGAGCACATGGAGAGAGTATTTTTTTTAATCTGTTGAAAACAGATGTAATAGTTGAGGAAGTAAAACCTGTTGGTGGGCTTATTAGCAATACTACTGATCAAGAGCAATTTTAAGAGGAAGTCAAACACTGAGAAATATTGTAGAAAAGATAACTAATGGTGCAAAAGTGAAGCCAAAGATCAAGTTGTTTCATGTGGCTGCACTAAAATTGCTTTAAAAATGTGCATTTCTGGTTTAAAGTGGACCAAAAATATTGCATTGACGCACAGCTATTGAAAAATAGCCTTTCAGAGTAAATTCTACAACGAATGTTTTCGTGTGAATTGGGTGTATTTAGAGGTGCAGAGTGTTAGGAGAGAACCATTCTGCCCCCGCCACCCCCACAATATTTAAAATATTAGAAATCGCTGGTTTTAATGCTGCAGAAAAAGTAAACAATGAGCATTCAGGATGCTGGAAAATCTGAAAAATTCTCCAATATGATGGCTAAGATAGTGAAAACTTGATCTGGTGATGTTTACTGAAGGCAGTAGACAGTAATACATGGCAAGAGCCAAACCTGTGTCATGTGTAAGAGTTGGTATGATGGAAATTTCCACTTTTGGTGGGAAATCCTGGTCCCACTGAAGTCAATAGCAACACTCCGATTGACTTCAATAGGATCTGGATTCATACTTGTTTGTAACTTCAAACAGTTCCAGTTCTGACACCCTTACTGATATTAGATGAAATTCATCCCCATATAAAAGCCAAGAACCGAATTTATACAATACTTACATCCACTTCCTTTGAGGGGACTTTAACCCTGGAAGAGTAAAGAGTTAAAGTCACTGCAGAATAAAATAATAAAAAAATAAAAATTAAAAAAAATCCCACAAATAAGGCTACTTAGCTCCAGGTTAAACTCTTGAGTCAGATTTTGGAGCAGAAAATTTCAGATATATGTCATCAGTCAGCCAGAGGAGCAAAAAGGCAGAGATAAGTCTATCTGGGATTCTGTTGTGAGCTGAAGTGTTGTATCATTCAATCTTTAAAGCATAAGAATGAACATTTTAGAAAGGGAAAACAAATTCTTCAGCCATACAGATATTAGTATGCTGCTGTGCCTGGCAGCAGTGAAGGCTTAAATATATATGTAACATCAGATTCAAAACTGGTGTACACAGCATGTCAATAATATTCCCCTTGCCATGACAGAGCTACATCAGAGCAATGAACTGAGCAGGTAAAAAGCAGGGCTTTGATGTAAACTCTAATTTCATCGCAAAATATTTGAAACTGTACCTTGTCTTTTATATATATATGATTGACACAAAACTGTTTGTGATTATGCTTGTAATATTTACTTATAGAAGGCAGGCAATTTAAAGTGAACTCCCCTCTTAACTCATTTTCATTCAAAATACTATGAGGGATAGAGTCCCAGCTCTGAACTATGTGTTACTAGATGTTGCTGAGGCCAAGAGCTAGGTGCCATTCAGAAAGGATTAGATATGCTTAATAAGAACATAAACAGTTAAATATGACAGGATTTTAAAAAGGGATATAAACAATCCTCTAGCCACTGGGAAACAATGAAGAAATTCCCCCTATCAGTATGTTGCATAATTACCCAGTATGGGGTTTCTTACATCTTCCTCTGGAGAATCTCATTCAGCCATTGATAGAGAGAGGACATTAGCCTAAATGGACCATTGGTCTGATCCATTGCAAAAATTCCGATCTTCTCTCTTCTATCTTAGTACAAAGTTTATGTGTCAATCTTAACTTCAAATGTCATTGTCCTTTTGGTCATAAATCTTTTTGTGATATTGAACATCAGAGAGTTGTGCACATAGATGAAGGATGCAATATAGCCCTAGATCATTTGCCTGATAGGGACAGCCTATTAAGAAGGCACAGGCAGGTAATTATACTTGCAGGCTGGGTAAGTCTGTGCAGACCAACGAATAGATAGGCACATTATTCATCAAGTTCTGAATGAAGTTAGGATTTAATAGGCAAATTGTACACTTCTGTAAAGATCATCAGACTCTAAATATATAGTTATATATATTTTTATTAAAGAAATGAGACTGCTGAAAAAAATTACTGCACTAGTACTTACAAAAATTTAAAATGCAGTTTATTTTATAGAATAATCTGTCTCTTCACTCCTATGCACAGGAGCCTGCTGCTTTGGGTGGGATTTCAGTGGGTCCTTATGGTTAGTCCCATCCCACAGCATCCACTGGTGGGATTTGTAGTTCTGTCCCTTTGTGAAAGTGGGAAAACATTCTCTGACAGTGGCTCCAGGAGTCAGGACCTTCTTCATTATACGTCTGGTGAACTACTGAGGAAAGGACTGGAAGTCCACACCTGCTTCAGGTTTCTAAACTTTTCAGCAGAGATAATTAGTTTATAAAAATGTTTTGCCCTCCAAAAAATAACACTTGACTTTCATAAAGCTGAGGCCCAAGTGCATGTGTATATGTGTAAGTGCACTTTTGTGCCTGATATTTATACTCATGTACCACTGCTTCTTATCCATGCCATACTAAAATAGACACTGATGTTCATAAATGCCTTATTGCCAAATATATTTGCAATAATTTCACTCATAAAATCAGTCCTTTTTATGTGCGTCTGATATCTCAAACCACAGCATGAAAGATTTAAAAATCACTAATCAAAGTTCCTTCTTCAGTCTTTTCAGTCTTAGTGTACATACCAATTCAGTGTCTAACTGATGAATGTATAATTTATATTTGCTGCTCAACAAAAGTGATTGGCTTCACCATTTTTCTGATGAAAACTATGAAATTTCTCATTTTCTTATTCTTGCTCCTATATTGTTACTTTGCTGCTTCCTTTAGGGTCATTTGAGGTTAATGGGACTAAAACATAGGTCTAATGTTGTTTAAATTCTTTGCATATGGGCTACTGAACTGGTGCCTAGATGTGTGTCTGACACTATTCAATCTTTATTCTGTCACAATCTTTTCTTTACACAGAGTACCTAAACTTTGTATTCAAGCACACTGTTGTGCTACTTATTAAAACAAAACGTTTCAACTGATCCTCATCTCATAACTAATTTTCACTTTTTCTAATTCCATTTGTATCCAATCCAGTCTTTTTTTTTTCTTAATACTCAAGTGTTCTTCATCTCTGGGTATAGATACCGCAAATCATGTTGCTACTGACTGTTTAACCTTCATAAAATGTCTAAATGTTAAACAGTGAATGCCATCATCCTAACTTCTGGTTTTGTCCTAATTATTTCACATTTAGATATTTCTGAGTGTCTTCTGGATATCTTTTTCCATTCAGTCATTGAGCCTTTACAGTATCTTAAAAACATTACTACACAACTGACTCTGTTAATTGTTGTTGTTGCAATGCCACCATCTTATTCAGTTACACTTAGTACCTCTACACTGTAACAATAACAATAAAATTCTAAGGAGACGAGGTGGGTACAACATGAGTACAACAACACTGCATATCTCAATAAAATTCTAGGGACACTTTCAAATATGGCCTCTAATTTTGCATCCCCAGTCAATTGAGGGCTTCAAAGGGTGGAAATGCTAGCATCTAAAATATTGACTACCAGGTTGACTGCATTGCATCTAAAGCTGGTCAAACGTTGGCTGGGCTTGCCAAAGGAGGGCAGCTGTGCTTTATGGCCAAGGGGGAGGGGGGAATGAGGCCAGAGACTGCTGTAAAAGGTGAATGGTGGTCAGCTTTGCTGCGCTGACTCACCCCCCCAGAAATGTGAGGTCTGAAGGCTATAAAGGTGCAAGCCCTGAGAGTGGGAAGCCTCTTTTTTCCACACAGCAGGCTTCACCTATTGGGGCTACTATATAAGAGGCCACTGGGAGATGTCTGGGAATCCAACTGGGTCAGGGAGGGAGGCAGCCGAGCAAATTGCTGGTGCCTCATTGTGGCGGATGCCCAGTGCAGGTACTCCATAAGGACGGCATCCAGTGACCAGATAAATGGTCTGGTAAAAGACTTCAAGGAGGTGCTGGATAAAGTACAGAACAGTGGAGGAGAGTTAGGGACTCCTATGATTGGTACTGTAGGGAGCGAACCCCTCCTCATTCTCATAGCCCACCTTAATCCTCCTATGAGGGGAGTGAATTGTAAGGTCCAAGCCATGGGTTGGCTGGGGGTGACCTAGATGGAAAATGAAGGGGGGGCTGGTGAAAGCCCTGGGTAATTATTTAAATATACATGGATTTGCCTGCACTGTACACTTTATCTGCCAGGTAGTCCCAGACATCTATATAATAAAGTTGTAGCTTGATTGAAATTCATATAAATTGTCTCCAGTCCTTCTTTTGGTGTACCCTGACAATGTACCTGAAATATGAATTGCAAACCAAAAATTAAATTTCCATTTGAGGTCTTTTTGAAAATGTCTGGGCTTTAGTTTTTAAAACTCTTCAGTACTTTCATAATTATACCAATTTATTCAAATCCAAAACCATAATTAAGATCAAGTTTCAAAAAATGTTTTCAAATGCTTCAGTTCCTCATTTTTTGGGTGCCCATCTTTAGAAACCCACTGTAGGGCCTGATTTTTTCAGTAGTGCTGACAACTCTCAACTGAGTTAGAGGTGACAATTCAAAATTGTCGCCCTTATCTTCTAGTTGGAGGGATACACTGCTATGAAATATTTGCACCAGTTATTTCATTTTTATTCCATTATTCATTATTGAACATTCTCAGGCCAGCCTGTGCCCTCACTTACACTTGTGAAGCCCATTACCACCTGGTGTAACTGAGGGAATAGTTAGAAGATAGTGTGGTTGCACAGGGGTAAGTGAGAGCAGAATTTTGACTCCAGTTTTTTTGTTACTGGTAATGATGAGGCTTGGAAAGGAGAGAACCCAGTGTCTTTGTCTGCCTCCAGAGTGTGGAGTGTCTCCCTGGTAGAAAAACATAAAACAAGGGAATCGATCAAACAAAAATACTCTTTATATCTTGTAAACTGAGTCACTGAATCAATACCCATTGAAATCCTAAATGACATCTTCAGAGGCTCACATCTTGGTAGAACTTTCAATGTTTCCTTTTTGCCCCTTAAGGTTCCTCTCCTCATTTTTAAAGAGAAAAAATCACAAAGAAATAAACTCCACAGTGGGGGGAGGGGCACATTTAAAGACCAAAACAGAAAACATTTCTATAAAACATGATGTTGATGATGATCCATTTTTAAAATAATTTGCCTGAAAGGAGTAAAAGCCTGTTAAAGATATAAGCAAAATATCAAAAGGAGAGAGAAAGGGAAGTGTGAATCTGAGCCTTTTTTTTAGGGGGGGGGAGGGATTAAGTAGTAAACTTGCATATTATTAAAGTAAATATTTTTCCAAGCACCTAAGTGGCTTTAGGATCCTTTTAGTAAGACCTAAGGTCCTAAGTAACAGATTTTTAAAAAATTATTTAGGTGCAGCAATATGCAGCTAGGCATCTAGTGGGGGTTTCATCTAAATGGCAATCTGCATTTTAAGTACATAAGCACTTTTAAAAAAAAAATCTGGCTCTTATGCCAAAATCACTTTTGAAAATCAGACATAGGCACTTAAAGTTAGGTGCTTTTTAAAATTGTATTTCAAATCTTCAGTGATGTATCCAAAAGCACAACTGATTTTTTTTTACCTCAATATATGGACTTAAAAAAATCCTTATGCAAGAATGCAAATATTAAGCACACACCTTCTAAAACATCTGTCTGAAATAGCTCCATTTTCAGTTTCTTTCTTGTAGTTCTCTGAGGTCAAAATGGTTCTTGCACCACTATTGTTCTGAAAAATGCTCCAAAAAACTGTGCGCTTATAATTCACAAGTTTGTTGAATACAATACTCACGGTAAAACCTGGGGAGGGGGAATCATTGTGCAGAGAGAATAATGTATTTGTATGAGTTTTTGTGGCCTTAACAGCAGGAGAAATACCATACAGGTTTTTTTCTCATTTTAAAGACTTTTATCCTTTTGTCAATGTTTTTTATTTGGTGTGTGAGGGGGAAACTACAAGTTGAAGATGGTCGAAGAGATCTGTTTAAAGTAACAGAAGCTATATGCTTGTTAGCATGTGAGAAAATATTCATGCTGAAATGGGAGGTATACAATCATCAAGATCATTCAAGAAACCAGCGATGGATTAAAAACCGTTTCTTAGTCAAAGGAAAAAATAATCTACAAATCTGTTTTGATGTGATTTTTTTCAGGATCTCTGTTTTTCTGTGTAACATGATTTTTCAATATGAGGACTCTGGAAAATGTTTCAACTGTCTTCTTTGTTTGTTTCTATATTTCCAAAATAAAAATTCTCCTTTGTCTCTTATAGATTCTTTTTAGCACATTAGCTCTACCCTATAATTGAGAGAGCCCACTAATTAACATGTGAAGTTCATTATAATGTAAAATGCTTTAGAATGTTAGTGCTAATTCTTCACTAATTGCAAAAATGTATCCCAGAAAAAGTAAGATAGTCAAGCAATAATGACATAAGATTGAAATGCCTAAAACTACTTCCATGAGTTGGATTTATAATTATTGAACCTGCCAATGTCAGTCAGGGGACTGGTCTAAACAGCAGGCACCCACAGCAACCTCAGGTACATTTCTGAACCATCGCTTTGTGTGCTGTTCTGTGAAATGTGTTGATTCAGATGAAAGGCCCTAAATACCTTTAAAATGAGTATTATTACTAACTTAAAATACATTTAGAACAACTGAATCAAACGTTTTGTCAGATTTAATTAAACACATATATACATACACCTACAAAGTCTGTTTTTAGCCCCTGACTGAATTCAAATAGGTAAGAGTTACAATAGAAACTCCCTGAAGAATGGATTTCTAAATAGCAATGCAGACACAACTTTAACTGTAACAGCACTTGTAGACTCCATCATAGTAACCTGTGCTGATAATTCGTGTCAACTAGAATTAGGGTAATTAAGACTTCTAAAGGGAAAGGACAGCTTTAAATAAGGAAAAATTAATGAGTGCATTTACTCATATGACAGGAAAGCTGAAATGAACCCATGTGTGGTTTTATTCATGGCCGGATGACAGTAACTGATGTCCTGTAGTAACTGTCAGTTATCTCTCAGTATCAGCATATAGGATATGACTGGGCTACCAGCAAGGTGGCATGTCATTGTCAGCATTTGCATCTTTTCTCTGTGCATGAAACATGAAACATGAATAAAGAATTATAGAAGGTGCAGGGATTGATTCTCCTCTTTAATTGAAGTTAGAGTGTATAAATGTATTATGGGGAGAACAGAACCTTCTCTCTCTGTTGCAACACAGTTGGCACATACTCTTAAGAGAAAAGATAAAATTAAGTGCAGTTATATTACTGGAATTTATGGTCTTGTTCTCCTACCATAGGATACTAGTAACTCACACCATCTCATCAATTTCAGTGGGAGTTAACCATATGATGTGGTGGAAGAGAAGGGTCCATATGTTTGAGATTCAGATAAAGGATTCCCTGGATCAAAGGCCAGGAAGGTATGCAAAACCTGTATGATGAAAATAGCCAATGAATCTTACCCAATACCTGGTTATGTTACAAACTCAAAGATTAGGACAATTTTGCCAAAATATTAGCCAAGGTTCTCAAACCTTTCAGTGAGACAAGGCCAACCTTCCAGTGAAACTGATCTGATGTATGGTTACTTATGGAGAATATGCAAAACTCTGTGGTGTTACTCTGAAGTGTTCCTTTGAGTTAAGAAGAAAAAAAAAGCTAAACACAATAGTTTGGGCTGTTCTGCTTTTTGAGTTCTGGGTTCATATTCTAAATCTAAATTAAACTCTGGAATTTTATAATTCCTTGGGGAAATGAAACTGAAAAAAAAGCTTGCAGCTCAAAATTGCTGAAAATTGTCTCTCTCTAAAATCACATGGAGTTCTCTTTTCAAAGAAAAGATGCTATGCAATAACCAGGTAACTCTGGACATCATGAAATCTTTTTTATATTGTACATATCATGGTCATGCCTAAACTGTGGTGCTATAGCAGCACAGGTATGTGTCTTCAGCTATTCTATTATAGACCCTTCCTACAACAAAGGAAGTTTCTTTCTGTCACTGTAGGTAATCTACCTCTCTAAGCAGCAGTGGAAGAATTCATCTCTTGCCCTAGCAGTGTCTACACCTGGGGTTAGGTTGGCATAGCTATGTGCAACAGGCTGGTATCTTCTGTCAGAAATGTTCTTTAACACATTCTGGTTCCTGACAATGTTTCATCCAAAACTGCCACCATATAACACGCCTTCATAAATCAGTAAAACTCTATTTTCAAAATTGTAGATAATAAAACATGTTCTGTGAATGTTTGGAATAAAAAAGTACAAAACCTCTTGGAATAAAAGATTAATCATATTTTCATTCAACAAGGCGGAGTGCTGTTGTGTTTGCCACACTGTTCTGAGGGAAAAATTATTAGCATTCTCCCCCCACCTCCAGAAGTAGTCTATCCTTTTTCTTTTCTGTTACATAAATGGGCTCTAATTTTCAGAGGTGTGAACACACTTTTATGCATATACAAGACCTATTAAACATGTACAAGTTGGGGTTGCGCACTCACAGGGGTTTGGGTAATTGTGCATGTGCTACTCAGATTCTTGCAAGGATAAGGCTGAACCTTTATAAATTTAGGATATAAATGTTGACAATAATAGCACTCTTTATGACTCTACCACTTTTAGATTGTGGGATCAGCACAGATATTATACTATTTTATTGAACCCTTTGTCTGACTTGTCTGTTCAGATTTTAAGAACTTCAGGGTAAGGACATTCATTCACAATGGGTGTTCAGTCATGAAAAGTGCGGAGCTTCCTTAACTCCCATTGGCTTTAATGGAAGTTAAGAGTTTTCAGCACTTTTCAGGATTAATTCCTGTGTATTTGTACAATGCCTAACACAATCAGGTCATAATCTTGGCTGGGGCCTCTGGGTACTAATGCAGTACAAATAACCATGTTATAGTGGCACAGCCACTATAAGGTTGCATCACAACTTCTTTTTAAAAGTTCACCTTTTAAAAATTACATGCTTGGTGAGATTCCTCTGCAATTTGGTGAGCCTCAGAAGGGTATATAGGGTATAGGTAGTGATCCAAACATCAGCTCATTTGAGCTAGAGGTTGTGAAAATATAGATGTATAACTGTAGTCTTTTTTTCAAAAAAGGTTTAAGGTGGATTTTTTATTTTAAGGGTTAGTCAAACTGTTGATACAATGCAGATTCTTTGGGAAACCCAAACTGGAGAATGGTATTTGAGAGTGTGGTGTGTTGTTTGTTGTGTGTTTAATAGTGCACATGCACCAGTACAGGAAAATGGTTAGATGTTTTCCATTCCCACCATTTTGTATGTAATAATTTAAGAGTTAAGCTTTTATCTAAAATCCAAATATTTACTCAGATTGCTATGTGTGAAAGAGTGAATAGATTGACTTCCTTTCTAAAGCACTTTGATATCTATTGATGAAAAATTCTATGTAAGAGCTTGGTATTTGTATTGATTGTCTCTGTCATCTGAACCTCTGTTGACTCTCTAGATAGCCACAGGGTTAGGTGGCAAATGAATGGGAGCATTTGGCTCATTTAGTCATCTCATACATTATATCAGCTTTTTATGAAATATATTACACTATGACATGAAGAAAGGAACCTATTTTGTTTGAATGTGATATCCATTCTGTTCAATTTTATATTTTTCCATAGACTTCTAAGGACATCAAGGAACATCTGTTGTGACCTACTGCAATCACACAGGCCATATCATTTCTCTTTTAATGAGTCCTACCTCAAGCCATAAATTCTGACTGAACTAGAGCCTGTCCTTTAGAAAGATATCCCTTCTTTAAATAAAGACTTCAAGTGATGGGAGAATCATCTCTTCTCTAGTTAAATTGTTCCAGTGGCTAATTACCCTCATGGCTAACAATTTGCACCTTAATTGCAGTTTGAATTAGTGTATTTGCAACTTACATCCACTGGTTCATGTTATGACTTTGTGTGTTATATGATACTAAAAGATTTTTTCTCCTCATATATGTATGTATGTACTACATTCAAGTTGTTTCTTAACCTTCACTTTGATAAGGGAAATGACTTGATATTCTTAATTCTCCGATTATAAGCAGTATGTTCCAGGTCACTGATATTTCTTATATATATTTTTTTTTCTGAAGTCTCTCCAGTTTTTCAACATCCTTTTTTAAAAAGCTGTGATCACTAATCTAGTAATAGTCTCACCAATACCATTAATAGAGGTAACATCACCTCCATAATGTTTCAGTATGTCTTTGTTATATTTATATGGGTGCCCTCTGCTATTAAAAATAGCATCTTTAAATTCCCAGAATGCTAATTGTTTTTCTTCAATGTGTGATTGGGAGGAATATTCTGAGCTTTGAGGGCTTGGCAGTATTGGGTGGAAGAAGTTTCATAACTGAGGGGAATTCTCAACTTTGGAGATAGGTCTTCACATGTGTAGAGGGATGCTTTTGAGATGATGGCTGTAGGTGTGCCCATTGCTGTAGACTAGTGTGCGAGTGCCTTGTTGGATAATTTACTTTTTGCTGCCCCAAGAAATCACTTTATATCATATTTGATATAATTTATGAAAGAAGACGTTACTGTGTTTTGGTTAGACCTTACTTTACATCTTACAATTTACATCAGTTGATTTAAAAAAAGAAATGAGAGCTCTCTGTCTACTTTCCTCTTTTTGAACATCTCCTGAAGTGACCACACTACTTAACAGCTGATTGTCATAGTGTTGTGTTTTTCATTTTTTTTTCCCCTTCCAATCCTATGTACTGAGGAACCAGCTTGCCAGAATGACTGGACAATGCTGCACCTGAACATTGTGAAATGTGACCTAAGGGAGCCAGCTGGAAACAATCCAGCTTTCATTAGTGAAGTAAAGGACAATGAGGTGTACTAGGTTTTTATTAAAATAAGGCATCTTAATCACTGGAGTGAGCACTCCTCTATCTATAAATAAGGATTCTATATCTATCAGCCTTGACCTTGGACAATTAACTGGGGCCAGGGACAATCAATGTGTCTGGCACTAGATTTAAAGATATAACCTCATCCATGTCTAAGCCAAAGAAACAAGTACCCAGAAATTATTGAAACAACAATAGTGTTCTTTGGGTTTGTATTTTTTTCTTTCCTTTTTAAAACAGAAGGGAAAGCATGTCCTGCATTTATCACAGAGATTCCATGGCCAGATTATCATCTCTGAGAATGGTTTTTCAATGTCTCTCTGTTTCTATGAGGGAAAAGCAAGGCACAATATGCATCTTGTAGAAGGACTATAAACACCTCAATTTCCTTCTGTAACATAAAGCAATTTCTTGACATTTTAAATAACTATTTTTTTTGGAGGGGGGGAAAGGTAGTTCTTAGAGTTTACAAAAGATGATGCTTTTCTCAATGAGTCCTAGGTAATACAAAGGAGTTAGTTCACAAATTAACTGTAGTTGAACCACTTAGATTATAAGCAATTAGACACATGGGCCATCTTTTTGTTGTGATGCTTGTGCTGTTTTGACAGTACTTATACATGAAAAAGGAAGCTAAAAGGGAAGATGGAAACTGTGATTAAATGGCAAAGTACGAAAAGATATTCAGCCAAACTACTCTTCAGAAAGTGCAGCCAACTAGTGCCAATAGAAAGGAACATAAACTCTAGCAGGTAAATGTAAAATCAGGAAGTAAGTGAAATTTTGAAGAGCAAAAAGTCTCCGTTGGAGAGGTAGGAGAGTAATTAAGGAGGATAAAAACATTGCAAAGAAGCTAAATACTTTCTTTACCTCAGTGGAACTCACAGAATAAAATGAACAGTAATACCAGGCCCAGATGGTGTACATCCAAGAGTTGTGAAGGAATGAAGTAGCTGAGCTGTGAATAGAGTCATAAGACTGGAAGGCACCTCTAGAGGTCTTCTAGTCTAGTCCCCTGCACTCCTGGCAGGACTAAGTATTATCTAGACCAGGGGTCCCCAATGCAGTGCCCGCGGACGCCATGGTGCCCACTGTGGTGTCTAAGTGCACCCGTGTACTGTCCAGCGCATGAGTATCTGCCAAAATGCCGCTGACAAGCTGCCTCATCCAGAGGCGTCACCACAGAAATGCTGCCAATTTTCGGCGGTATTTCGGCAGCAACGTCTCTGGATGACGCTACTTGTCAGTGGCATTTTGGTGGCGACGCCTATGGACGTTGCCACTTGTCAGCAGAATTTCGGCGGATGCTTGTCCACCACCACAGTCCTCCGTGGCTCATTGTCTGGTGCCTGCCAGACAAAAAAGGTTGGGGACCACTGATCTAGACCATCCCTGACAGATATCTGTCTAAACTGCTCTTAAAAATATCCAATAATGGCGATTCTACAACCTCCTTAGGTAAATTATTCCAATGCTTAACTTCCCTGACAGTTAAGAAGTTTTTCCTAATAGCCAACTTAAACATCCCTTGCTGCAATTTAAGCCCATTGCTGCTTGTCCTATCCTCAGAGATTAAAGAGGACATTTTTTCTCCCTTCTCCTTGTAACAACTTTCTATGTATCTTTACTCAGCCCATGCCCCATTATGCATTGATTATAAGGTATGCAGATGCTAATATGCACTGAGGGGTTTTGTGTTTTGTTTTTTTTTTGTTTTGCTTTTTTATAACTTAAGCCATACTATGCACCCCTCCAATAAACACAAAGATACCTGTATAAAATAGGTAACTACGCAGAAAGGAGGCCTCAAAATTCACTATAAGAAGGCTAAGCTATATGACTCAGAATACATCTTCATGAAGGCATGCTGAGTTTGTTGACTTTAAGCCACAGAGGAGTTCATTAATTTGAGTCTATCAAAGATATTATCTGAACAAGAGACTTACTGAGAACATAAGAACATAAGAATGGCCATACCGGTGAGACCAAAGGTCCATCTAGCCCAATATCTGTCTACCGACAGTGGCCAATGCCAGGTGCCCCAGAGGGAGTGAAGCTAACAGGCAATGATCAAATGATCTCTCTCCTGCCATCCATCTCCATCCTCTGATGAACAGATGAGAAAAGCTTCTGCACATATTTGAATTTTCTTATGATGATGTTGATATCCAGGATTGTACATCATGTTTAAAAAAAAAAGACTCAGATCCAGGTGTAATTAAAGAGTTCTCAGTAAATGTATGTTCTAGTTTTGTTAACATTATAATGTTAAACAAGACAAGAAAAAATTGTGATGCCTAATGTTCACTTGTGACTGAATCACCTTATCTCATCTTAACTGTACAGTGTTTGGTATTGACAATTCGATGCAAAGCTATTTGGTATTAGGTTATGTGTTAAAATCTAGACCAGATCAGGTGTAGCTTTGAGTTGCTATTAGAACTAATCAGGAGACAGGAGAAAAAAAAATCCACAGAAAACTGTGCTGAATTTTCTTTCCTCTTTCCCTAACTAGCTCTAGACTCTACCATTTAGTGCTGTCCCATCCCCTGGGAGTATTTATTTTTATTTAGATTTATAAAACTTGCTTTATGCATTCTCTGGATGTATTTAAAAAAAATGAGTTAAAGGCTGAATACACATGGAGACTGTTTCTTCCTCTTTCCCAAAAGTGTCACTTCCTAATCAAGGTCAAGACACGGAGAAATTCTAGGGGGACACTTTTTACAGGACTAGCCCTAGCTGTTTTGCAAGCCAGGAAGAAAACCTTTTTAGTGTTCCCCTCCCCTCCCCTCCCTTTCCCTTTCTGTCCAAAAAAAAAAAAAAAAAATACAGCCCCCAAAAGCCCAGTGGCACACCCCCCTGAAAGTTGTCTTCTACAGTGAACTCCCTGCTCACCTGCTCCTATGACCAATCCTGTACTTTTACTGTCTGTGCTTCATCAATTCAAGATTTTCAAATTGACACCCTTCTGGGCAAAAAATAAATAAAATGAATGAATAAAGAAGATTGATATGCTCACTTTTTGACTAACTGTTTTCTACATATCATCTCCCTGTCAGTCAGCTTCCACTTTAAAGATAATGATGAACAATGGTGCATAACTTTTTATCACCTTTAAAGCCAAAATTATTGAAAGTCAGAGTTCCTGGCAGTACGCAAAAGCATGTGTGCAAAAGGACATTTGAAATCAAACAGACATTTACTGTATTTGAATGTGCAAACTGGGCAATTCATGGCTTATTAGTAACTTCCATAGATAATTACTACATTTATCATAGTAATTTGTTTTATTTGTGTTTATTTTGTTATGCATTTGCATTGCTGAGACACTCCTTAGGATAGGTGCAGCTATTTACTATGTACTTGCACAATTGAGACCCTACCTGGTTGAGGCCTTTAACTGTTGCTACAACGGAGAAAGTTTAATAATAATCTAGAACACAACTTCTGAAAACATAAATTCCTTTTAGGAAAAAAGCCAAATGCTTGTCCCTTCCAGTTGGACAAAGATGCAATGAAATTTAATTCTAGCTTTTTAAGAAAGTTCATAAATTTAGAAACAAAGAGATTGTAATTTGGAATATATTCCCTGTGCATTCAATGGTTATCTGATTCCTGAACCGTTTAAGTTTTGTCCTTCTCTATTTGAAATGCTATTTTTGCTGACTCACCAGACTCCTAATGAAATATCACTAGGAACATTCTGCTTGTGATTTTCTTTTAATCCTTTGTAATGTGCTACAGTATCTTACATAAATGATCCATAACAATCTTACAATAGCGCTACTACACTAGGTGTCTGGTTGTTGTATAGTATAGTACTACACTAGGTGTCTGGTTGTTGTATAGTATCTTTAATAAGGAATGCCAGACTGACTGGTGTAGAAAAATAGAGGCAATTTTGAATTGTGGTATTTAAATGAAGCAAAAATGCTCCTAAAAATTATCTCTGGAGAAACTTTTTTTTTTACACTGTGCATTCATGCATGCAGAATGTTTAGCATTTCGTTCATCCAAAATGTGACTGAGAAAGCAGTTCTGCAGAAAATACAGCTAAGCAAACTAGAGTACTAAAAAAAGGGATTAGAATTATGATGGGTTATTGTCCAACCTGGAAGTGGAGTGCAATTTTGTTCATTCAATTTTTATTTCTGGGACCTAGTTTCAAATCCCATTTTGATCAAAATGACAGGATGTGATTTCAGCCGAATGACTGCTGCCCAGGTAAGAACTAAAATGGGTCCATGTGGATTAATATAGCCCCACATCCAGAGGAGAATTCAACACAGAGATAATCAAAAATATCATTAATTCAGAGGTGTCCACACATAGGAGGTATCATAAGTGACAGTGTTATGCAGCACCCTGTAACAGTTGATCTTTGAATCCAATTACCATCATATTCTATTTTGTGAAACCTGGAAGATTTTTACTAGTGGCTTATGGGTGGGTAGCTATTTGCAGAGTTGAATTGCATGCAGATAATTTGAAATATCCTACCCCATCTCTGAAAACATGACCTAATATTCTATTCTACATGTTTTAAAGAAAACTCTGGCCTCCTATT